>NC_142090.1:82028339-82333027 GCF_054644295.1 Miniopterus natalensis
TTCTCATTTGTACGTATTTGTATAGTGGTTTGAATGTGGGCTCAGTCAGCTCGGGCTGCCAGAACAAAATAGCAGGGACCGGGTGGCTCACACAGCAATATTTATTTCCCACGGTTTTGGGAGCTGGGAGTCAGAGCTCAGGGTGCCAGCCTGGCCGGGTTCTGGCGAGACTCCCCCTGGCTCGCTGAGGGCTGCCTGCTCCCCACGTCCTGCCTGGGCCGAGAGGGAGGGGGCTCTGGTCTCGCTCTCTTCTTACGAGGACTCTAATCTGACGCCAGGACCTCATCTAACCCTGATTACCTTCCAAAGGCCCTACCTCCTACGGCCATCGCATTGGGGGTTCGGGCTTCAACATATAACTTAGGGGGAGACATGTTCAGTCAATAACATTTTAGTAGGTTATTTGCACAAGGGAAATTGTCATGTCAAAGGATACTCATGTTCAAAATTGCTATTGTTGTCCCAAAAGTTTATAACTCTTTCTGGTCCCACTGAAATGTGTGGTGGGAAGGGGTGAACATTTTGTTTCATGGGCCTTTTCTTGATTGTGAGTGAGGCTGAACATGTGTTATTATTAGTCATTTGTATTTTTCCACCATTTGTCCACTTATAACACTTATAAGGTGTTTAACTTCTTTTATGGACCCAACACAATTCTTCCTATTTTAGGACATTAATCCTTCACGTACCTCAAGAGGTTTTCTTCTCATATGAATTCGGACTTTTCATTACCGTTTAGTTATTTTTTCTTTATAATCTAAACCAATTTCTTTTCGGTGACCACATTGCCAATCTTTTCCTTTGAGCCTTTGGAATTTTGTTACGTGTTAGCATAACCCTCCCCTCCTAAGATGCAGAGCTATTCCCACCCGTCCACTTGGGTACAATGCTCTGATGACTTTGGTTTTTACGTTGAGATCTTTCGTGCACCTGGAATCTGTTTTGGGGCGTGACGTAGAGCTCCAAGCAGTTTTCCAAGGGATGGGATTTTTCTCCAAAGGCACTCACTGGGAGCCCCTCACCCCCCACTACCTGCGAGCACTGCCGCCGCCATTCGCCGCGTCTCCACGCGCACCTGAGTCGGCTTCCACGCTTCCCGGGTTTTCCCACTAGTGGTGTCCTGGGGCTGCACTGGTGCGGTGCAGCTTAATGATTGCTGCAGTTTTGTGAAGTGCGTTTTTGTACCATCGACATCCCTGCTCGGTTGTTTCCAAATGTCCTTGACCACCGCTGTGCATTTCCTGCACTCCACGTTGGAAAACCTCCGCGTCCTAAAATAGCGATTCGACATTTGCCTTTGAAGTGCGTTGACTGCGTCCTAATTAGGGGAGGACTGGTATCACGTTGTTTGCCGGTAGTTTTTATCGCGCGCTCTGCTACCAGTCAACGTAAAAAGTATAAATACGTTTCCCGCATACAATGTGGTATTTTTACAAGGTTCAGGCCTCATGTCCGTGTCATCTCGAGCCTTCTTTATGCCTAAGTAGCGGCTTATAGAGTTTCTCCTCAGCCTGCTCTTGCGCGTTAAGCTCGCACCCAGCTGCTTGTCGTTCCAGTTGCTGTTTTAAATAGGACTCGTTTCATGACGCTGTCTAATTAACGGTTGGTGGTATGTAGGGAAGCTATTGACTGTGTTTGCATATGGCCACCCTACTGAATTTTATTTGTTTTAATACTTTTTTCCAACCAGCTGTTTTGGAGACAGCAAATTTGTGTGAAGGACCAGAGAGGGGATACTTTTGGCTTTGCAGGTCTTGGGATCCCGTTGCAACCTCTCAGCTCTCCACTGGACTGTGGAAGCAGTCGCACACACACGTGCATGCATGCACACACACACACACACCTGCACACACACCCGCGTGCACACATACACAAGGAGAAGGCAGGACCGTGTTCCAACGCAACTATTTACAGAAGGGAGCTGCCGGCTGGGTCTGACTCTGCTGGCTATGTTCTAAAGATACGAATATGTATAAATAATATATTTTTCCTTGCCTCCGAAACAGGAGGCTTCAGAGGAGTGTTGACTACCAGGAGGGATGACAGTGACTCAGGTGAGAACAGGGCGGGGCAGGTGGGGCTGCTGAGTCACCTGTGCTTGGCCTCCCGTCCACACGCACCATGGGTGCAGAACCCGGAATGCTCATTGCTGAGCTCAGGAGGGTTAAGTTCCGGGAATGGGGTACAGGGCATATTGTCCTTCCCTTTGGAACCCAGTACCCACGTTTTCTGGCTCAGTCCAGGGCAGGAGAGAGAGATTCAGGCAGAACCTGCAGGGTGTCAGAGTGCGGGCCTGGCTGTCCACCCCCTCCCCGGGCTTGTGTCTCCGCCGGATGGGAGCAGAAGGCGAGGCTCTCCCTAGGTACACATTTATAAATCACAGTGTACACCCACAGGCTCTCTGTCATAGTCTGTTTACTGTCCCTGAGACCAGGGCAAAGTTCAGATGTGATTGTTTGGCTTTTCTACCCGAGTGTTTGAATGTCCTTTCCTGGGTGTGGAGGGAGGACCCCGGTGGCCTCGAGGAGCAGCTGGGACATCGGGAAGCCTGGAGGACCTGCGGGGGGCCCACGCCTGGGGGAAATCCAGAGCCAGGGCAGAGGAAATCAATCATCAGTCTCCTTCCCAGACCCTCCCGTTCTTGGGAAATCTCTCCTCAGAGTTATAATCACGTTTACAAGATTGGGCCCCAAAGCATAATCTCTTCCAGCTGCAGCCCCATCCACCAGGAGCTGCAACTAGAGGGATGGGTGCTGGGGCGTGTGCCCTGAGGCTGGGAGTAAGCCACGGTCCCCCTTGGGGATGACAGTTCGGTCAGGCTGCCTCGTTTGCTGAAACCTGCCCTTCTATAGATGGGGCTAAACCCCAATCGGAGGCTCTGGGCTCTGAGAGGCTCAGCCCTTCCCAGGGAGCCTCACAGCACCAGGGGTAGTCAGGGAGACCTGGGGGCCCGGGGGTCCTGAGAGCACCCCGATTTGCTTCTTTCTCAAGGACCTCGGCATCTGAAGTCCTGCTCCCCAGGAATCAGACTTTACTCTCAGCTCTATGTTTGTGCGTAGTGACTGATGATCTTCAGACTGGACACCACCAAGCAAAGCTGTGATTTTCCAGGGAGCGACGAGAGTCAACACTGCCTGCCTTAGGGCGGCTGGGAGCCCACTGAGCCCCCCCTGCTCTCAGGCCTCCTGCATGTGCCAGAGCCGGGTGGGGCATCCTGGCGCCTGCCGGGCGAGAGGGCAGCGGCCTGCAGGGCCCGGCTTCTCCCTCTGGGGTCAGAGTCTCCTGGGCTGTGAAAGAAGCCGAGAGCCCCGAGGACTATCCCATTAGGCGTCCCGGTGCTGGTCACCCTGGCAAACAGCCCAGTGAGCTGCCTGCGGCCTCTCCCTGCCCCCTGCCTGCCCCCCCAACCCCCAGCCCCGGGCATCCCAGGACCTCGGTCGCTGGCGCTGGGCTCCTGGAAGCCGCCACCTCCCCAGAGGCATCGTTGGCTTCATCGGGAAGTTTGCTTTTTCTCAGTGTTGAGTTTACACCCCCCAGGTCTCATTCTCACGACTGAAAAGGGGGGGGAACTCTAATCGCTTGCCTGTCCAAGCGCTTACAGGTAGGACCCGGCCTTTTACACCACGTTTGCGGTCATCGCATGAGAGCGGTCTCCTTCAGCACCTTGACGGTCAGTAGTGAAGTTGCCGAGATGAAACGCGCTACCTAAGAGACCCCACCCCACGAGAGTCAGGGGTGCGGAGGGAAAGCCGCCCAGGAGTGAGGCGGTGACAGCCAGCAGCCGAGCCTGCGGCCCTGCGACAGGGATGGCGCGGTTCATTGTCCCTCAGCGGGACCCTGCAGGGTCACAACACTCCTGCTCGCATGGGGTCTGGGGAGACAGAACCTTGCTCCTTGGCCACAGAACACCCCCCCCCCCCGGGGCCCTATGGGGCAGGAGAAACTATGAAGAAAACCTGGGAAGGACAGCTTTTGGGAGCAGGTGTGAGCAGGTGTGAAACGGCCACAGAATCAAGAGCTCTCGTCAGAATGCACCGCGCACCGCCCGGCCCACGCGGCTCAGCGGCCCAGCGTCAACCTGGGATCCAGGAGATCGAGGATCGATTCCCGGTCAGGGCACAGGCCCGGGTTGCGGGCTCCATCTCATGTGGGGCGTGCAGGAGGCAGCCGAGCAATGACTCTCTCATCATTGATGTTTCTCTCTCTCTCTCCCTCTCCCTTCCTCTCTCGGAAATCAATAAAGACGTATTTTTAAAAAGGAAAGAAAGTGGACCGCACACAGCCCGGCACCTGGAGGAACCCATGGAGCTGAAAGGGGCCTGTGTCCTAACCCCACTCACCAGGGGAACCTCCAGACATTCACCTGTGACCAGGCCTCTGGGGTGTGGATCGGGATAGTGCGGGAAGGTGGGGGTAGGGCAGAGTGAGTTTGGGAACTTCCTACTTTCTGCCCAATTTTGCAGTGTTTGAACCTGAGAGTGCTCTAAAAATAAAGTTTATTAATGAATTTTAAAAAGTTATCAGGAAAGAACATCTACAGGTCAGATATGATCAATAAGTAATATCGACATCGTTAACCAAGGATACAATATTATTCTTAGGAGGTACGAAAAAAGAACAATGAATAATATACATCTAATTGTTTAATACTCAGCCTACAATCAACAGGTTCTGATCCCACATGTAAACCATATAAAGAAAATCTTGCTTTTTTCATTTGTACAAATACTGCTCTCATCACAAAAACACTTGACAATGTTAAAAACGTACCGTGTCTAAAGCTATTGCTTGTTTCAAAAAGGAAGTTATTGCTGTCTGTGTAGCTACTCAGTTACATTGTGACCTCGAGCCCACAGGATCTCATCTTTCTAAGACATTCTGTTACACAGCAAGATTATTTTGTAGCCAAATTAGGTCAAAAGGTATTCTTTTTATAAAAGAAACAAGTAAATGCATCTAACAATGTATCTGCCAGGTGACGGGTGGGGACTCTTAGGACTTCTGAAAGGACAGCCTTAGGGGCTGTGCCTGCCATGCAGGAAGAGAAAACCACACGGATTGCTTTTCATTCCAGATATAACTTATGAAAAAGGTATGAAAAATGTTTCTTAAAGCATGAGTCCCCTTGTTTTTATGAAAGCCGTCCAACTGCTCAGGCAGTGCTCCTGATGTCTGCCTTCGGAATGTAATTGATGGTCAGCGTTTTCTTTCTCCTGGGAAACGAAGGCGCCTTGGCTGCCAGGGGGCGGTGGGCAAGCGGGCTGCACGGCCGCAGGAAGGCTCCCTGTCTCTACCCTAGGCCAGCCCGTCGTTAACGGGGTGCGGAGAAACAGCATCTGCTCTGCATCTCCCTCCTTTTCAGCGCTGGTTAGACCCTCTCCCCTCCAGAGCGCGGGCGACTGGCTGGAGCCCCCGCCCACCCAGAGCCCTGGGGCTCCGCGATGGATGCTGAGGTCTTCGCGGCTTAGTGCCCAGTCCCGAGGTTCCTACGTCAGCAAGGATTTGCCTGCAAATCCACACACCTGTGGCTGGTCCCGAGGTGTCACTTCTCAACCTTGGCTGGACATCAGAATGATTTTGGGAGCTTTAAAAAGCACGGGTTCTGGGATTCACCCCTAGAGAGTTGCATGGAATTGGCCTGAGATGCAGCTGGTCTCAAGATCTTTCCCAAGCTGTCCCAGTGACCTTACTGCGCAGCAAGGCTGAGATCCCCCCTCGGGTGGCCAGGATCAGGGGGGCCAGACGGTCGGCGGCTTCATCGATAGGGAGAGGAACAAAACATGCCAGACATCACAGGGCTCTGCAGGCGTTCCAGCCTGTACTGGCAAATGCATATCAATTGTAATAGACAAATAAAATGATCTGCATCCAATGCATATCAATTGTAAGAATTCCCATAAAAATAATTTGCAAGAAAATGCTCTGTTATTGCTTATTTTACATTTCCAGGGTCCACTGGCAGGCGAGTGGAGGGTGGTGTACAGTGGGACCTGTCTATTAGTGGTAACAAACAGTAATTCCTTTCCAGTAACAGCCCAAACAGACTCAGGGACCGGCTTCGGACCCAGACTGAGCTACGGGCGCCCTCCACCTTGTACAAATATAAACATAGGACTCTCCTTGTCCGGTGCCGACCTGAGCTCGCTCTGCAGCGACGCTGACACTGTGCCCCTTGGTGAGAGGGGGAGGCTTTTCTCTTGTTTCAATAAAACCCCTTTAACCTCGGTGTCCAACGACAACGCTCCTGCAACCTTTCCAGAGTAAACCATCTCCTTTTGTAGAAAAGAGAGTTCTCCTAAAAGCATACCTTCTGCAGTTCAGTGCTACATAAGAGGACAATATTCCTCAAAAAAGTTACAAAAATAGATTTACATGAAAAAGTCTCGTCTGAACGTGTCTGACGGTACAAAGCCTATTTCCCTCCCAGGGCAGGTGTAGAGGAGGCCGGCGTTCTGATGGGTTCGGTTTCACAGCCCCGGGAGGAAGTGACCAGAGCGTGGCGTGGGTGGTGACCGTGGTGGTGACCGTGGTGGTGACTGCGGGCTTCTCAGAAGAAAGGAATGTGAAGTGGGTGTTACGGGCCCTTCCCGCAGCCACCCCTCGGAGCCAGCGGCTCGTTCACTGCTGGAGGACACCCCGTTTCTATCTGTCTCACTTCTTAGAAAATGCAAAGGGTCCCGGGGCTTAGCGGGGCTCAGACGGGCATCTGCCGCTTCTGGGGCCAGTTGGCTGCTGGTGACCAGGAGTCTGGGGCTTTCGGAAAGGCCGCGAGTGGCCACATCCCAGCATATTAGGGACTGCAAGCTATCCCGCTGGTTGCCTCCGGGAACCCTTACTGCTCCCAGGGTGTTTTCTTCCGTCCTGACTTGGGGGCGTGGCACAGACCCCTGGGCTTGGACCACCGAGGGTGACCTCAGAGATGAGGGTTTCAACGCTGGTTCCGTTCCATTCACGTGGGGAGCCCCTGAGACGTTGATTAAGTTGGTCTTCCTTTAAGCTCACCTGGTGGGCAGTGAGGTGAGAACCTCCAGCCACCATCCTCCGACAGCCTTGTAAACGCGTGTGCGCCCCGAGGCCTGTGGCCAGGGAGTTCTGAGCGGGGACACCGTCGGTCGGCTGAGGGTCAGGTCTCCCCCACGGAGCTTTCCTTCCTCCCAGCGGTCCCCCAAGCTTCAGGGCTCCCCAGAATAACCCGGGGGAGCTGGGAAAAGTCCCTGGGCCCAGGCTGCACCTGAGATGAATTCAATGAAAACCTTCTCGGTGGGGGCCTCGGGGATGCCCAGGGCGGCAGCCCAGCTTGTCCAGCTCACGGTTCCTTTACATCTGCAGTCGAGGAGGGGGGGCTACAGCTCAGAATAAAGAACTTCCAACAAGGACCTACGCCTGGAAGAGCCATCTGTTTTACTTCACGAGGTGACAGAAGTATTTTCATAGAGTTCAATGACGGGGCCGCCTTAGAGATGATCTGAGAAGACGGGCACGAGGACGGCGGCCCGCTGAAAACGTCAGCTCCCGCCTCTTCCTCCCCCGAACCCTGCTGCCCAGGAGGGGCTGAGGCTGCGCTGAGGCTGGGCTGCGGAAGGAGCCGCAGGCAGGCCCTCTGCAGGGTCGCAGGACAGGGTACGAGCTTTGAGATCTGGCCAGTCAGGGCCATCAGATGGCAACACCGTCTCCCGGGAGCCCCGCTCCTGCCCGGCCCCCGCGGCCCCGGAGCTCCGCTCTCAGGCTCCGCGGCGTCTACAAGCCCCTGCGCCTCCGGGAACAGGTGTGGTGGTGAGAAAAGCAATCCTAAGAGAGTTTGGCAACTAGGTTTCATGCAGGAAAAATTAAATCCAAAGGAGAAGCAACAGCTTGAACCTGTCCTGCTGTTTTATTCTGTTAGAGTAAACTATTTCAAACTACAAAAATACTAGGATTTAACTGCTACAATGTAACTGGCTACACAGTTGCCCTCCCTCAGCGGTCCCCTGTGCCTTGGCAAGTAAGTGACAGTGGAATGTGAGACACTGTTTCTCAGCGCTGCATGAACATCCAACTAAATTACGCTCTGAGGTGAATGATAAAAGTGGTGTAAGGACAATGGCTTAAAAAGGCAGACTCCTAGAAATGCTGTTGGATGGTCTCATTTTAAATTCTGGTGGGGAATTTCCTACCTACCACCTGAATTCCACACTATACAGGACGCCAGCACCATGCCCGCCTGTAACGTGTGCCCACATGGGAGGGCTGAGTGGTGGCCTCGGAGCCTGGATCCTTTATTTAATGGGGCAAAGGGGGGGCGCTTCGGGGATGGCCTACCAGGGAGGGACAAAGTACCCTTCGAGTAAAAAACGTTTAAAGTGAAAGAAAAAGGAAATTATCTTCTATGAGTAGCCTAAACTAATTTTTTTTGGGCGGGGGGTGGAGAGGGGAAGGGAGACTCAATGAGTTTTAAGCATGGCTTCACTTTTGGTCTCTGGATGTGTGTGCACCCCCAGGCTCCCAAAGGACCGAATGGGTTTCCTTTGAGACTCAGATCTGGGGGGATATGTTCTTGGTGGGGTTTCTGCATCTTAATGAAAGGCTTCCGGTCTGAAGGCTACTGATTCAGCCGGGAGCCCACCTGGGCTGTTGGCTGTACCGTCTCCCCTCGCTGACGGGGGAAATCACACTGGGTTTCAAAAACAGTGGAATGGAAAAGACACGAGGAAGTCTTAGTGCTCATGAGAAGACGCTGGTGAACCCGTGGAGGGCAAGTACCAGGAGACACTGATATAAAAGTCATCCGAGGAGGACTTCTAGCTGTTTCCTCCTTGCCCGGGAAGGGGTTCAAAGTGGCTTATCCCCTTGACCCTGCCAGGACCGGCTGCCATCACCGTCAGGCCTGCGTAGCTCAGGGAGGGCTTCTCGTCTGTAACTGTCTGGCAGTGGAAGGGCCTCGAAGCAGAGACAGTGGATCAGGTGTCAGCTGAAGAGCGGCCCTTGCTCCTGGTCCCAGCCGGGCCCCCGCGACGCAGTGCAGCGAGTGCTACGTACGAACAAGTTTCTTCCTCATGGGAAAAGCCCACTCAGAGCAAGTCAGTAATGACCATTAAAAGTCCCAAAGGTCCCCAAGCAATACAGCTCCTTTTATATATGTAGCTTTTTCCCCCCCAATATACCTGATTGCAAGGTGAGCGTCTGCCCAGATGGACAACATTCTTGGCTGGATATCTTTTGTGGATCCTCACAGTGTGAAGACAGAGGGACGTCCCTGCAGTGTCCCAAAGGACACCCGAGCAGGGGCACTTCCTGGCTGGAAGGTGGGCCGATCAGGTGATGAGAGCGGATGCGGCCAACCCAGCCCAGGGGGCCAGGAGTGGTGTGGGCACGGCCGTCAGGACCGAGCGGCTGCCGTGGCTGGTCCTGGGGGCTGAAGAGTCTGGACTTGTGGTTGTTGGTGCCGCCGTGGTCATGCCCCAATAAATTCACTGCTGGGGGGGCCTACCCTCAGGTAGTCTGCATTTTCGGCCGTCGGGCCTGTGAAGATGCCATTGGACTTGGCCTCCCTGGGAAAGAAGTCCTGCTGGTAGTCAGGGTTGTCCAGGCTGATTTGGTGGCTGCCTTTCTGCACCCAGAGGGCAGGGCCGTCAGGGACTCCGTTGACGCCGGGGGGATGGACGGTGTTGAGATACTCTGGGTTGTCCACGGCGTTGCTGAGGGGGTTCTGGTAGTGGGGGTCTCGGCTGGGAGCTGGGTTCAGAGGCTGGTTGTGATAGACGGGGTTCTGCACAGAGCCTGCGGGCCTTTTGGGGACCGCCTGGTTTATGTATTCTGAAATTGGAAAGAGATAGGAGGCAATCAGAAAGCACCGTCCAGGCCCAACTCCATGCTTTATCCGAACCTCGTGAACTTTCTCCAGTGAGACAGCTGGTGACAGAGGGCGGGGCCTGCAAAATCGGCTGTGTCCTTTCCTGCACTCCTCAAAGCAATGGGCACGCTTATCTCTCACCCCTTAAAGTTCTCAGGACGCAGCCTGCCTCGAGGGGTGTGTGTGCAGGCAGGTGGGGGGTATCCGGGGATAAAGCTCAGGTTGGAAAGATACATGGGTCACAGGCCAAGAATGGAGCCAGGAGAGAAAACGGGATTGAATCCGTCACACACAGATGCACACACGTGCACACACACGCTCACTCATACACACACACTCCCACAGTGCTCACACACACTCCCACACTCTCCCACGTATGTCTAAGCTGTGTGCTCCGAAGACTAGAACCTCTGCAAGCTGATTCTGAACACCAAGCTTTGACACACCCCTGCCCAGCCCCGAGCTTGGCGGAGGCCTGGGTGCCACGCTGTCCGGGTCGTGTGTATCTGCCTCTCACTCCACTGTCTGCAAATATGCCCCTGTCTCGGCCTCTGGATCAGTCTGAAGGAAGCCACCAGCCAGGGCGCCGGGGCTGAGGCTGCCGCTGTGGATGCGAGGGAGGCTGCCGGGCATGGCTGTGTCCAGGACAAGCCGCTCACCTGGCACTGGGAGGAAAGTGTCGTTGATGTTGTCCTCAGTCAGGGCGCCGGTGGGGTCTGAGCTGTACCGCTGCAGGAAGCTGTCTTCCTTGAGGGGACAGCTCTGCTGGGGGAAGGAGACAAGGTCTCGTGAGCCGGTGAATGAAATCACCTGGGATCTGTGACAGGGCAGGGCCCCACTTGGCAAGTCTGCGCAGGCCTGAGAGTCTGCATTGCTAACATGCTCCCAGGATTCCCACGCTGCTGGCCCACGGACCACGGGGTGGTGCAGGGCCCGTCACTGTGTCCAGCAGGCCGTCTGCAAGGGCAGAAATGGCCTCTAATCTGTGCTCTTCAATACAGCAGCCACTAGCTACACGTGCGAGCAATTGAATTTTAAATTGCATTGGATTTTAATGAACGAACATTTAAATGTGAGTAGCCACATGTGGCTAGCGACTTCCCCGTTAGTAAGTGGGCGTCTAGATCGAGGCTACATGCCACCAAGCCTCAGCACCCTTGGAGGGCCGGGTGTCACCCCCAGAAATCCTGCTTCCTAGGTCCGGGGCAGGGGCCCCATGGTTTGCATTTGTCACCAACTGCCAGGTGACGCTGCAGCTGCTGGCCTGGGAGCCACATCTGAATAGCGCTGCAGGGAGGTGACAGCTCATTGCTGGCCTCGAGGCGGGGGTCAGGGAACCATGCAGGGGAGAAACCACGCAGCGAGGAAGACTGGATTCTCTGGGTTGATCTGGATTTCCTGGGTTTACCAGTGCAATGCCCAGGGGCGTTGTTGAGTTCGGTTACTGGGGCGCCACACCTACCCCGTTTCTGTCGATGCAGGCCACGGTGGAGGTGTTGCTGGTCGCACTCTGAAAAAGAATCGAGGGGTTTATGGACGCGCGCAGGGTCTCACCCCCCTCACCGAATACTCGAGGTGTCTGGAGAAGCGGAGATATTTAAAGGTGCTTCATTTCGCCCTGGCCTCGTGGCTTTAGAAAAACTAGGCTTAGTTCTGACCTAATTCTGTTCCTTAGTGAACCTAAAGAGTGATCCGGTGGTCATCACGCAATAAAAAAAGTTAACAGACTTAATCAGCTCAGTCTGAGCCTGGCTTCGCCCCTTGGGACCAGCGGGCCGGCTGGTCTCCGGGCGGGTTCCCTCGGAGGGGCTCACGCGGGGGCAGAGCCTGAGGGGTGGGGGTTCCTACCAGGGAGCTCAGGAGGGGCGTCCGGGAGGTGGAGGGGCTGTGGAAGAAGCCCTGCTGGGGGACCAGGTATTCGTCGGCGTCCACCAGGTCCTCCATGTCCTCCTCTTCCATCAGCGTGCGGTAGAAACTGGAGTCCGTGGGGCTGGGCAGGTGCATCCTCTCGTCGCCCTGGGTGAGGGTGGGAGACCGTTAGGGGCCCCGAGGGGCTTGGCTACCTCGGCCAGCAGCCTCCTGCTGGCAGGCGCCTGTGTGTTTGCCAGTTTAGTTACAGTGAAATTGCCCCGGTTCTCTTATGTACGGCTGCTTCTTCCCCTCCCCTGACTGGCAATTAAAACATTAAAAATGCCTCGATGTTTAAAAGCCCCCGGATGAAATGCGAACGGCTCGGAGGAAAGGGCAAGGTCCCGAGCAGCAGCCTTGGGTGGTGGACTGTGCTCTTAGTTGCTGCGATATTGTAGTTTGTAATAATATCCCACGTTTTCTCATTTGCTCGTCCTGGAGCAGGGCTCCTAAAACCCCTGGGATGTCCTAAGTGTAAGAGCCACACGGGTGTTTTGCTATGTTAATGGGGCAACTCCAGGTTTCCAGGAGAAGCGACCCTGTGGTTAGAGGGCTGGACCGGTCAGTCCCACCCCAGGTCTCTAGGGAGGGGACGGGGGCTGGAGATGAAATCAGTCACCAAAGGCCAATGGTTTAACCCACCTGCCTATGGAACAAGGTCGCCATAAACCCCACAGAGACGGGGCTCCGAGAGCTTCCAGGTTGCAGCGAGCGTGGAGATTTGCGCAGCGAGCGCGGGGATTTGTGCAGCGTGGCTTGCCCAGGGAAGACGCGCCTCCCCTCCCCCTCTCTTGCCCTCTGCACCTCTTTCTCCTGGTTGTTCCCGAGTTATTTACACCCTTTTACAGTAAGCCAGGGGTCTGACGAGCAGAGGGCTTTCCCAAGTTCCGTGAGGCACTCGAGCAAAGTAACGGAGCCCTAGAAGGAGGTCTTAGGAACCTCCGATTTATAGCCGGTGGGGTCAGAGCACAGGGGACAACCGACACCTGCACTGGGCGTCTGAACGGGGGGGGCAGTCTTGGAGGTCTGAGCCCTCGACCTGTGGGATGGACGCTGTCGCCAGGTGGATGGTGTGGGGACTGGGCTGACTCGTGGACACCCAGAGGTGTTGGAGAGAGGCTTGCCTGGCGGAGCGGGGAAGCCCGCCGCCCCGGCCCCCTGTGCGAGCACACATGCTGACCTGCTGAGGACCCCTGGGTGCTGTGCTGAGCACACACGCTGACCTGCTGAGGACCCCTGGGTGCTGTGCTGAGCACACACGCTGACCTGCTGAGGACCCCTGGGTGCTGTGCTGAGCACACACGCTGACCTGCCGAGCAGGACCCTTAGGCGCCGTGCAATGGATTCCATGTTACTTCCCTGAATCTTTAACACAGCCCTGTGAGCTTGGTTTTGTAACCTAACGTGGCCATTGGAGAGCCAGGGATTGGAAGCCAGTCTTGCCCAACACCAGAGCCCTGCTTCTCCATCCAAACGAGCGGAAACTCTGACGAGGTGGCACAGGAAGATGACACAGGATGTGAGAGTCGGCCTGGGCACCAGGGTTCAGAGAGGGGTGGCAAGTGGAGCTGGAGGGCACCACCAATGACCTGCACGGCGTTTGCAACTGGGCCTGTGCCTTGACCCAGATTTGCTCCAATGCACCGAGGACCTGGTGACACTGCCTGGGAGACGGTGCTGGGCCAGGATGGAGCCCATGGACCCTGGGTGCTCGTTACAGGGGACTGTCCCCAGCCAGGTGCACACTGAGGTCTGGTACCTGGATGACAAGGTAACGCTGGGGGTCTCGGGCCATCTTGGAGAATTCGTTGATCAGCTCGCGGAATTTGGGGCGACTGTCTGCGTCTATCATCCAGCCTGGAGATGAAATGAAGAAAAAAAAAAAAGGTGCCGTGAGAACCCTGACAGCAACGCTCAGGATGGCACTGCTTAAAGAAGGCGCTTACGGTGAGACCCTTTCCTACAGATAAACGCTGAGGACGCCATCTTCGCGATGGGCCTTCCAGTCTTGGCAACCCAGGGCTGCTGTGTTTAAATATCCTGGTAACGGGACACGTATGAGTCAGAGTGAGGCCAACACCCCAATGTGCTGCGCCTGCTCCGCCCAGGGCTGGCACCTTGGCGTGACCTCCGAGGGCTAGCACCACAGTGTGACCGGGGATCCCGGGGGTCTGCTCTGACCGCCGGTGCCTGGTCCAGGCTCCCCGAGGCCCCACTCTAGTCACCCTCGTCTACATCCACTCAGCAGTCGTGCCAGCTCGAAACCAGGCTCCCTTTAGGGAAACTTAGGGACTTTCTTTAAGAACCTGGGGGTTTGGGAAGTCCCCACCCCGGTGATCTCACGGGCCAGTGGGGTGTGTGCGTGTCCGCGTGCGTGCGCTTCAGCACCTCCTACGGAGGACTCCCTGCTAACCAGGCGGGTGCCTCGGCTGCGCAAGGACCTAGCCCCGGTCGCCACCCCGAGGGGCAGCCAGGAGCCGGAAGCCTCGTGCCTCTGGGGGCTCACATTTATTTCCTACCAGCAGGATGTCGGGCTATTTTTAGCCAGACGGTTGGGTGACCTCAGACTCCCAGCTTCCCCAGCCCCTAAACAAGGGAGTTAAAAATAGATGACCCCCGGGTGCAGAGTTCAGGGAGGCATTAATATTTACGTTGACTCTGCTCCCCGGTCCCCGCGTTTCCTCCTTGTGTACACGCTCAGCACACACGGAATGTCACCTCCGGCGCCCCCTGAACTCGGGATTCTGCTACTGTGACAGTGTCAACCGGGCCACACGCACTCCTACCAGGGCTGAAACGTTTACTGGCTACGCTGCAGTCAGGCCTCACGTATGTCCACGATGCGAAAGATTGAAAACAAGCCAGAAATACTGTTTTTTTGAGCCTTGTGTGGTTTCTTTGGGGATCTGAGGTGCCAGCTGTCTGACTTCCTAGGCACAGCCGGGCACAGCGCGCATCTCGCTAAGGCCCCGCGACAGGAGGGTGGCCACGGGGTCACTCACACTTGACCATGATCATGTAGACGTCGATGGTGCAGATGGGTGGCTGCGGGAGGCGCTCTCCCTTCTCCAGGATGGTCGAGATCTCGCTCGCCGGGATCCCGTCGTAGGGCTTGGACCCAAAGGTCATCAGCTCCCACACGGTGACTCCTGGAAGGACGAAGTTGTCACTTCATGAGTCAGTGACCACACACCTTGTCCTTAGTCATCACCGTTGATACTGTTTCTAACGTTTAACAACCCACGTGTCTGTTGTTGTAAAACTGCAATTCCAGTTCCCATCTCATTATGCAAGAGAATTAAAATTACCCTACATCGAGGCATATTGCAGAACTTTTTATATAAACCATATTGCAGTACTTTTATATATAAAGTTCAAACACCAGTTTGAACTTGGGGATTTTGAGAAAAGAACTCTTGGTCTTGATTTCAAAGAATGAAAAAAAAAGCCGTATGTAAACTATTACTATAATATAAAATAAACCCACACACAGAGAGAAAACAACAACAACAAAACAACAGAAAACACTGATGTGTCTGTGGTCTTGGGCAATGGGCTCGAGTGCGGGAAGCCTCAGTTTGCCTCTCTGTAAAGTGGGATGATGACCGTCTCTGTCTCCTAGGATGTTACGAAGGTCAAATAAGATAATACAACTGAAATGCTCAGACAATGTCAGGCAAATAGCGAGAGGCCAATAAATGGTGAACTTTCGTAACAACCACCAAGGCGCCAGGACCCAGCGAACGATGTAAATCTCATTACGCTGTGGGGCAGGAGGGCCACACCCTGACGGCTGCCCTGAGTCCCTTGCAAGAGGAAACGCAGAGATTACAAACAAAGTTATAACCTGGGGGATCTAATAAAAGACAAATTAGAAACGAAATTGCCCCCTGCTCCTTTGTTCACTTCACATCCGCACGAGAGGTGGGGTTGGGTTTGATTTCGCCGGGACGGGCAATTCCTAGGTTCCAGTCCGCTCTCCCCCGTCACCCCCTCTCCACAAGCTCACTGACAGCCAGTGGTGTTTAGCACGGTCGTCAGAGTCCATTTCCTGTGTCATGTTTTCTCAGCATAACTGACAGTCAGCAGCTGTTCTATTGCTGTTAGTCACTGTCTTGGAGAAAACACTTGGACGGCAGAGATACAACGTAACTGAGCGAACAGCACGACCCCGCTCGGCCCCGGGCGGGTGTCGCCCATCGGCATCGGGGCTCCGACTCACCGTAGCTCCAGACGTCACTTTGGTGGGTGTAGATTCGGTGTAAAATAGATTCCAAGGCCATCCACTTGATGGGCACCTTGGGATGAAAAGAGAGACAGCAATAAGACAGCTATCAGCTTCCCTCTGCTGAAAACACTCAGTCTCGCCGGGACAAATGGTGACAAACGTGGGGAAGCCAGGCCCCCCCATGCCCCAGGCCACGTGCTCTCCCAGGAGGAGCGGGGTTCATATCGGCCGAGAACAGGGCTGTTCTATTGGGCCCCAGAGCTGCAGCCCAGCCTTTGGCGTGTGGGTGTCCCGGTGAGTGGGGCGCATGCGTCGGCAGCTGGGGGCCCTGGTTGTGCCCTGTGGTCCTACCCACCCCGTGTTTGTGGGTGTTTGCTGGGGCCATGTAGGCCGGAGTGAAACCTGCGAGGGGTACGGCTGATCCAGAGCTTTCTGGAAGGCCTCCCTGCTGGGGGAGGGCCCCCTAGAGAGCCCCCAAACCTGTCAGAGCGGACAGAGCAGACTCCACCCCTACAGGTGCCCAGAGTGCGTCACTGAGACCCTGGGAGCTCTGGGGACAGCTCTGGGGGCCTCCCTTATTTCTGACAGGTTGTCCCAGCCGCGTGCCACCAAGCCAGCCCTGACATCTCCCAGCTGCCTTTCTGAGGGCCGCTTTCTCCCGCCGGGTGACGCGGAGAGGAGCCGAACGCACGGTTACCGCCTTTCACTCTCTGGATGTGCCAGGAACATCCTTACCCTCCCCCAGCAAATCCTGCCCCCCAGCCGCCCGGCCTGCAGGGCAGAAGACCCAGCGAGAGCCAGGCGGAGGCGGCCGCGGCCGCGATGTCGCTCAGGACGTCCCGAGAGCGTCCCCCAGAAGGCGAGCCGGTGGCCGCCCCTCACCTTGCCCCCCTCCGCGTGGTACTCCTTCTCCTCGGCGCCCAGCAGCTTGGCCAGCCCGAAGTCCGTGATCTTGATGTGCTGCGGCGTCTTCACCAGGACGTTCCTGGCCGCCAGGTCCCGGTGCACCAGCCGCCGCTCCTCCAGGTAGTTCATGCCCTGAAACACGGCCGCGTGAACGCGACGAGCGGCTGACTCAGCGGCTCCTCCCCGCCCAGGGACGCGAGTTTCAGACCCACAGGGACCACGCGGGGGAGGCAGCCGCGGAGCAGAGCGCCACCGTCAGGTGCCGCCTGGCCGCTCGCCTGCCGCAGGGCTGAGCTGTGCCGCCCGCGGGCACCGGCTCCCCCGCGGCGAAGGCCGCTCAGCCCGGCTGGGGCGCCTCCCGGCCGCCGCCCCTGCGCCTCCGTCCAGTTCATCCTCTCTCGCCCCCCTTCCCTCCGCCCGTAACGCGTTCACTGCGTCAGCACGCACCCCTTTCGGGTTTCGTTGTAATTATCCTCACTGGAGGATATTTTTTCCATTGACCTTCAGAGAAAGTGAGAGGGAGAGAGGGAGGGGGAGAGACAGAGAGAGAGACGCACCGATTGGCTGCCTCCCACACGCGCCCCAACGGCACGGGATGGAACCTGCAACTCAGGTGCGTGCCCTTGACCAGGAACCGAACCCACGGCCCTCTGGGGAGCGGGCGCCACTCTACCCACTGAGTCCCGCTGGCCAGGGCAGCACACGCGTCCCGAAGGCGGCCTCTGTGGCGGGCGCTGCACACACAGTGCTAACCGCACCCGGTGCCCACGCGCAGGGACCAGCCGCCCTCGCCCTTCTGCAGAGCTCATGGTATCCCTGTGAGTTTCATGGACGCCACAGGGGGACGCCCGAGGGCGCCTCGGCTTCATCAGGCACCTTCCCGGGCTTTCCCTCTGCCTGTTTAAACGCCTGTCGGAGGACCCGATACACCGGACACACTTCCACGCAGGTCTGTCCGAGAACGGACGGACGCACGGACGCGTGAGAACAGCCGCGGGCGGTCCTGACCGCGCACGAGGTGCCAGGCACGTGCAGCCTCCTCTGGAAGGTTCTGGCAGTGACCGCACCCGCAGGACGCCCCGAGAGCCGGCCCCGGAGGCCCAGGGGCTAGGGTGGGCTTCACGGCCAGGCCCACTGCGCCCCCAACACCACTGTCGGGAAAAGCTCCCGAATTTCCTGCAGGGCCTCCGAGGTAAACCCGCCTGCTGGCTCGAAGGCCGCTTGGGATGTGAGGAAACCCAACGGAACCAAAACAAAGACCAGCCGCCCAGCCGCTGGCCCTGCGCCCGAGCAAGGCCTGGCCGCCGTGTCAACCGAGCACATGGGGCTGAGCCCCGCCCGCCCCGCGGTCCTTAAGGGCCGAGCGAGGGGGCGAACCCGGATGTTTTCTCAGAAGCAGCTTGGGAAAGGGGAGGAGAGGGCAGTTTCCATGTTCCAGAGCCCACAGCTAACCGGCCGGAGGACTTCAAATCCGAGATAATTTTGGCACAAGGAGATTAGACTCGTTTGAACTTAGCAAAAACGATATTCATCGGTCTCTGTCCCACACTCTGCAGGCACTTTGAAGGGGACCTCGGTGCCCGGCGGGTTACAGTTTAACCAGTCGCAGATAAGAGCCGCGATATTGCCCGTGAACTCTCAGAATCCCAGCGGGGACGCGGCAGGGAGCCGTATCCGCAGAGCCTCCCCGGGGCCTCTCAGGAAACTCATTTCCTGACTCCAGATCCTCACTTCACTTTAGCTCAACGTATTTATTTTTGTTAATCACCGCGGGACGGCTGGGGTAAATGCTGAGATACTGAGGTTAAAGGGAGTTTGAGGAGCCAGCCTAGAACCTCGCGCGTGAAAAGGGCCTAGGGACACCCTGCCCACGACTAGAAAGATTTTCCTGGCAGGGTGGCTGTGTGGGACATTTACAGACTGTTCTCCCAGGGGCTGCCCAGCCCACGGCCCGGGGAGGAGTCCAGGGCGAGAGAGCCCACCATGTGGGAAAGTCCCGGCTCTGCCCTGGCCGGTGCGGCTCAGTGGTTAGAGCGTCGGCAGAGTGAAGCCACCAGTGTGGCTTCCCCGCCACTGAGCCCGCCCTCGGAGAAGCAGGACGGTGCCAGGATGCCCTGCCCCAGAGCAGGATCGTGTGGTGCTGACATCGACTGCGTAGGGACCGGGGACAGCTCGCTGGCTGGCCCGTGGGCTCTGCCCTGAGTGGAGGTGCCACACAGGTGACCAGCACAGGCCTGGGAGCCAGGCTGCCCGACGTCCAATCCTGAGTCTGCTACTCGCTCGCTTGAGGCCTTGGCAAGTTATACACCCCGTGCCTCAGTTTCCCCACAGGAAAGCACCCTTAGAAAGTGAATCCTTTGGACTAAATTATTTTTGGAAGTTGACCTTTTTTCAGTTTTATCTCATAAACTGAACTAAAGCAGAGTTGGGTGCTTGTAAAGTTGTGGTTAGAGAGTGATGGGCGGCCCTGAGTTTCTTTCTGAGACCCCCGCCCTCCCGACCGCTCTCTTCAGATCTCCCCAGGGCCCGCTCCAGGCATCTTACGCTTTTCTCAATTGTCTGAGAACTCAACTCTGTGAGATCTTCTTTTTTTTAAAGTTGACTTTTAAAGAGAGAGAGGAAGAGAGAGCGCCGCTGATTTGCTGTCTCACTGACGCCCTCATTGGCTGAGTCGTGTGTGGGCCCTGACCAGGGGTTGAACCCACAGCCTGGGTGTATCGGGCCGATGCCCTGACTGACCCACCTACCTGGCCAGGGCTGTGAGAGCTTAATCTGGGTTAGGTGATGGGAAAGCTCTGCTGTCCAAAAGGTTTGGGAGAACGCTCAGTCACAGCCTCGAGAGCGTCACTTGCTGCAGGACTTCGCAGTAAGGGGACTGGTCTCCAAGGGGCAGAGTGTGGCCCGGCAGCAACGTGCTCTGCACTGAAGCGAGGACGCGCTCGTGTGGATTAGAACGGTGTACGGTGTGACTGTGCCACGCAATATACGCTGGGATTGACCCCCTGGCACACAGAGCCAGAGAGGCTGGGTACACCATCTGAAGTCTCCTAGCGACTCCCAGTAAGTGACAGCCACCCATGGCCTCAGGAGGGGGAGTTTAGGAAGCGCCGACCCTTCTGACTGGCGACAGGCTCCTGGGACTGAGACCTTGATGGAGAACAGAAACCATTTCCACGTGTACAGCGAGGGTGTGGCTTCCTTCTGCCTCCCGATCCCGTCCCCACTTCCTCCCTTGGCCATTTCTATTTTCTTAAAAAAATTATTTTTCCTTTCTCCCGGGTGATACAATCTTACTTGTCCTCTTGGAAGTTTAGCCAGGACAATAAACCAGCTTCCAGCCAGTGTTTAGACAGCTTCCCAAGACAGCCTGAGCCTCGGCGGGCCGGGCAGGACATTTACAAGTCAATAACCCCACTCCGAGGAGGCCAGGAGTCTAGTTTCTGGTCAGCCACTAAGTGTCTCTGGGCAGTTTCACTTCAGACTTTCACAAAGAGAACCGTTTAATACTTAGATAAATAGTCCCTAACCCAAGAGCAAACCTCTCTCTTCGCAGTTGAGAGAACCATTGTCCTCCCCCTCCAGGGACCGACACCGGGCACTACGGCTCCGGGAAGGCCGCGGCTCTGGTGAATTAGAAAGCGAACGTGTCTCAGACAAAGCCCACAGCCACTTGTGAAAGGACTTCAGCGCCAAGCAGAGCTGAACAGAGCACAAGAGGCAGATCGGCGGATTTAAATAAGAGCTTGAAATTGTGAGTAATGTTACACGGCGAGCTAGCTTGGAAAATGTTCAGACCCGAGGAAACGCAACCCGGGAACGGTGGCCACTCCTGCGTGACCAGGGCCCGGGTGGAGCCGGAGAGGTAGGAGATGAAAGAGAAGGCCCTCCTGAGGCCGATGAACAGCTGACTACCTGGCTCAGGCTCTGTCCCTGTCTTGGGCGCACAGGTGAGGCCACCCGGCCGCAGTCCGCACAGCCGGCCCCTCCCTCGCTCTGGATGAAGCCTGTCGGCGAGGGGACACGTAGGGAGCCCCAGAGAGGCAGCAGCAGCTTAGGTCTCCTCTACCCTACGCACCAGGCCTCAAATCCAGCACCTGCCCTGGCCGCAGGGCCGCACGGCCACCTGAGCCCTCCTCCCAGCCTCGGCCCGGTTTGCTTGTCTCGTTGCCAAGGCCCAGCTGGGGTACAGACATCTCCACTGCGACAAATGACCACAGCACTCAACAGAAACAAGAGCACTGACATCGAGCCACACTGAGCACCCGACAGAGAGAAAGCTTCTGGAGTAGAGCTGGTGATTCGACTTTCAGCGTGCAGTGGGATAGGCATAGGCCGGAGGCAGCAGGCAATTCAGTTTCCTCCCCAAGAGAGTGGGGCTCCCACTAGTGACTGTGTGTCCGGGGGTGAGGGGCGTGGCAGCCGTCCGGCGGGACTCTCTGGGCGCCCGGGACCTACCTTGGCAATCTGCACACACCAGTTGAGCAGGTGCTGGGAGCCGATGTTGTCCTTGTGCTCGCGGACGTAGTCGAGGAGGCAGCCGAAGGGCATGAGCTGCGTGATGAGCTGCACCGTGGAGGTCAGGCAGATGCCCAGCAGGCGGCACACGTGGGGGTTGTTCACGCTGGCCATCACGTAGGCTTCCTGCGTGGGCGAGAGGGGGGCATCAGGAACGCTCCCCGCGGGGCTGAAGGGAGAGGCAGGCAGACGCCCCGTCCAGGGGACAGAGCGCAGACGTGCCGGCCGCCGTGGCTCCGTGTTTCCGCCCCAGCCCCTGCGCCAAGGGGTCGCTGGTTTGATTCCCAGTCAGGGCACATGCCTGGGTTGCCCGCTCGATCCCCAGGTGAGGGCATGCAGGGGGCAGCCAATAGACGGTGTTTCTCACTGACGTTCCTATCTCTCTCTCTCCTTCCCTTCCTCTCTCGAAAATCAATAAAAACGTATTTTTAAAAAAGCACAAACGTACAGGATTCTGAGTTTCTTATGTACTTTGGGGGACAAGCCAGCTTAGGAGAGGGACATTTCTGCGAGGTCTCTTATGTATCAGGCTGTTGAATGACCTGGCACGTTGTGAAGCTGGCACCTCCTGGGGGATGTGGGGAGTCCCCTTTGCAGGGAGCCCCAGGCCGCAGAGACCTGACGTCTCCAGTCTGGCACCTCCGAGGTCTTCATTATGAAAACCTCTGCCTCAAAGCTAAAGATGCTGCAGTTTGAAATGTCGTCAGGGTCCCCACACTTGGTAGGGACTCGCCCACTGAATCTTGAACCCTCGCTATAGACTGGCACTGTAGGGTGTGATGGTGGCACCATCAGACGGGGTCACCTGGGCCAGCAGGTGGCCCAGGGAGGCTTCCCGTCTCAGCAGAGCACTGTGCGTCCCTGCCTGGGCCGCGGGCACTGCTGTGGTCCCGGGGCCACCTCTGCAAAGTGCAGCCGGAGACGCCCTTTCAGGGTACCCGTCTCGGGCTTTGAAATGCAGAGGGCATGACATCTGTGATGCAGGCTCAGTGGGCTGCCTGGGATTCATTGTAAAGACACGTGGTCCGCGTTGCCCCTGTCGAGTCTGGGGACAGAAAATCCACTCCGCTCTGCAAAGGGCAACCCTGTCCTCATGCGGTGGGCTGGCTGCCAGGCGGGCGCCTTTGCTGGACACAGGTCAGGGGACGTTACTTTAACCCTCCGCTGTCCTCGGGTGGAGGGAGCTGTTTTCATTTACGTTCCTGCGCACAACGGGGCCTCTCTTCCGTCCCAGCGAGCATTCGGGCATCCTTGATTTCCACCCATAAATTCCTTCTCTTTCCCTTTAACATACAAAGGGCGGTGACTCTTTATTGGGGACCACAGGGCCTGTGGGGGAAAGTTCCGAGGCTCCTTTGTGCATCTCAGCCGCTCCTGCGGGAGGAGGGGCAGCGGGCTCTCCCTGCAGAGTGAGGGCACCTGGGGCTGCTGGGCGCGTGAGGCCAGGACAGGGGACAGGCGGTGGGCCTTGTGCTTCCCTGGCCTCGCTGCTCCCGCCGCCAGGGAGCGGGGCCTTGCCTTCGGGCACCGCTTCCTGCAGCCCCTCTGGTCCTCCTGCCCTGTTCCGTCAGCCCTCCCTCAGGTCTCCCTCCGCCTGCAATGCCCTCTACCTCCTGTCCCTTGGCTGACCCCTCTGCAGGGGAGTCTCCCCTGACCCCACAATCCAACAATCCCACTTAAACTCTCCCGGCATCTCACCGCTTTCCCTGGGGGAGCAGGCCGGGCACAGCCTGGGAACTTTAAGTTAGAGATGTAAGTTCTTGGGCCACACAGAGATGCAGGGAGGGGGGCCCCGAGATCTGTCTGTCTGTCTGTCTAGTGCTCACCATGATAGGCCCTTCAGTATTTGTGCGATTCTGAAAAACTTCCTTCCTCACCCAGCTCTCTGAGGAAAGGATTGCTGCTTGGCCCCCGGGACACGCCCAGAGCTCCCGGCTCTGGCCCGCACTGCCAGCGCCAATTATTTATTGCCTCGATTTCCCGGCCCGCCCCTCCTGCTCCTGCTGACTCAGCAAGTGCGGCCAGCACTCTGGCGGGAGCGCCTGGCTCTGTCTCTCTTCCTTCCAGGGCTGCCTGCCGCCCATCCAGGCACAGAGCGGCCTCGGAAACGCCAGGGCTGGGCTGCGCTGGAGGCACCGGGGGCCAAAAACGCAGAGCCGATCAGAGGCCACGCGGCCTCCCTGAACAGCAACGACACTGTAGGTTCTCCTCTTGGTTGCAGGACTTTGTTTGGAGGCTTCCTGACTGGCGAGGCTCCCTCCTCTTAAGGAGAGTCTGCGTTTCTTTCATATCGTGGACCTGATATCACAACATTACGGGTACACGTTTCAGACTCACGGACATTCCAACACCCTTCATCTTTGGGAAGGGCTACTGACAAATAGTTAGGGCCTGGCTGGTGTTCTCGGTGGTTAGAGCGTTGGCCCGTGGACCATAGGGTCTCAGGTTCCATTCCCAGTCAAGGGCGAACCTGGATTGCAGGTTTGATCCTTGGCCCCCATGGGGGCTCGCGTGGGAGGCAACCAATCCATGTGTCTCTCTCACCTCGATGTCTCTCTCTCTTTTCCCTCCCTCCCTCCCTCTCTAAAAAAAAAAATGGAAAAAACATATCCTCAGTTGAGGATTAAAAAAAAAAAGTTAGAGCTGGAGAGGGCCTGAGAGTACCCTTCTTCTGGGGCCACTCTTTGCCTGAAGAGGGAACTGAGGCCCAGGGAAACCACTGGCTGACCGAGACCAGAGCTCCTGGGGCGAGAGCTGGGCCTGGGGCGGGTGTCCGGCCGGGCCCCCGGCTAAGGTCTCCCAGAGGGCTCTGGCCGCGGCGCACACAGCGCCTGCAGGTCTGTTTCTCATTCTGCGCGGCCTGCCCTAAATTTAAGCTGAAAACTCCATGGAAAAATTAATAGGCCCTGTGACTGCCAGAGAAACACAAATCACGCCTCTCCCCCGAGTCTGGGAAACGGTACAACCACAACACCGAGGCAATCCTCTGGCGGCGGCTCCTTTCTCAAGATCTGGTGGAGATTTGGAAACACACTGTGCTCGCTTTGCAGAGAAGAAAAATCTGCGGGGAGCGGTCTGAGCAGCCGTGTGGTGGGGCCAGGGGGACCCGAGGGGACCCGGAACCGGGAAGCAGAGCGTGGCTGCGGGGGTCGGGCCACACAGAGCCTGGAGCCCTGCCAGGTCCGGGCCCCATTAAAACCCGATAGAGCAGCAGAAGCGGGTCATCCCTTCCGCCCACCTCCCCCTGCACGGTGGGGACGCTGTTTGGCCCTGTGTCCAGTGCAGGGTGTGCACAAGCGAGCGGGCTTTGTTCTCGCTGTTTGCTTTGGACTCACGGGCACACGGTGACCCTCGGCAAGCACGCCCGGTACCCACCCTCCTATCAGCGCCTGGCCGGGCGCAGGCGGAGCCCACACGGAGGCCCAAAGGTAGCTGTCTCGGTCACGTGGCAGGGGTGTCTCCTGGGCCTGGGGGCCTTGAGAGCCTGTCCTTTGTCCCAGTTGCCAACGTGACTTCTGGTTCCTTGTTTCTTGCTTGTGTTCCCCACCTGGGAACTACTCTATGCTCAGCATTGGGAGAAAAGAACCTACTAGTCGTTAAACTCCTTCAGCAGGGGCTTGTCTCACCTTAAGACTGAAGAGCAGGTGCCCTACGTTTGTGAAACGTGACCAGTTCACTGAGCCACCGAGAGCACCCAGGCCAGAGGCCACGGGGCTGTTCCCGGGTCTCAGGGCCTGATCCTGGATGAGAGAGAGCAGGTGAGTGGAACTGCTTACAAGCCCGCTGAGCATTTGAAAGAAGGTGCTCAGCCAGGGAGCCTTTCTCATCCATTTCTCTGTCCCCACAAAAGCAGATTTCCTCCCACTTTAGGGGTCCTGGGGGGTCCTTTCAGTGAGAACTGCTTCCTTCCCAAAGCACAGCTACTGGCTTCAAAACAGCCCTCACTCTGCCTTGTAAACATGGTTGGAATTCGCATTTTGGAGTCACTTTGTGGAATTTATTAGGATGTCTGGAACGAGTAGACGATGAATTGAGTTGGGAGATTCTGCAGGAGGGCTTTCTTCCTAACAGGAGAGGGAGGGCGCTGGGGTGGTGCAGGAGGAGCCGGCACAAAGGTCTTCTCGTGGTTACGTTAACAGGAGCGGACACTGTGTTAATAGGACTTCACGTTGATTTGTGAACCGTGACAGCGAGAGGTAATTTCCTTTGATAAGTATGTCATCGATGCGGGAGGCTTTCTACCACGCTGTACGAATGCGGCACCTTCTACCGTGAGGGGAGCCAGGGCGGGTTCTCTCCCCCGCAGGGAGGGCAGGGAGGCTGCTGGGAGAGCTGGAGTGGAGGGAGGCTGGCCCTGGGAAGGCCATTGTGTCCAAACACATTTTAGAAAGGTCCCTGCCGGCTTGGCTTACTGTAAATATGTTCTGTGGGTTAGAGACCTGAGTGGGGAGCATCACATCCGGCCCTTGTCCTTGCCGGGAAGATGAACTAAATTCCCAGGTGGTGCAGTGCCCTTTCCTGTTCTTTGACTCTGTTTCCCTAACGCACTGCTGAGCCTCTCCTACGCCTCCGCGGTCACAGGCCCTGCCTCGGGACAAGAGCAAGAGGTGTCATCGAGCACAGCAAGCAGGGGCCAGGCTGGGACCCACGGGCCCCCGGAGAGCTGTCGCTGGGCTACCTGAGCATCCGCCTGAAGAGGACTCTGCCCGACTCCAGGACGCCCCCTGCAGCCCCTCGCTGGCCAGTCATGGTTCCGAGAAGGTAGAGAAAGTTCAACAGACTCGGACGTGTGGACAAAAAGGGGCCACATGCGAAACCTGACGAGCGCAGGGGAGGCCTGCACAGCGGGCCCTGCAAACTCAGAGACCGAAAGCAACCACCCAGGACGGGCATAAACATTTCTAACTAAACGCGAGTCGTGGTGGGCAGTCCCGTCCGAGGCCTGCAGCCTCCTTGACAAAGGTCAGTGCTCACCTTCCTGAGGCTCTCTATTGTCTGTGCATCTAAGATAAGGAGCCCTTGCAGTGTCGGAGGAACCCTTTCTTCTGGGCCCCTCAGGGCACAGTCTCCCACCAGAACAGGAGACCAGGGGACTCCTCCTTGTTCTCTTGTTCCCTCAATATCACCTCTACTGTCCTGTCAGCGTTAATGGCCAACCATCCTGTACCCACAGGATAAAAGGAATATGTGAAAGAGGTCGTGTCTCTTGGTTTTACTCTTTTATCCAGTCCCAGAGATTTCCCTGCTTTGCTTTCCCCGCCTCCTTGACCTACCACCAACGGGTCTCACGTAACCCTCCTCACGCCGCCTCCTCTAATTCTAACCTATGAACTAGGCTGTTAAACTGCCCTTCTCCGGGGCATTTTCTCAATATGTCGAGATTTTGCTTCCCGGCAATTGTCGTCAGTTTGGCTCAAATAAACTCCTAACAATCCTCTGTGGGAATGAACATTTGTCCACAAAAGTGAAAACATCATAATCCATGGAACATTCCAGCGACTCCTCCATAAAGTAACAACCCGAAGACGCCAAAGATGAACATTGAAATTATTCTGGGAGAAGGCACAGAAGGCAGGTGACCTTTTAGAGAGTTACTGGAGCATCATATCGCAAATTCTAGCCATCTTCGAAAAGTCATCTCAAAGATAAGGTAACTGGATGGAGCAAAGTGACCACGGATTTCAGAGTCAGAGGGGACGGTGGGCTGGAATCCTACCCCACCCCTGGGAACCCAAGTAAGTTTCTTCCTGCCTCCATCTCTTCACTGAAAGAGTGCTTAGCATCACACCTACGCCAGGTGTTCACCAGGTGCGAGCGGGTGTGTAAAGCGGCTACGACGGGGACTGGCCCCTGGTAGCTGCCTGGCGACTGTGAGTTTCCGTCCTTGTGGGGGTGATAACAATGGAAGAGGTCCCTCAGAGGGGCTCCTACCAACTAGAGCTAGAAGAAAAGAGACGGAAAGTGACCCTTTCCAACGTGTCGATGAAGAAAGTCTGAAACAGAGCGACCTGCTCAGCCCCGAGAAAGGGGGCTTCTGACCTCCGGGCCTGCGGACAAGGAGAGAACAGAGCAGACTCACGTCGAGAATTTCCTTGTTGGCTTTGGGAGACGTGGCTTCTCTTAATTCCTTGATGGCCACGGGAATTTTAACCTTCTCGCCTTCGGGGATCCAGAGGCCCTGTGACCGAGAGAGGGGAGACATTAGCTGGCAGTTGCTGTACCATGCGACACGGGACTTCATTAGTGACAGCGTCCAGGATGGCAGGGGACAAGGAGCTGAGCTCCCCACGCTCAGGCCAGCGGTGCTGGGAGCCATCCCATTTCTGCGGCTCTTTGGCGACAGCGATCCATGGCTCAGGGTCGTCAGATAAAAAACCCTGCGTTCGTGCCAGTTACAAAATCAGTGTGCGTCATTTCTCCCACAGTTCTGAGATACCCGGTCTAGGTCTAACTGAATCAGACTTTATGCAAAGAGGAGCTAGAAAAAAAATGAATTAAGAGGAAGCTGTTTTGTCCTGGTCTTTTTTTCAGATGATGCCCTTGAGCCCCCATCTGTGCTACCCACCCCTCTAAAATGTTAACGCCATCTTCTAGAAAAATGTCTGTTTGCAGACAAGTCTCACGGGACCACTTATCTGGCACCGTGATTATAAAAGATTTCCCTTGACAACCTGGAAAAATGGTGGAATTTCCCAAACCCTCGGTGACGCAAAGAGCAGATGACATAAGCCGACGCCAGCCAAGGATGCTGGCTCGGCTCACCCAGAACATAAGGGGCGGCCAACCCGAGTCCCTGGGAGCTGGGTGCCCGGGTCTCTGGCCATCTCACCTTGTACACGGTGCCGAAGGCGCCGGAGCCCAGCACCTTGATCTTTTTGAATTCTGTCTCCTTTAAGATCCTCAGGAGGGCTTGGTTGGGCGCCTCCCCGCTGGGCGTCAGGGGCTCCACGAGCTGTGGGAGACAAGGGTGAGGGACTCCACACTCCACGTGCACGGGGAGGCGGGTGTCAGGTGAGGCCAGACACGCAGGGCGTGGTCCTGCTTCAGCTCACGGAACCTGCCTGGCTCACTCAGAAGGTGAACCAGCCACCTTCTCTGAAGACTTTGTAAAAGACCCAGGTGTCCGTCCCTGGACGAAGCTGTCCCAGTTCAACAAATACAAGTTCTATTTGTTTCCAGGCCCCTTAGTTGAACTGAGGACATATGAATGAGGGACCTTTTCATGGGGGGGGATCCTTTTGGTAGCCTGCAGCACCCTCTCACACACAAGTGCCACGATGCCACCAGCTGCTGTGGGTCTCTTCCCCTAAGGACTCTGGCTTCCGACACTGCTGGACACAGAAGCCCGGTGAGGACCAGACCCAGGGAATGACAGTGTCAGGAACACCACCTTCAGAGGCAGAGCTCACAAAGGAATAGGTGTGGACAAGGGCATCTTCCAAAGTTACGTCTCCTCGGCCACGGTGCCTGCCCAGGAGCCCAGGAGATACGGGTTCAAAGGCTTTCTCCTGCGCACGTGCACAGGTGCCAGCCCTTAGGCAGGATGCCCCGCACGGGGCCACTTATCCTGGAAACACGGGGGTTTCCCCGGATGGAGGCACCAGCAGGTAACTAACTGGGGCACTGGACGCTCAGACTCTCCTGGCTCTGCCGTCACAAGAAACGACACGGTGACAGATGGGAAATGCAAACTCTCAAGCTCAGAAGAGTCCTTCCGCCCCCCGGGGCAGGGCGGGTCCCGGAAGGGCCGTGGCCTGTTGTGGTGTGGCCGTGGCGGGCGTGGCTTGGCAGTGGCTGGGTGTGGTGGGCGTGGCCTGGAGTGGCCCGGGCGTGGCCCGGCGTGGTGGGCGTGACTGGGCGTGGCAGGCGGGCCGCGCGTGCGCACTCGCACTCACCTCGCGTTCCTGCAGCAGCCGGCGCAGCGTGCGCTTGCGGACGATGTGGCGCCTGCGCAGAAGCAGGCCGACGCCGAGGGCCACCATCAGCACCAAGAAGAGGCCCCCCACGATGCCCATGGCGATGGACGGGATCTGGGGCCTGGAACGGGGCGCAGACACGCGGGAAGGTCAGACGCTTGTTGCCAGACTCCCCTGCGTTTGTGCCCCCGCGCCCCCCGCTGTGCCCACGCGCTGGCATCGTTTAAACGCTCGGCGGGGAGAGCTCTGGGGCCCCGCGGCTGCCGTCCGGCGAGCCCCGCGGTTCAGGCGGAGCGGTTAGCAAGTACCAAAGGCGGATCAGCAGCATCATTGGCACATAACAAAAAAACCCAAAAGGGGCAGAGTCCTTAGAAATTTCTCGTACGTGGGTCAGAGGGGCCCCATGAAAGTGGCATTTACAGCCCTTTCTCCCCGAGCGCGGGAGCCACGCCCTGCGCCTACCCGCTCCCGGCCCCTGCGGCTGCCGTCACCGGCTTTTAGTCTTTAGGAGGAAACACTGAAACATCGACAAGAAACAGCCTGTCGCAGAGCCTTCGGTCCGCGCCCAGAGTCGCAATGAGGCCGAGTGAATGGAAAAGAAAATGCTAAGGGTAAATATGTCAAAGAATAGCCGCTGACTGGTCCCAAGCGGGGAAGCGATGGGAATTCTCGTTGTGAAGATGCCGATTGTGGGATGAGGGACAGGAGAGGGTTCGGGGTCCCTCTTGGGCCGGGTGAGGGGGGGGGGGGGCGGGAGGGGATCTCCGTGTCCGAGAAGCTGCCTCCTTTCTTGTTCCACCGTTTCCCCTGATAGTAAGAGGGATCTGTTATCGCGGCTAATTCTGGGGGGAAGTCAGCTGGCACTGAGAGGGGGGTTGTGGAGACATGACTGGAAATGTTGGGGGCTCCTGGAGGTTGGGCTGGTGCTTAGGGACACGGGGATGGCCCACGGGTGCCTGGTGTACAATTCGGACGCCTCTCCAGACGGGACTGATCAATAATGCCGCTGGGTTCTGCTGCGTGGGAACAGGAATGCCCAGTGCTGCTGGTCTCAGAGCAGCATTTCAAGGGATGATGGAAACCTGACCGGAACTGAAATGCTGGGGGAGGTCGAGCTGAGGAAAGGTCGTGGGGGGAGAAAACCCCAAGGTGGAGCTTTGTCACTGAACGGAAAGGTCATTCACATATAGGCCTGTGACAGGGCCAGCTGGGCCCGTGGGGAAGGAAGAGACGCTGGAAGAAGAGCGGGCCCCACGACACAGGTGTGACCAAAGACCAGAGGAAGGTGCACGGAAAGAGGTCCTGGGCACGCAGCACCCACCCCCTGCACCCCCTCCAGGGAGGCGCCCCCCAGAGCTGGCGGGGACGCAGGTGGAACCCGCAGGTGGGCTCTGCTGGGGATGCTGTGCTGGCCCCGAGGTCAGGGCCTGACAAGGCAGGGCCCACGGAGCAAGGTCTGCCCATTTCTGATCAAGTCCGTTAGACACAAAGTGGTCACACTCACTTGATGCAGCCTTCAGGACCCGGCCCCGTACAGCTGTGGGGATAAAAAGAAATACATTTTTCTCATTGTCTTAGTCAGCGTTTTTTCTTGGAGAGCTGTTATCAAATCCTAAGGCAATCCTATTTTTTATTAAATCCTATGTCTAACTTATTCTGGGGTTAAGATGCTCCAGGTCATGACAGCTTGGGTGGCAGAGACTCAGACTTGGAGGGACTGAGGTTTGCAACCTCTGCCCCCTCCTGATTCTCAGCACACTTAGCTTCCTTTACCGGATACCCTTTGAAGCGGAGCAGGGCTGAGTTCCTCTCAAATCATTAAAACCACAGTGCTCCTCAGTTGGGGGGCAGTGGCCCATCCTTTATTTCTTATGCATTCATTCCTTTGTTGGACTCAGCAAATGTTTTTGAGTGTCTGCCCCATGACAGGGACTCTTTGAGCATTGAACAAAGTAGAGAGGTTCCAGTCTTGATTATTGAAATGTTTTCATATATTTTTATTATTTAAAAAAATATATTTTTATTGATTTTAGAGAGAGAGGGGAAAGGAGAGGGAGAGAGAGAGAAACATGGATGTGAGAGAGAAATATTGATCCATTACCTCCCATACGCACCCCCCCAACCAGGGATTGAACCCACAACCTGGGTATGTGCCCTGACCAGGAACTGAACTGGCAGTCTTTTGGTGCACAGGACAACGCCCAACCAACCGAGCCACACCGGCCAGGGTGTCATGTATTATGCTGACACAGGTGTAGCTGTCTCACAGCTGGCTCTAGAACACTAGTATGGGCGGAAGAGAACCATTTCCAGGGCCACATTGATCAAAGGGGGGGAGGGGAGAAGCAGGCGAGTGAGGCCACGCGTCTCGGTGGCAGGGGAACGAATGGCACTGAGGACTGCAGGCCCAGAAAGCCGGGGGCAGGAGCCGGCTTCATCCGGGGCCTCGCAGCTGAAATGTCACAGGAAGCAGGGACAGCGCCTGTCTTACGGTGACTCCTGAGCAGCTGGGCAACATTTGCCAATACGAATGTCAATAGGAGACCAAAATATTCCAATTAAATGGAAAAGACAGACATTTTATGGCCTGGGGGAACAGGAAGCAGTGTATTTCAAACACTCGAAGTCTGGGGGGCACTTGTGTGACACAGTCCTCTGAATGTTGGACACTAACCAGGGTATTAGTCACTCCCAAACCCAGGTCACATGTCTGCAGGCTCGGGCTCTCCCATGTAAACGCAATGAAAATATGTTTTGGAAAACATCCCAGTTACTATTTAACGTATAGTCAACTCACTCGAGATCATAAAAACCCTGTACGCTATGCTGTGTTATTACCCTAATGTACAGACGAGAAGCGTGGGGCACAGAGAGGTTATGACACTTGCTCAAGGCCACACAGTGAGTAAGAGATCGACAGGGAGAAGAAAGAAGAATCAGTTCCAAATAAGGCTGAGGGCTATGAGATGTGTGCAAGGAGACGTGACATATCATACAGGACAACTCAGCTTCTCGTTCTGATGGCTGGGAGGGGTCCAGTTTGATTGCCAAATGCATCATTTCAGCAAATGAGACACATACATTCAAAGCGCTTCTGCTAATTACAGTCAAAATGGCCTCAATTTACTTAGTCATGGCTTAGCAACTAACTAGCTAAAAGGAAATTGTGTCTTTAAGCAACTTGCAGGAGATATCTCCTGTGGATTGCAGAGCAACAGTGAAGATTCCCATAGGTAACCCCAGTCATCTGGCAAAATACGCAGAGACCTTTGGAGACTTGGCAGGCCTGCGCTGTTCCACCTGCCACTTGCTCTGTCTGGTTTGGACACGCGGTTGTCAAGAACAGAGTACTGCGTGATAAGCCGAGGGAGGCTGAGAGGCATTCCCGCCACCACCGTGACCTACCCACCGCCTGGACCCCGATCCCAATACCAACCTCTTCACATGCCGCCTGGAAATTCTGGAGATATTTGCAATCTACAGATTTGCAAGATGGGAAACCCTTTGTTCTCAGGCATTTTCCTTTCTGGGGCCCGAGTGTCACTCACCCGTAGGTGCAGTTGGGGTGGCACAGGTGACAGACGTGACTGGCGTCCGCGAACTTCCAGACCAGCGTGCTGTTCTCGCCCATGACCCCGGCCGGGCAGGTCTTGACGCAGTGAGGGCCGTCCATGTAGTGGGCACACTTCACGCAGCTGTCCGGTCCCTGCACCGAGGCCGAGAGAGACAGTCACCTCGTAGGCCTCTCTCTTTTTCAAAACCAAAGTAACCTTCTACTTAAATACTTATCGCGGAAAAAACAAACAGTGTAGAGGTTCTTAGAGTGAAACAGGTTTGCCTGTGGCTGTCTGCCTGACATGGGCCCTGTTCACAGCTTAGTGTAAAGTCTTCCTGGCCTTGCACATGTACATTATATAAAAACACGAGAGAAACCGAACTGTTCCGTTTATTACATTTTACGAATGCTCTGTGGGCACCTCGCCCTGTCAAACACTCCCAGTGGGGCCGCGTGGACGCCTGCCCCTGTGTGGGGCGGGCGGCCTTCCTGACACGTATTTGTGGCTAAAGGGAGGCCTGCGGGGAGCCCGGCCGCCCGGGGCAGGTTCACGGAAACCACGTCCTCGCTCGTCCGTGAGCGGGAGGCGCCGAGGGACTGGCAACGGGCTACACTTGGCTCCGGAATGCTGACCTCGCGCCAGTTCTCTTTAAAACATCGCTAATGAACACGGAGCTATGAGGCCAGATTTTGAAAAGTTTTGCGAGGCCCTTCTTTAAAAATTCTCCAAAAATGATAAATGAATATCACATAAGGACTCAGTGATGTTTGTGTAAAACGATGAAGCGATGACGACAGATGTCAGAAGTAGTGGACACGAGCAACACTATCCTCGGCCCCCCGCAGGCGTCCCTGCTTTGAGGGAGAGGGGTCATGGTTAAGTCAGGGGACCTGGGCAGGAGACGTGGGTGCTCATGCCCGTGGGCTGCGTGAGGAGTTCAGCCCCATCGCAGTCCCCCGACCCAGGGTGAGGTGGCACAGCCTCTTGTCTGGCAGGTGGGCATGGGTGGCTGTCCTTAGCAGCCATGGGGGCGACATTGGGTCATGGTCGTGGGACTATAGCTCTGAAGCTTGTCCCGGTGACTTGCGGGTGAGTAACAGGAAACGAGATCCTTACCCGTCCCGTGCAGGTCACGTTCATGGCCTGCGGCAGGCACTCCGGGTGGCACTGGATGCACTCGGAGTTCTCCACAAACTCCCGGGGCTCGCTGAGGGGGGAGAGAGAAGAGAGGTCAGAGCCGTCCCCGGGGACCCGCCTCACAAAGCTCGCCAGCTGCACCTGAGTCGGTCGGTCTGAAATGTCAGGTGACACGAATCACCTCTCTCAGGAACTCACAACGGTTTTAGGTAAAAGTCAAATGATCAGGATCTGGGGCTATCCTGTAATATTAACAGACTCTAACCTAATCCTCTGTCACTTTCCACCAAAGAAAACACATCAACTTCATTTATAATCAAAATATGCTATGTTTTTTTCTTTTTTTAGACAGAGTGGAAGAGGGGAGAGAGAGAAACACTGATGTGAGAGAGACACATGGATTGGCTGCCTCCCGAACGGGCCCTGTCGTCCTGCTCCTGTCACTCATCCTGCTCCTGAATATTCCTGGGTCCAAGCTGTGGCCCCTGACAGTGAAACAAGAGGGAACATTTTCTACAGCCATCCAGTTCCAGTGGCTCTCCCCTCTCACAAACTTCCCTTTTTCTTTAAATTTATTTTTTTTAACGGCCTCTGCCAATCTCTATTCTTCAATTTTACTTTCTCATTAATTTATTTTTAGTCACTATTTGTGGTCATTCAAAGACTTACATCAATATCAAGATTCCCATAGAATCGACAGACTGAAATTTTTATTGATGGCAAATGAACTCAACAAGTGTTAAATGGCGTTTATTTCTCTGTCCATGGTTATACTTAAAGTTATTTTCACTGTTCAGTGTTTCCTGAACATAAAACAAAAATTAACCAGGGGTCGTCATTTGTGTTAATATAGTTTGACGCACCAGGAGAGGTGTACCGCCAAGGACAGACCAGACGGCCGTGGTCTTGGCCATACGAACCGTTGCTGACCATTCTGTTTGTCTTGGGAACTTTGTGCAGCTTAGAAAAATATAAGGTATTTCCATAAAAAGAGACTCTCTAAATTATTAGATTGGCTTAAGTAATGAAAAGTTTGTTTATTTCTTTTTGTGATGAACAGTTGCCAACCAACACGCAACAAACACGCAAAAACAAAGGGAAAAAAAAAAAAGATTCAGACTGAATGACTATAACCCTATAAAAACCACCCTCAGCTCGGCCAGCGTGGCTCAGAGGGAGGTCGCTGTTCAATTTCCTGTCGGGGCACAGGCCCGGCTGTGGGCTTGATCCCCAGCAGGGGCCGTGCAGGAGGCAGCCGATCAATGACTCTCATCATTGATGTTTCTCTCTCTCTCCCTCTCCCTTCCTCTCCCTGAAATCAATAAAAGCATATTTAAAAAAACACACAAAACCACCCTCAGTTGTTTTTGCTTTACCCAGACAATGAGGTTAAGGAACAGGCCTCACCCCTCCAGGAGGTTGCACCTCTCCACGCACTCCCGGTTGCGGCTGACATTCAGGCAGGACATGCAGTCTCTGGCCTCCGGGCCCCAGCAGCCTTCGGATGAGCACAGCGGGTTACAGATGTGGCCTTGGGCCTCTGGAAAGACAGCGAGTGCAGTGGTCAGCGGTGGAGTAGTGACCAGAGGGATGAGTCGCAACAACGCGTGTAGTGAGGTGCTGAGTTCTCTGGGGTCTTTAGCTGCACAGACATGCTGAGGCCCCTGAAAGAAGCCATGACCCAAAAAGGCCCCTCAGAGGCCGACTGCTGGGTACCTTTTCCCTACGGGATGCCGAGGGCGCCTAGACTGGACCTGGGTGGTATTTTGTTGGTTAATGTCGGAGCTGATGGTGACAGTAGGGAAGGTTTGCTTGTGGCTGCTTGCCTTGGGCCAGGGAGGCACCAAGCCAAGAGGTTTACACTCAGAATTTCCTGCTCTCTCAACAGCATGACCCTGTGGGAATGATTACTACGTATCTCCACTGCTCTGGAGGCCAGAGCCTAAAGCTGGGAAGGAAACTGATGAAGGTCTCAAAGCCAGGAAGGACCAGAGCCGGGGTGTGAACTCAGATCCGCTCCCGCCAGGGGCCAGCGTCTCAGCACAAGGTGAGGGCACCTGCCCAGCTTCAAAAGCTGGGCGTAGCTCTCAGCGCAGGAGAGGAGATGCAACGGGGAACGTTCATCCCACTGTGCGCTGTGCGTGCACGTGCGTGTGTATGTGTGTGAGCTACAGCCATCAGAGACTGAAATGAGCGGGGGGAACCTCCAGCTAAAATGTAAAATAATTAACACTAAATTTAGTTGCGTACATTGCAAATAATCAACAGCCCGAATCTCACGGCGAATGTATCATATGAAATGAGAATGACCTAGAGGAAATTCTGATGAACTTCACATGGTAACATCACCATGAGGAATACACAGATTTCTTTTAATTGGCTTCTTTAGAAACGGAAAAAGGAATTAAAATGTTTGGGAATGGCCCTTCGATACTCTACGTCAAAACAAACGACACATCGATCCGCAGCCCGGCCACGGCGACCACTCACTGCAGTCTTTCCCGTCTCTGTTGGTTAAGATCTTGGTTTTCTGACTCGTGGTCCCAAACAGTTTTTCCCATTTTATTGTGTCCGCGTAGCACAGGTTCCGGTTTCCCGAAATGATCACGTCTCCATCACTGATCTCCTTGAGGGAGCGCAACCCCAGGGACGTGATGTCCAGCCCGACGACTGCGAGAGAAAAGCGGCCGCTGGATTGGAGAGAAGGAAACGGACATTAGGAAAAATTACAAAACACGATGTCGTGAAAAGGCTTAGTCTGCGTTTCTGGACCAGGTTAGATGCGTGGCCTCCCCGTGGCCGTAAGTCCCACCGTAGCTTCTGAGATCAGTGTGTGTTTTGAGCTCCCCCAGGGAAAGGTAGCTTCCTGTTTGCTTAGTACCTTTAATCCCAGTGGCTAATGAGGGGCTGAATAAAGGTCTTCAGTGCCTTTATTTTATTTTATTTTATTTTATTTTATTTTATTTTATTTTATTTTAATTTTATTTTCTGCGTGTTTATTTTGCCTGGGCATTGAGAACATGTTCTAACCTCTACAACATTCAAATAGACTTCAAAAGTCACAGGCCCTCTCCACCCACCCACCCATCTATCTGCCCGTCCACCCACAGAAGGTCTGCATCTCCTGTCCTGATGGCCAGCGAGTGTCCCACACACACGGCCTCCTTCCTGTGGTCTCCCATCACCTGCGAACCACCACCCGAGCTCCTCCAGGTGGTGTCCAAGGCTCTAAATTTTTACTGTTTTCAATGACAGCTGACATTCAGCATTACTCTGTGTCACTCTCAGGTGGACAGCACAGTGATTGGACAATCATGTACCTTATAAAGTGATCCCCCAATATTTCCGGTGCCCACCTGGCACCATCCATAGTTACTACAACATCATTGAGCGTATTTCCTGTCCTGTACTTGACATGCCCATGATATTTTACATCTCACGTCATGAGGAAACCTCAGTCATTCTACAGAAAGCCTGAACAGCACTTCTCAACGTGTCAGGGCCGTGAAGGTAAAGAAAGACACAGGGGCTCCTGCAGTCTGCCCGGGACTAAGGAGACGTAACCACCAAATGCAAGGCAACTACTGGATGGGACACTGGAACAGAATCAAGGCATTTGTGGAAAAACTGGGGAAACCTGAATGAAGTTCAGTTAAACAGCTTGGAGCCAACACTAACGCCTTCATTCTGACACCTGCACCGGCTTCTGTAAGGTGTCGTCAGCAGGGGAGACCGGGTGAGGGACAGATAGCAAGTCCCTGCAGTACCTCTGCAATGCGTCTGTACGTCTTATTTCAAAATGAAGACGTTAGGAAGATCCTGCCAGGCCTGCCCGGGCCCACTTACTGCTGCTTTGTCCTGCCCCGGATGATCTCCAGGTTCTCGAAGGCGTGGAGGTCCGTCCTGTTTTCCGGCCAGGCCTGGATCAGCAGAAACCCTGTGAGGCAGAGGGAGGCTCAGGCCCGCCCTGCTCGGGAGGGTGTTACTACAGGATCCTCGAGAGAGCGGAGCGGGGGCCGGACACCTGAGCCTCTGAGCTGGTTCTCTGTACCGTCTGCACCAAGCATGTGCCCACCGGAGGTGCAGGCCAAGGCTCCGTGGCACGTCCTGCCTCTCCCACGGAGTCCCCGGCGCCCAACCCTCCCCCCCACAGGCTGTCCCCATGGGAGGCAACCTTGCTGGGCTCTGTTTTTGATGACTCCAAGCAGGGGTGGGCATGTATCGAGCTGTTATCAGGTACAAGGACACGGGCAAATTTTCCTGACTTAATTCCAATCCTCAAAACAATCTTCGTTATTTAGGTCAAATTACTCCCTTTTTTAGGAATGAAGGGAGTGGGACTTTGATGGCAGTTGGGGACCCAAGGCCCATCCCGGGGTGGTTGACCCCCTTCTCCCTGGACCCAGGACAGTCACGGGGCCGTTAGGACACCGGCCTGGGCCGGGGGACAACGGGTTAAACACAGTCACACACAAGGTCGTGAAGGACCCGAGTCTTCAAGTATCGTGTTCACCCCTGGGACCCGCGGGGGAAGTTGCATTTTTGAAAAATATCCAGGAACTCGGCGGCCACGAAGGGGAGAATTTCAGGAGGACTGAGGAGAGCACAGGCCTGAAGGCCGTGCAGGGGCCCCGGTCGCCCCAGGGCCCGGGTCGGGCGCCCTCCTCACCTGTGATCTCCTTCACGGTCTTCAGAATGTCCAGCTCCTTCGGGTCCAGGGGCGGCGTGTGTGTGAAGGAGTCGCTGCAACAAGGCAGAGAAAGGCTGCTGACCACCCGCCGCCCCCCGGGGAGAGGGCAGGTCCCCCGCCCAGCGGCTGCGCCTGGGACTCACCCCCGAAAGGCCACGGGCAGGATGTGCAGGTCCCCGCTGATGGTGGTGCAGTTCCGGAAGTGCTGGATGTTCGTGGCGTTTATGGAAAGCGTGTCCTTAAACTCTCCGATCCCTATCCCGTTACACACTGTGGAGGGAGGGAGCCAGTCACCCATCCGCACCCTGCCCGCTGACGGGCGCAGGGGGCGGGAAGGGAGCGGAGCCAGGAGAACTGTGGCGGCCGGACCACCACTCATGCACTCAACAAACACTCCCGGAGGTACCGGGGGCCGTGGCGGGGTTTGGGGTTACAGTGGTTAGAGGAGGCACGGTCACGGTCCCCACTGGACTTGTGCCCCCTCCTCAGTATCTCCCACGGGGACCAGAGACGAGCCGCAGGTGCCATCCCCCTGCCGTGGGCACCCACCTGCGTGTGGCTCCCGCTGGTTCCCTGACCCACCTGCCCTGCCTTTCCACCGCCCTGACCTGGCCTGCGGCCTTGGCTTCTCGCTTTGAGAAAAAACATCACACATTCTTTAAAATCGAGGAGTAAGATGCATTCATTTAAGAAAATGCTGAGAGCAGAATACAGAGGCAGGAGGGGCCCAGCAGTCCCGCCACCGTCCTTAGCATTTCGACGCTGTCTTCCTAGTTAAGCCGCTCAGGCCCCAGCGGAGACGAGGCCTGTATTTCGCCTCCCTGACTTTCTACGCGGTGAACGCTGGTCCTATCACCAGGACCCCTCCAAGCAGGATTTTAACGTCTGTCTGTCTGACGGTCCGTCTTAGTAAACACTGTCGTCACTTCCGCCAGGTCGTTCAGTGGCCTTCGTCCCCCGGTGGTTACGGGGTGCATCAGCCTCCCACGTCCCTTTCCACGCTCTGAGCTGTTTATCAACTTATACCCCCTCCCGAATTTCCATCTCGAGCGTCACCTGCATCCTGAACACCTGGCCACGCTCCTCACAAGCTCAGCTGACGGGACAGCAAAGGGAAGGAAGGGGTGCTGAGCGGGGCTCTTGGTTAACAAAGGACACAGAGACGGGGCATCCGCGTGGAGCCACGAGCCGTGACTGGGTCCCGGGCGGGAAACAGGTAGACATGACTTTCTGGGGCAGTAACCGGAACACTGGGACGGCACTGGGTGGGGGTTAGCGTCGGGGCGGGTGAAACTGCTTTCGTGACTAGGAGAGGTCCCCATCTGCAGGGGAGGTGAGACATCAGGGGGTGGAACGTTACAATATCTGTAATTAACACATGGTTCAGGGGAAAACACACCCGTGCACGCACGCACACAAACACACGTGAGCACACGTGAACACGAACATGGGAAAAGCGAAGGGGCCGTGGCAAAGCATTAAAGATCCGTGAATCTGTGCGACGGGCATGCGGGTGCTGGTCATACAACCGCTGCGCCGTCTGGGGGGTGTGGAAATGCGCAGGATATAAAGTGAGGGGTGAGTAGGGACAGGCTAGCCTCCAGGAGCCTCCAAGGACGGGGCACCCGCCACATAAGGAAGGAACAGGCTTCTGAGCCTGGAGAAAGGCTCACTCGGGCCTCTCCTCGTGATGCCGAGGAGCCGGGGGGCGGGGGGCAGAGGCCCAGCCCCGGGAGCAGGGGTGCGGGCCCCACGCTGCGCGGGCTCCTACCTTTGCGACAGGGCCCTTCGCACTTTTTACACTTGCGGACGCCGTCTTCCTCCACCTCGCGGCTGTCGGAGCTGCAGGCCCGGACGCAGGAGCCGTGGTCTGTCACCACGTAGTTACCTGGGGGAGGGACAATGAGAGGCAGGTGGCGAAAGCCGCGCCAGGTGTCTGTGGGGTTCACTCCTCCCGAAACGGGACCGATGACAAGCGTAATCCTCTGGCTTTGTTTATTTTAAAGACAAAGACTATAAGGCCGCACACGGAAAAGGAACAGAGCTCGAGGGTTTTAAGGGCCCTCCAGCCCACGATCTGGAAAACGGATATTTCATCGCAGGCAGGAGAGGGACGTGCGGGGAGAAAACACCGTGCCCTCGCCGCCCCCCCAAACGCCTCTTCACAGCTCTTTTTTTGTTGCATGTTTTACCTCCAGGACTTAGGATTAAAGCTGGACTATTTATTAAAAGCACGGGAACCTAAACCACCTGAACTCTTCCCGGAGGCTGCTGAACGCCCGGGGCTGCTGCCGGCCTCGCCGGGTCCTCTGGGGCCGGGCAGGACCTGGACCAGCTGGCCGGGTACCAGTCCTCTTCTCGCCTCCTCCCCCTTGAAGTGATCTATTGGTGTTTGTATAACACAAATATCAATATCTCCAGGAGCTCTCTGTCCCTGCACTGACTTTCCCAATAGATCCTCAAACATATTCCCTGGACATCTGCGACTTTCCTCGTGACCCGTCTGCCTTTGTTCTCGTGGGCTCTGCGTGTTTTCCTGTGGATTTTAAACCACCTAGTCCGCCTCTCTCAGAGATCCTACCTGCGTCGCCATAACTGGGGCAGGTACTTCCTTACCGTTGTCATTTGCCTCACCATGGCTCTCATTCTATCTGTGTGTTATTTTTTATGCCCAGAATTTAAACATTTTCATCTCTTGCAAATCCGGTAGGGCAGGGAAATCTCCCTCTGTCATTGCTTTTGGAAATTTTTGTCCTAGCTCATCTCCCCTCTGAGAGATCAGGATTGGTGCCTAAAGCGCACCGATTAGACAACCCTGCGTTCTCTCTGTCGGAAGTAACTGATGTCCCCATTTCCATCAACGCTGCAGCCCCCAGTCACCGCACATACAAATGAGCAAAACCCACCAACGAAAACAAAGCAACAAGTAAAACCCCCTTTGCAGCTCTCAGGGCACATTTTCACCAGGACCATTTCCGCTCAAGAAGGCAGGACTTCCGACCACTCCCTCCTTTAGGTCCCTTAAATACCCGTTTGGTACAACAGCCAAGCAGTGCAATAGCCCAGTGGCCGTGCGTTTGTGCCCATCAGAGAGCGAAATATTCTGGACGTCCCCAGCTAGACCTCATTTCTGGGCACTGCCCAGCAGGCGTGTGTTGTGTCCTGGCCACCCCAGTACGAGACACATGGTAGACAGAGCGGCAGCGCCGACTGTCACCTGTGGCAGTGACCTACCCCGTCACCTGCGCTCAGATGAGCCCCCGGTAACAAGCCTGACAATGAAGCAAACACACGGGCCAAAGACTACGCGAGCCGGGGACTCAAGGACTCCGGTAGGAGACACACGGCACATCGATGCCTGACAATGAAAGGGTGTCGCGTGTGGTGAACTCACGGGGGCATTTCTTCACGCAGGTGGCGCCGAAGCTGTACTTCCCGTCCGGGTTGACGTCCATCTGGTACGTGGTGGGGTTGTACAGCATGAGCGGCGGGCAGGTGTCCTTGCACGTGGCTTCATCCCGGAACCTGCGGCACACCTGTGTGAAAAATGATAAAAATGGAGACATAGAAAACAATACAAGCGGGGGACACAGTATAAAATGGAGCTGGAGCTGCCAACCCAGAGGAACTAACTGCCTTGGGCGTCTTATACCTGAGCCTCCCCCTAAGGTTCAACAGGGAAACCAGCCACTGGAAGCGGCCTAGAGCAACATTGTTTCCCAAAGAACTATTAGCCTAGAGCAACATTGTTTCCCAAAGAACTATTAGCCTAGAGCAACATTGTTTCCCAAAGAACTATTAGCCTAGAGCAACATTGTTTCCCAAAGAACTATTAGCAGAGATGACAAGGAACTCCATATAATCATCACTCTGCTGGAAATTAGAAACATTGTTTCGAATTAGTGTCACAATGTTAGCTTTTCTGCACCGACAGCAATGCCTTCCTGCTATGGATGTAATTGTTCCCGCCCCTTCTCATAAACACCCCTCGCCTTGGTCTCCTCATCAGAACACTATTCGGGCTCCTCCCTGAATCAGCGCTTCCCGGAATCACTATTTTCATTTGACCTCAAACAAATGCTTGCTGCCTCTCACTTCGAAACCTTTCAGTGTTAGCTCGATACCTGTCACAGGAGGGACAACCTGCACAGGTAAGCTGAGCAGGGACACTCAGTGCAGTTTTGATTCTGTTCAGAAGCCCCAGGTTACAGGTCAGCTGTTCCATTAGAGCAAAAATCTAGCAAAGTGCTTTCCGGACAGTCAGAAACCTTTCTCTTAGAGCCTCCTGCAGTCACAGGGATAAAAGTGAGCACCTCAAGCCCCCCCGTGTGTTGGGGGTGCAGGCAGGGGCCTCTGAGCCCTGGTGGAAAGAGCAGAGCCGCTGGGGCAGAAGGCCCACTCAGGATCTCTGTGGCTCATTCCCCTTAACGATACATAACTCGTATTTAGTATTCGGTGCTCACTCTATGCCTCGGGCCTAGTAACAAATGCCACCTGCTTTATGTCATTTAGACTTTCCCATCATCAGATGAGGAAACCGAAGCACAAAGAGGTCATAACATCTGCCCAAGGTCACAGAGTGAGCGGGGAAGCAGGACTATAGCAGGTGCTTTGTTTCCCAGCGAAGGGCAGCATCCTTGTCTGACGGCACAGACGTTAGTCCATACACCTCAGCCACAGGGAACCACCCACAGGGGCCAGGCTGGGGGGGCAGGGCCGGGGGGCGGTGCCTGGCCCTTCGGGAAGCGGGTCTTACCAGGCAGTCGCTCTCGCGGGGCCCGGTGCAGCCCGCTGCGCACTGGTTGTGGCAGCAGTCGCTGGGGGACCTGCCCCGGCAGCGCCCGGAACACTGCTGGGCGCAGATGATTTTGGTCACTGGAAAGGAGCAAAGGTCACTCGTGAGCTGAGAGACGGGGGTGGGGGGAGGTAGGGGGAGGTCATGGCCCAGGGACCGCACAGAGCACTCATGAGAGAGGGTGGGAAAGTGAACGGGGGAGGGGCTCAGTGAGTCCACGGCGGGTTCAGGTCCCCAGACATTCCCCTCCTGCCCCATTAGATCCAGTCACGACTTTTCTTCACGGTGCCTGTTTTTTCCTGTCGGTTTTTCATCACATAGGAGAACTGACCAGGCAAAGTCTAGATTTTTAGACCTCTAAGCCATTCGATATAGTTAGACTTGAGCTTTTGGGTGGTAAGGAAGCACATACAAGTGCCAGAACGCCAGCCAGGAAGCAGTGTTTGAAGGGACTCAACAGCCATGGCATGGTCAGACATCGATTCAGGACAGCAGGGCCGCTGAGTGACACGTCCCTCAGATTCCTGGGCCCATCCTGCTCCTACACTCGAATCCCACAGAAAAACCCTCCTGAGAGGAGTGGCTTGTACTTCTATGTAGGTGGGGAGGGGGAAGGGTGGGCAGACAAGCCTCTGGTTCCCAGGAAAACCGGCCGAACACACTGTGCGGAGGGGTCACTGGCATCCGGAGGCTGACCTCCACTGGTGCCCAAAACAGCCCACACCTGAGCACCTGCCAGTGGGAGGTGGGCAGGACTGTGTTCATAGGGTGGCTCATGTCTGGCCTTACGGTCAAGAGTGACTTTCGGGACCTTCACACAAGTGTCAGGGGAAGGGTGGCTGGGCACTGATCTGGAATCTCCACATTGACTCACGTTGCTGACAGTTCTCCTTTCCCGAACCCCAGCAGCTCCCGTTGGGACAGCTTGGGTCGCACTTCTGGCCTAAGGTAGAAAAGCGCTAGTTACATTCATGTCTCAGCAAAGGGACAAATGAGAAGAAACCAATGACCGGCTTCCCGAGGCCGGGAGCAAAGGAACAGTCTAGAAACAAGGACTGGCCTTGAAATGTCTCATTCTTGGTTGGTTGGTTCGTCTGGTCTGTTGTCAGATGACTTAAAAGACTCTCATAGAAAATAAAAAAACCTGAACCACACACTGCTTCTCAGCCTTGGAAATGAGGCAGAGGAGTTACTGACTTCTCAGGCCTCGAAAACTGAGACTTCAGTGAACCCAAAGGTCCTGATTTCAAATCTGCTTAGACTCGGAGAACTTCCCAGCAGCTCCCACAGTCATGTTGAGAGTGTCCACCCCGGTGGGTGGGCCGGCACCCACTGCAGCCTCGCTGGGCCCTGTCCTGAGTCACCGGTGGGTCAGTCGCCCTGGGGAGTCAGGGTCTCTAAGTAAAAGCTCCTGGACTCTGAGCCAGAGGGAGAGGCACCGAGTCCTGCACAAGGGCCTCATGTTCACGGTGTGTGTCGCTTTGTCGACTATCTAAAACTTCAGCTATTTGTTTGCAAGCCACTGCCTGGAAACATTTCCAACTGATCAATTTCTGCAGTTTTCTTAAGCGAGGGTCAACTGCAAATCACAGCTACAGAGGTGTCGGATCTCACTAGCTGCGTTTCGTCTTGATCAGTGTTGAGAAATCTGAAGACCACAGTTCTGTCGGCCGAGAGAACAGGCTGACCTCCAAGTCTGGTAGAAAGAGGTCAGCCCTGCAAAGACACAACCACCCGAGGGGTTATGTGCGTCCCGCAGTCTCCCACAGTCAGGAGGAGTTTTGTCTCTGGAATAGTTCAGATTTCAGACGGGAGAGCTGATGATACAAGTGACTGTTAAGCCAGGACCCCATTAATGTGACTGAGAGTTTTCACAACTGCCCCCCGGTGACGGGCACACTGGCGCTGCTCAGAATCATGAGAGAGGGCGAGGCCGGGCCCGAGGGGACAGGGCTATACCCTCTGCAGACAGAGAGACGGGGACAGACAGACAGAGGCAGAGAAGCCCAGAGAGAAAGAAACGGAGAATGAAGGGCCAAACTAACACAGAAATGTTAAAAGCGATCGTCTGTATGGAGCTATCACATTGCTTTTACTTTTTATCCCTACTTTACCGTATTTTCCCAATTTCTATTATAAGCACAGGCTGGGTTTATAAAAGAAAAATACTTAAGATAAAAATGCTCAGAGGCATCTTCCTGGTAATATTTGCCAACCAATGACTCCACGGCCGGCCTATAATTCTAGTCTGTCCCACACGGGTCTCCTCTCCCGGCAGGCCCTCCGACCGCCTCCGTTTTCGGGGAACGAGACTTTGCGTTACCCGGGCCTCCTCTCCCCCACCCAGCCCCCGCCGCCCTGCAGGCAGGCGTTGGTGGGACACTCACAGTTGCCGTACGTGTTCTGAAAGTCCAGCGACATGTTGCTCAGGAAACTGCTGTCGACGATGTCGCGCCACTGGACGGTGTCCACGTTGCAGAGCGCCGGGTTGTTGTTGAAGCGCACCGCGCCCTGCAGGATCTCTGTGCGGGAGAGCGGGGAGCCCGGTGAGCGCCGCGCCGTCTCGACCAAGCGCCTCTTTACCTGCCGCATCCCGCCAGACAGATGCCGGGGAGCCAAGGAGACTCCGCACAGGACCCGGGATGTGGGCCTCCATCGTGAGCCGCATTCCTGCCGGGGAGGAAGCTGAGGCAGGGAGGGAGCCCGCCGCAGGGGCCTGGCTGCTGAGTGATGGAGCCGGGGCTCCGGGAAGGGCGTGGCGTTCAATGAGGTTATGGGTTTAACACGCCTGGCGCCGTGCCTGCCGCAGAGCGAGGGCACGGTCGTTACCTTTAATTTTTAAAAAAACCATCTTCCCATCTCTCCTGAACCCTTCCTGTTTCCTGTCACAGGAGCCTCCCTCGTGTCCCAGTCACAAGAATTCAACCTTCCCCTGGGACACCTTCATTCCTTATCCTGATTTAAACGTGGCTAGTTTCTAATGACATGACCCTAAAAACCGTCTCAAATCGGGGCTGACTTTTAGCGCATGTCCCTATACCCGAGGCCCAGGTGATAAGACCGGCAGTTTATTCACACCCTAGGCACAAAAGGTCTGGTCATACTCTCTCTTTCCCAGAGCCTTTATCATTTCTCTTTTTTAAAAAAATGTCTTTATTGCTTTTAGAGAGAGGAAGGGAGAGGGAGAGAGAGAGAAACGTTGATGAGAGAGAATCCTCGATTGGCTGCCTCCCGCACACCCCCTACTGGGGATCGAGCCTGCAACTCAGGCACGTGCCCTGACCGGGAATCGAACCAGCGACCCCTTGGTGTACGTGCCACCACTCAACCCACGGAGCCACCCGGCCAGGGCGCCTTTACCATTTCTTACTAACTCTCCGTATGTTTTTCGTGACCATGGGGTAACCTGGCTTCCCTTCCCGTCTCACTGTTTACCATCCTTCTCAGTAACTTCCACCTGCTGCATCTCGCACTCGTGACACGTGACACATTTGTGCCTGACAAGTAAAAGTCTTCTCTGAGTGGAATTAAGACAGTGACAGGCTGCCTGGGTCCCAACCGAGTCTCTCTCTGCAGGTGCGGCCTCCCGGGCCGCGCCCCTCACCCTGCAGGTTCCTCATGGGCAGCTCCCTCAGGCCGGTTTTGTTGGGGCCATAGTTGGACAGGACTGACAAGGCGTGGGTGTTCTCAAAGAGCACGTTCCCCCGGATGATCTGCAGGTTTTCCAGAGGAATCTTCTCCACCACGTTGAGGGCAATGAGGACATAGCCGGCAACCTCCTGGATGGTCTAGGAAGATAAAACATGAAGATGGCGTTTTCCTTCGAGGAACTCAAGAATGCGAGGTCTAAACGGGTCCAGAGAGGCCAGGACACCTCACTGAACTATGCCCATGCAGGTGACCACACTGAGGGTGTGGAAGGTGACAGGAGTCACAGCCTTTCCCGCACGGTGCCTCCTGAGCCCGCAGGCGGGAACAAAGGGCAATGGGACTATTTAGCAACACTGTGACTCTTGCTTTACTTGGTGCTCAACACACTCAGGTGAAAATGAGAATGTTTCATTATTTTGTATCTGTCTTGCTTTTTCATTAAAAAAAAAAAAAAAATTAGCCCAGAAGGAGGCCAATGAAATCCAAAAAGTTCAACTACCAGCTCTCTAGAGCCTACTGAGAAATGTGTGGGGCATTTGTGAAATGGCTGTTAAACTCTTGGTAGCTGGAAATCAAACATGGTGGGAGTCTTTACACTAAGGAAATGGGCAGATGCTACAAAGCAAAGCTTTTTAAAAAATTAAGAGCCAGTTACCAGGATACCATGGCTGAAGCTATGGGTACAGGATTCCTGCCAGTGCCCGTGAGCCAGTGGAATGCCAGCCTGGCCTGCCTCTCCTGGACATCCTTTTATAACCTGACACTAGCCGGTAAAGTGGCCTTCTCCTAAAACCTGTACCCGAAGTTCCCTAGGACTTGTAACTGATGTAGCAGAAGCCAATACACGTCCAGGTAAATTCTGCCAAGGCCTTTATTTACCTCTGTTTACTTCTATTATATTTGGGCTGGGCGATCAAATTCACAGACTAACCTTTAAGAAGGAAAGGTCATAGTCCTTCTGCATGTAGGTAATTTCCAAATTCCCAAGGACCACCTCGCAGTTGTTCAGCATCCTCTGGAGGCTCAGGAAGTGGTCATCGAAAGTGCCCAGCTGGGTGAGCTTGTTGTTGGTGCCCTGGCACACTAGAGAGAAAAAAAAGAGGTCCTGTGAAATGCCCAGTAAGGCAGCAAAGCCAAAATAAAACCATAATTACAAACGTCAACTAACTCCGGTGCTTTGGCGACTTACAATATTCATTCTGACCAAGGCACATGTGACAAAACATGTTTAAGTTTTATAAGGTGCCGGTCACAATACAGAAAAGCTCATTCCTGCAGAGAACGGACTTGCTCAAACATGTTAAAGATTCAAGGGAACACAGATGAAATTCTATAAAAGCCTTTAAGACGAAATAGTCTGTAAGAGCATCACTAAGCAAAAAACCAAACAAAACCCAAACATATCATAAAGTATATAAATGATATAATTACAACGTTAACAACTATAGAATGAACTTTTTACTTTGCAAAAAGAGAGCATGCCACCTTATACGTGTCCAAAGGATATTTACAAACATAATATACACTGGGCAATATTTTCTGACCACAACATTTAGGTTGCAGCTTAAAGTCAATGGCGAGTCGATGTAAATTAAAACCCAAATGGCTGGAGATTAAAAATATTCTTCTAAACGAACGCCTCAGAAATAAACCAAAGGTCTATTTAGTAAAGGGACTGAGTGGAGGTGGGCAACTGGAGGGAAACGGGGGACATCTGCAGTAGTGTCAACAATAAAAAAAATTTAAAGTTTTCTTAATTGATTTTATTTATTTACTTTTACAGAGAGAAACATTGATGTGATAGTGAAACATTGATCGGCTGCCTCCTGCACGACCCCCAGCAAGGACGGAGCCTGCAACCCGGGCGTGTGCTCTGACCGGGTATCGAACTGGCAGCCTTACAGGGCACGGGACAACGCCCAACCAACTGAGCCACACCGGCCAGGGCAACAACAAACATTTAAATAAAAACACATCCTCAGGTGCAGATTAAAAATAAAATCTAGTAAATAACAAAGCGAAGACATCCCTTTAAAACACCAGACTCCGCTCCTGAGAAGCCGGCAGCCCTCTGCTTGCCTCCGCTCCCCACGGATCCCGCCGCACAGGCGGGCTCCCCGGCTGGTACAGCCTCGGCATATCGACTCCCGACCGCTGGGAGGTACCAAACTTAACGCAAGAAAACACTGACCGTTCGGGGACAGAGCTGGGCGCTGGGGACACACTTGGCGGTCTGCATTTCAAAGCAAAGGAGAGATTACAGTAACGTCGTATTTACAAACCTTGCTCTTTAAGAGACATGTTTAGGCAAGCGGGAAAACACAAAGAGGCCTGGGCGTCTGGAGCAGGGAGCTTGTTAGTTAAGGGGCTCTACTCTGACCCGAAATTACCCTGAGAGTGAAGAAACACGGCCCCTGGCCTTGGAGGAGGGATCCGGGACCAGCCCGGGTCTCCCAGCCCGAGGAGGCCGGTGTACAATCAGCAACCAGGTGGTTGAGCAGAGTCAAGGCCAAAGTCAACAGGCAGGAACTTTCTCCAGGAGCTCGTCCTAAATTTAAACGTTCGTGGCTCTTTCATGGGCTTCCTCGTTCCTTCCTCGTGGGAACCGCCTGGCGAGCGTCGCCTGACCGTCCTGCCTGCCTTTGCGCCAGCAGAGAGCACACGCTCAGGCACCGCACAGCCGGCCCGGAGCCCTCACGCCAGCGTTAGAGGTGAACAACCTCCCCCTCCTCTTCAATTCCGTGGGGATTTCCCTCTGCTCCTCTTTTGGGGCTCATTCAAATTCGGTGGTGGGGGGAGCGCTCGCGTGGGAACAGTGGACGAGATGGAGCCCCCGTCGACTGCTCGGGGGGGACAGAACAACTGTAATTCTTCCAACCACAACACGGGTTGACCCAACATATTGCCCGGGACCCAGCATTGCCCGGACCCACCACTGCCCGGACCCAGCACTGCCCGGACCCAGCACTGCCCGGACCCAGCATTGCCCGGACCCAGCACTGCCCGGACCCAGCACTGCCCGGACCCAGCACTGCCCGGACCCAGCACTGCCCGGACCCAGCACTGCCCGGACCCAGCACTGCCCGGACCCAGCATTGCCCGGACCCAGCGTTGCCTGGGCTGCTTGGATTTCAGCCTCAGGCTGGGACAGTTGTACACAGTTGGCTGCAAGGTGCGCAGACAGGGCCAGGCTGATTTCCCAACTCTCAGGCCCTTGATAAAGACGCGGCACTGATGCAGGTGCAGGGTTGTGGGGGTGACGTGTGACCTCTCAGCTGGCACACCTTGAAACAGATCTGCTTTCCTGGCCCACAGACTGCGCCCTCTAAACTTCAGCCTAACTGATTGGCCAGGGTGTCGGCGGCCCCAGGTATCGGCTGTGCCCCATGCCAGCCAGGTGAACGGTGTCGGCCGGGACTCAGAAGGCTGGAGCACATGTGAGGGGAGTTTCCGCGGCACACGGGGGAAGGAACATAATAGCTGCTTTCATCTTAAATGACCAAGGATATCAGCCAGCACGTTTCTCTCCGCTGAACCAAATAATGTTTATTATTAAATCAATGCAAGTTGCCTGTCCAGTAAGAAAGGAAAACATGCCATTTACGTTTAGCCTGTTTTATTATAGAAAAAACCAATTTCAAGAAGACCGTACTTTGCTTTCATCCATTCATTCACCCGTTCATTGGAAAGGTGATAAACGAGCCCCTAAAGCGTCTATTGGATGAATGTCCATCACGAGTCTTCACGGTTTACAACTAGTGTGAGTCAGTCTGATAACCAGAAAGAAGATCGATATTTGGCAGATAACAGCAACGTTACCCGCTGCTGATGTGGGCGTGAATTCATCAAACACTCTGGGAACCCGGTGCACAGCTTGTGCAGATAAACCTCTTAAGTTCCACGTCACCACCAAAAGCATTTGAGGAAACAGACCCAAATATTAAAAAAGCTTCATGCAAAACGGTGACCATTATTTATTTTTTAATAGTGGCAAACACCCCTGCAAGACACCCTAACTGCCCAGCTGTCCAGCACGCCTGTCCTTGGGAAGGAGAAAGCCGCTGATGCTTGTTCGGCTCGGTGTGAGGCAAGTCCCCGCGACCCCGATTCCAGGCTTGGTGGCAGCAGCACCGGAAGAAGCCATCTCGAGGCCTCCTCCCGCCACGTGCCCCGAGGACACAGCAGCGCCACACTCGAGACCAGGGGCACGACCTGAACGACCGGCCTCGGCTTCCGGACCCAACGGAGCACACCCTTGCTTCCGTCTTTCACACCAAACGTCTCACGTGACGAAATAAAGCCGTGAGAAAATGTAAACGTGCGACCGGGGCGTCAGTCGACTTATTAAAAAATAAAAAAATCACAAACCCGCCGGCAGATTTAAGACAAAACTGCCAAGGGCCAGAGAGCTTTTGAACTCACCCAAGAGAACGTTTCTGTTCGGCCGCTTGCTCCTTACGTGTCCCCAAGTGCTCCTTACGTGTCCCCGAGTGCTCCTTACGTGTCCCCGAGTGACCCGGCCACACTCTGCACCGCGCTTCCCTCCAACGCGGACGCGCGGAAAGGGTGCTGGCCTCCAGGGCTGTTCTGAAGGCGGGCCGCCTACGAAAGCGTCTACTTTCTCTCGTTCAAGTTCGCTACCGAGGTGCGCAGGGTGATCGGGCCGATGCGGGGGCCTCGCACCTGCCCCACGGGGCCGTCCGAGTGGGGAGTGTTTGGATCGGCAGACGGGCTTCCTCAAAGGCAGGGAGTCAGCGGAGGTACCGTGAGCATCTTCACGAGGGAGAGAGGGGAACGCGCTGTACTTTAAATGTCCCTAAAACGCGCACTTAGGGTTAGGTGTTTACACAGTCTGCTCAAAGAAAAGTTTACTATGACTTTACTTCTGCGCGTCTGACGGCTGAAAGATGTGCGAGTCCAGCTCCTTCCCGAACGCCGGGACTTGCTTTACCCCGAGGACCTGAAGCAGCGGGACCTGCACAGCGCTTAGCTCTCCTTCCTCCAGTTTGACGACGAAGATTCGCAGACGCAGAGAAAAGCGGAAAGCCCCGGACCGCGAACATGCCTCCGTTAGCACGTCGCTGTGTTCGCTTGATCACATAATCTACCTGCCTTCCTTTTTTTGGTGGTTTTGTTAATCTTCACCGGAGGATATTTTATCCATTGACTCTCAGAGTGGAAGGGAGGCGGGGAAGGGGCGAGAGAGAGAGAAACATCCACTGGCTGCCTCCCCCATGTGCTCCCACATGGGGGGGGAATCGAACCCTTGACCCTTAAGTGCTCGGGGCCAAGGCCCTACCCACTGAGCCACACCGGCCAGGGCTGCCTGTTTTACTTTTGATGCATTTTAAAGGCAGGTACAGGTATTAGTGCCCTTCACCCGCGACACCGCTTCTGGTTCAATGTTAGTTTCCACTGCTGTGGACGTGACACCCCCAGACCGCAGGGGACCCACCCGCAGGCGAGCGCCTGATGAGCTCCCACAAAGGCACACGGGTGTAACCCACACTCCCCCCACGATGGAGAACCCGCAGCCCTCCCCAGACGGCCCCGCCCGCCCGCAACCGGCACTCTGCCCCTTCCCGCCCTGCGGGTTCGCAGCTCAGGCGGGCGGGATTGCGCAACGCCGGCCCCCTGTGTGAGGCTCGCTCCCGCACGGCGTCTCTGAGACTCATCCGGGCCGAAGGCTGGCACTTTCTTATCCGTGACAGGTTCAGGCGGGTGTTTTTGTTTTTTTAATTTATCTTTATTGTTGAAAGTTTTACAGATGCCCCCCCTTGCCCCTCCTGGCCCCCCAGGCAGGTGTTTTATGGGAAGTGATCCGCTTATCACCCTTGGACATCTAGGCCTGGTTATGTGTCTTCTCAAGAACCCTACAATTTATCTTGACTGAGAATAAAAACAATCTGCCTCCTTTAAGCCTCAAAATGCCCCTTGTTTTATGGGGAAGAGCCCGTCCCTTCCCTGTGCCATACGGGCTCGATACCCCCCTTTGCCCACAAGCCTGGGCAAATCTGTGCTGCTGATTGAGACACAACATTAAAACAAGTTTCTCCAGGTTTCCCCAAACCCACTTAGACACGTGGGGCTGCCTGAGTAAATGTGTAATTGTTTTAATTTGTTGTTTTCTCGACGCCACATTAACGGCGGCCGGGGCGCTGAGCCCTCGTAAATCTCCCCCTGGGCCTCCCTCGCTGTCTCTGGCGGCGCATTTTCCACGGAGTGGAAATCACCTCTCTTTCTGACTTCTTCCTATTGTGTCTTCATCTCTCACATTTTCTACAGTGGCCATGCGTGACTTTATCATAAAACATTTCCGGGGATAAAATTGACAAAAATCTGCGTTGAACAAGGGCAGGGGATGGGTATTTTAATAAAATACATGAAAAATAAAATAAAATGGAGAAGTGATCACGTACAACTATTAAGATCCCGGAAGTTTCCCATCATTCGTGATAGAAGGCTGTGAAAGTGCCTTAAAAATGAGCAATAACTGACGACGACAGGGTACCGTGTACAGAACGCGTCAGAAGGGCAGGTAACGAAGCTGTGAAGCTGTCATCCATCCGCAGAGGCGGTTTCCAGATCTACAAGCACATTTTTTAAACACTGGTTTTGGGTAACACAGAGTACATTTATACCCCACAGAAAATGTTATAAATTGTGATTACAGTCCCAGGCTAGCCTATAAAGCCCACACAACAGTCTGTAACAATGGGAAAGTAGAAAGTCCGAGGCTGAGTCATAACGAAATGATTAGGGAAACAATGAAAGAAAGCCCCACGTACCATTCCCATGCCCCCGGTGAGCTGAAGCAAAGACTTCGTGAGGTGGGAAGGGCCCCATTAGAATTGTGGAGATTTTTCTTTATTTCCCAAACCTTTATATTTCGTCGGCAGTTCCTTATTTGTCGTATTTGATTTCACGGCTCATGAACAGCCCTCAGCTTGCAGGCGCTGGAAGGGAGCTGTAGAACTGAATTTGAATCCGCGCTGCGGCCCGGAGACGCACATGGGATGCTCGCGGGGCCTCCGAAGCATTCGGGAATCTGCCCTGCGCATTGTCATCTGCCCACTGGACCGAACCAGCCACGCTCTGGCGCGTCCAACACAGCTACAAACTAAAGCAACTCTAATTAAGCTAATGAGCAGGAGACTTTCAAACAACGTCCCTTTTATTTTTTGACGTTGGGAACAGAGCGCCAACACCGGTTCACTTCCGTCCCCAGGATTACCTTCCTGGCCATTAAAATAACCCCGAGCCAAGTTTATGATTAAAAAATATATGCCCAGTAGAGTGAGGGTAATTTTGCATCGTGTCTACTCTCTTGGGCATTAACTGGTGTTTCTGGACCCAGAAGGGCCAGGTTTACGAGGGGTTGTGGACTATGTTTCTAGGGACATCGTGAGGCATCCCCCTCTCAGTGTGACAGTGTCACTGTGGAACGATCTCCGGCCACTTATCTCAGATCTCTGGGTCTCGGCTTCTCATGGGTTAACCCGGCCCCAGCTCCATCTATCTGGCAGGGTAGTTGTGAGCAATATACAATCACGGGCATGGAAGTGCTTCGTAGATCATAGCTCTCTCTCCTGTAGCCATATGCACAGCAGCCAGCCTGCTGAAGTCTATGTCTGCCTGTGGGTCTTCAACGACACCCGCCAACTACCCCCCCCCCAAGGGGTTTCGAAACGTTACATGGGCTCGGCAGAGTTGGTGAGCTGTGCTGAAACTCGGGATGCTTTAAAAGTTGGAAATAAGAGACATCACTTTTCAATACGATAGGATGTTGTACAAAGAATGGTCCTAACAATAGAAATTAAAAATATTAAATCCCAGGGCTGGCAATCCATTCCATTTTTTATAGGTAGTTGAATGGCCAGTAAATCGGAAATGAACTGACCTATTACGGGACTATCAGAAACTGATTTGGACTAAAAAAAAGATTTTTAGAGAAGAGTATCCATTCCTTTTTTATTCACTCAAGCCAATGAATCTCTTTTGAGTACCTACTATGTGCCGGGCAGCACACTTTGGCTTGGAGGCCAGTGTCTCTGCCCATCTGTATTTTAAACACGTGGACACACACTGGACAGAAATTCGTGGATGTACCTGGTTATACGGAATCTGACACCTATGTGGCCAGGCTGCTCCTTGACCGAGCAGCGGATGCTGAGGGGGCAGGGTGCCCAGGAGAAAGCACAGCACACGGGATTTGGTTTACAAACCCTCCATGGGGAAACGTGAAGAGCAGGGGACTTGCTGTGCCTGGTGTTTCCTTCCTGGAGACCGGAGGAGGCTCCTCCTCTCTGGCCCAGGCTCCGTTTCCTAATCTCCTCGGGGGCCTGCTGCTTACTCATGCTCAGGGCTCCCCCCTCGCGTGGGCATTCTTCCGCGATGAACAGCACCGTTTCCCATCCAGCCTCTGCTGGCCCAGCCGCGGGCGTGGCCTCTGCCTCCCCTGCGGCGCCGGTGCTCTGCTCCGCGTCCCCAGAGTCGCTTTCTCCGAGGAGCACTCCGGCCCCGCCAGGGAGGGGCAGTGCGGAGTCGGGGACAACACCCGCGCCTCACATTCCCGGCACCCCCAGTTTGCAGAGCTCTCCCTCCAGGAGGCCACAGCTGAATCCTGCCTGTCCCCCGATGTGCAGGAGGTGACCACGCAAACCCCGCTGAGACGGGATGGGCTTGCCCATCTCACCCGCCGGCTGGCACCATGCAGAGCTGGGAGACCTGGGAGAATGGGTGCAGCTCAGTGTGGGGTGTGGGGTGTGGGGAGCGGTTGGCAAAGTGGGGAATATAAAAGTCCAAAAGGGGGTTAGCGTCAAAGACCTGGGACAGCAGCTTCCAATCCTGACTAAGGCGGACTCAAGGCTCCCCCGGCTGACCACCCACCACCTTTCACCTCCGACTTCACTGGACCCTGCTCAGCAGAGAGCCGGTGAGGCTGCCGGTGGGAGGGAGCAGGAGCCCACGGGTGCCACGTCCCCCCAGCCCCCGGCGCGCTCGGCCGGCCACCTCGCACCGGGCAGTTAGCGCTGTCTCGGGCGCAGCTCCGTTCCTCCTGGATACACCCTCGCAGTCTAGGTCCTTCCCAGCAAGGTGACGCGCACGTAAAGGGAGGCAGGGCCCGCGAGGCTTCCTCCTCGGGCCCGTCCCCACCCAGCTCTCACACCTCCTGCCTTATTTCCTCCTCACGCTCCCATGAGTCACTCCCTAGGGACAAAGGCTGAGTGACAGTCCCCATTCTGGGCTGTGGGCGCGCGGGCAGAGTTGTCCCATCGAATTCACTTGAATGCCACGCGGGGCTGGAAAGCACCATGGCGCGGTGGGGGGTCAGGTGGCGCTGTGGCCACTGAGGAAGGTGCCCTGCGACCTGCGCCAGGGCCGGGAGAGGGCTGTTTGCGCTTCTGCTCACTCACTTATTCCACCAAGACGTGGTCCATACAACAGCACAAGGACGGTGGCCAGGAATGAACCGGAAGCGTCACTGCCCGGAAGAAATATATTGGCCCTTTGGGAGATGACTTTATACATGAAAGAACCACAGGCCATCCCAGCACGCGAGAGACGTGCTGAAGGAACATGAGTCAGAAGGCGGACAAATCACCAGCCTCCCGCTATCTGGATGGGCACTCGAATGCTCTGCATCGCCGAGCAGAGGAAAGTGTCACAGCCACACTCAGGGTAAAAGAACAGGTCCCGTGAGTGCGGGGCCGGCTGGTGACTTCCCGCAACGGCCCACAGTTTACCCCGCCAAGAAACCAGTTGTCTTCCACTTGCTGGTTGGCTCCCCGTGCCCCCCTCCTCTGGGTTGCCGCCCGTATCCCACTGCGGGGTACAAGGGACCCCTTCTGGGTCTGGTTGTGGGCACCTGTGGGACTCACTTCCACAGCCTTTCTCCTACTGAACGAAATTCTGGGAAAGACGTCATTGGCAAGGAAAAGAACACTTTACCATCCAGAATCGGGGGGGGGGCTTTTTGGGGAGCGTTTCTCTGCACACAGACTGTTCGGGTTCAACCCAGCACCCTGAGATGGCTTAAATGTTCTTTTAAATTTTTTCTTCTATCATTACCCATCTTTTTTTTTTTTTTTTTAATATGTTTTTACTGATTTTTAGAGAGAGAGGAAGGGAGAGGGAGAGAGAGAGACATTGATGAGAGAGAAACATTGACCAGCTGCTCCCTGCACTCTCCCTACTGGAGACGGAGCCCACAACCCGAGCACGTGCCCTGACCAGGAATCTAACTGGTGACCTCTTGGTTCGTGAGTCGAAGCTCAACCGCTGAGCCACACTGGCCGCGCCTCCCCAGCCCTTTGACTACAGAACAGTAAGCAGACTTCTGATGGCACCTGTCCCTGACCAGTGGCTGTGGGCTCACAGGGCTGGGGAACGCTGGCCCCACTACAACCCTGGCAACTTCTGCATCAGGGGCCATCTCTTTTCCCTTGGTCCGTAAGGGAGAGACTCCTGACCCCTGGGAGGGCCCGGCGAGCCGGGAGGCTCTGTGGTCACAGCACCTGGCACGTGGCAGACCCTAGTAAATGCCACCGTGACTCGAGTCTGCGCTGAACCTGGCCCAGCTCCCAGTGGGATGAGTCGCTTCCTTCCCTCCAAGTGCCCGAGGCTGACCCTCGCCCTCCGCGCACTCTGCTGTGTGGGGCCTGGCGGGCGGCCCCGAGCTCTCGCTGCTGGGGAGGGACAGCTGGAGCTGACCGCAGCCAACTGGCCTGCCCTGGTCACAGGGGCCAGCCGAGGGCTCTGGAGGAAGGCGTGTGGACCCCTTTCCGCCAGGCACTTGGTGGGGAGGAAGCCACACCTACCCTGTGCCTCTCAGAAGAATTCCCTGGGGACGAGCGGCTCCCTTCGGCTGCTCGGTACATTCTCTGCCCTGCTGTTTCCCCGCAGACAAAGGCCTCCCCTGACCTTGACCTTGACCTCTGTGGTGGTTTCATAAGTGTAGCTGGACTTGCCGGCTGTGTGCACGTGTTTTCCTTTCAGGCTTGTTTTCAAATGAACATTTTGTTTCCACTTACTCCTGCTGAATTTAAATATCCTTCTCAAATCTCATTTTTAAACCGGGAAACGGAAGTAGCAGTTGGAGAGGACTCACCCCGTCCTCCCGGGCGGGGCCCGGCCCCCTTTCCCGGGTTAGCTCCGCAGCCCAGAGGCCGCCTCCTGGGGCCACCGAGCAGGAAGGTCTGACTCGGAAATCACTAGCCACCACCCGGAGAGCTCAGGGACACCCAAGCCAAGCCTCTGCCACCGAGGATCTTAATTTTGGCCCAGACACTATTGTTTCCAGAACACATTAGTCCCTCATGGCTCCGGAGCACTATCCGTTAAAAGCAACAGTTCTCATAGGTAACCACTTGCTATCAGGTAGGTCACCAGCCAGAGCCGGCCCCTCGTAGCCACGGGTTTCACTCCAGGAAACAGAGCCCAAGCCTCGGTTACGAGGATCCAGAGCACAGCTGGCAAACTCCTCTGAAGAGAGCAGGGAATACATATTTCGGGTTTCCGATCATATGCTCTCTGTCCCAACCACTCAACTCCAACGCATTCGGGCAAGACCAGCCAGAGACGACAAGCACACAAATGGGCAGGACGGCATCCCGCGCCAATAAAACTTTATTTACACAACCAGGCAGCAGCTGGATGTGGCCCGTGGGCTATCCTTGGCCCATCTCTGTTTCAGAGGAAGGCCCAACAGGAGGTCATGACTTGTAGACGGTCTAGACATTCAGTGGTTTGACTTAGGCTTTTCCAACTTACAATGGTGGGACAGCAACACACATTGGGTAGAAACCCTCCTTCGGATTTGAATTTTGGACCTTTCCCAGGCTAGCGGTACGAGGTGCAGACTCTCTGTGACGCTGGGCAGTGGCGGCCCCGGCTCCCAGTCAGCCCCACGATCATGAGGGTCAACAACCGCTACGCCGCAGGGCGCTGGGTTGCCAGCGTTTTGGGATATTGTGGTCCAAGCACGGTTAAGGTGGGCGGGGCTAAGCTCTAATGTTTGGGAGGTCAGGTGTACTCAATGCACTTTCGACTTAGCGATATTTTCAACTTATCGATGGGTGTATCAGGATGTCAGCCCATGGTAAGCTGAGGAGCGTCTGTATATGATTAGAAGTCCCCTTCTCCCGTCCTCTCTAGAAGATAAACTGGCTAACGTGATTCACTTTCCTTCAAACTCTAGGAGGGTTTTCTCAGGGTTAAGATCCTCCTAGTTCATCATCAGCTCAAAAGAGGCATCGACGAGACGAGGTCCTGAGAACTGACAGGAAGTGCAGGGGCGGGACTGCTGTTTATTAGATGTGGTTTTGTGTCCGGGGTGTTTCAGCTCCGTGCTAGGCATCATTTACCTCTAGGACTGGATAGACAACTTCAAATGTCCCCCCTAAATCAGAGAGTCCTGGCTTTCCACATCCACGACACATGGTTGTCAAGTCAGCCTGTCCGTTCTGAGTGACTAAGAGTTTTAATCTTGCTCAGAGGGTGTGGACAACGGTCACAGAACCCTTCCTCACCTTGATCTGCAGCTAGGCCGCGGCTCGTGGCCTCCAGCTTAACGCAGACGCCGGGCACCTTTCCTTCGCCTCACAGCCCTGCAGGTACCCGACCACAGCGACTGTGTCTCACGGCTCCTCCCACCCCGGGCTGTCCTCCGGATCCCCCCCTCCCCACGGTCATGGGAAGTCCACGTGTGTGGCCTCCTTCCGGCCACACCCCCCCTCACCCGGCTCCCTCGGCCAGGTGGCTGCGCCTTATGGACTTGCCTTTGTTCACTCTCTGGGGGTGAAAGCATCCTGTGGACTCGCGGCACATTCTGTCTCTAACAAATAATATGTCACCCTGAGAACAACAGCAAACATTTCGTTTCCCTTTGATGTCCCTTTAGCTTATTCCCCTGAGACAGTCAGCAAGCAATAAAAGATGAATAAATACCGCCGAATCGCTAAAGTGTCTGTGTAAACATCATATATAAGTTTTCCACAGCCTTGGTTCACTTTTTATTTTCAAGGCTTAATAACTCACACAGCAGTTGAGCAATGGAAATGGAATCCCCACCATGACTATTAATAGTAGGGCTGCCGGTAAATTCCTCCCGAGCTGGACGAGAAAGTGTTTTTCCTTGCTCGGTCCCTCCGAGGTTTTAGTTTCTATAGCATCCTGCTGGCCTAACAGAATTAGATTTGCTACCGACAGGAGATGCCGAATGCTGTGGTTGGAAGCCCATTTTCCGATGGAATGTATTTGAGATTTAAACATAGTGATGACCCCCCGGACCGTGACTCCATTAGAGTAACAGACGATAAAACATATCGCGGCCATCCTGGTTCGTTATTAATTATTACTCAAGAGAACACATAAAAATAAGTCATGCGGGTGATTCACAAAACATACTTTTTATCTTCTTTTGAAAAAAAATCGTAGCCTTTCTCTTATGCTTTTATCTTGCTGCCAGCAAAGATTTGGTCTCTCTTCTTTGTTGACCTTCTTTTTAAACAAATACTTTTATTCATTTTTTTTTAGAGAGAGAGGACGGGAGAGGGACAGAGAGAGAGAAACACTGATGTGAGAGGGGAGCGCTGACCGGCTGCCTCCCGCACGCCCCCTCCTGGGGACCAGGCCCACAACCTGGGCACGCGCCCTGACCGGGAATCGAACGGTTGGCGCCCAACCAACTGAGCCACACCGGCCAGGGGCCAGGGCTTAACCCTTCATTTATAGCCTCTGTTCGTGTTGAAGTGAGACGATGGCGGTGGACCGGCTCCATCATGGTGTTAATTCTAGGCCAAAGAATCCAGGAGTGAATTTCTTCATCTCTTAGCAAGAAACTACTGGGTTTTTCCCACCGAGAACACTTAGAGGTAAAATCTCCAGAAACCACCTAGGCTGCTTTGGATGTCAGAAGCGTCTTTCAAAACGAGAAGTTCCAACGCTTGCTTTCACCAAGATGCTCTAAGGTGAGCACAGCCTGGCATGCCCAGGAGACCCCTGGTGATTAAGGGCGAGGCACGGAGTGACGGGGCTGAGCCGAGCCACTGGGGCTGGAAACCACCTTACTCGGGAGCTGTTTCCCCAACGATACGTCTAAGGACCAAGTCTAGCTCAGCGGTTCCCTGCAGGAGCTGGGAAAAGCTTCCGTTTGCCCCCGAGCCTGCCCTGGCTTCGCTGTGGTCCCACTCAATCTGACAGAACATGTCGAGGAGATAAAGTCATTCCTGGCAGCCGGGCCCTGCATGCCCCTGCAAGGCCAGCGCTGGGGAGGATGCCGTCCAATGGCCTGCTCAACGGCTGGGGGGCCGGGCCCAGAGCGATGGGCATATTTCAATAGGCTGGTAATCTGTGATCTAAAGCACTTTTCTTGTTTGTTTGTCTTCTGGCTTTTCAAGCTGATGATCTGGTTACTGAGGCCAGGAAGGAGAGGAGTGAAAAAAACTGTAATGTGTGCTCTCTGTCTTAACTGAACTCATCCTTAAGCTGTTTATTCTGGCCCATTGTCAAATCTTCAGGAGCGTGGGGTGGGAGCAGAAGGGGTGAGGACTCCTCCGGGGCCAGAAGATGGCCTCCCAGTGAATGGATTCCTGCCTTGTTGAGTGGCCACTCAAACCAGATTCCCCCCCCCCCCTTGAAACTCAGAAAGTTTTCTCCACAAGCGTTTCTTTGTAAGCTCAATTAAGTTTTATAATAACTTGTGCTTTTAGTTTAAGAAATACAGATGTTGTGTGGGTGGTGGTGAGGGCGGGGGGGGGGGGACGAGAGGTAGAGTGGAGTAAGGTTATAGATGCCTCCTCCTTCGGAAAATGTGGAAACACTTTCTTTCATGGAAAAAGCAGATCAGCTCGTAGGATTACTGAACCATGAACATCGTTTGTAGAGCACTGAGAGAAAGTCATGGCTGGTGGTTTTGGGGGAGGCCAGACCGGGCCATCTCCTTCCTGCTAAAGAGACCCAGATACCTGGGAAGGGATTCTCTGGAATTAGAATTTTATGCTTGAAAACAGCCCAAGAGTTGGGGAGCAGAACTAAGCCGTTCATCCAAATTTCAGCTCAATTTGCAAAAGAAATACAGACCCCCCCCCCAAATAGTAAAGAGCAATGCGGAGTAAGTATTGTTGAGCCAGGGAAGGAAGGAATGCTTGTTAACTAGACAATAGATTAATTTTCACTGGGGAATGGTTTTTACCATTGGAAATGCACTTGCAGCCTCCTGCCCGCCCAAGTCTATTCACTTAGCACTTAGTATTGATGTGAGGTTCCATGGGGGTGTTTGCACTCTGCTGAATGTTTGTGGCTATTTCAGAGGACAATTTCTAAAGTAAATTTTAAACCCTAAATCCCACAATACTTTTCATATAATGACTTAGGTATTCATTACACACCCATCTACTTACAAATAAAATAACACCTACAAAATGCTTTACGGTTTAGACTCACAAATAATCTAAGCTTTCAGATGCATGTCTACCTAATACTTCAGCTATTTAACAAAAATGAACCTAATAGGGAAACTACTGAGAACGAAGCTCATTAGAGTGAAGCCCTTTGTCATTTTTGTCCACGTGTGGCTCCTAAGCCGGAAGGTAATGGGACCAGCCCAGGGAATGTATTCCTTTGTCTTTCTTGCAGCAGACGCCCACTGAGCACCTTCCCAGCGAGCGTGGTGGCCAAGGGCGCCGAGGTGGGCCACTGGAGCAGACACTGCCCTGTTTAAGCTCATGGGTTCCAGCGCTGGAGGCCCACCTTTGAATCTGCTCTGTGGGTATGGGCGGTGTCATCGCAGGCAAATTACTCCTCCCCATGGAGCCTCCCTTTCCTCATCTGTAAGATGAGGGTAAAAAGTGCCCCCACCATGGGGTAAGGATTAAAATTGTTAATATCTGTAAAACAGTGTCTGGCTCATGTAAGCTACTGCCACCACCATCATAATCACCATCATCATCACCATCACCATCATCACTGTCATCATTACGAGCATCACCAGCATCACTACCACCATCACCACCATCACTATCACCATCACCATCATCATCACCAGCATTGCCAGCATTATCATGACCATCATGACCATCATCATGACCATGACCATCACCATCATCATCACCAGCATCACCATCATCACCATCACCATCATCACCATCATTACCACCATCATCATCATCACCACCATCATCATCACCATCATCATGCCCACCCCCATTATCATCACCATCATCACCATTACCATCACCACCATCATCACCATCATCACCATCATCATCACCACCATTATCACCATCATCATCATCATCATCACTATTGTCATTTTAGTGTCCAGGGACATGGCGTAGATAGGGCTGACTATTCCTGCCTCACAAAGCTTACAGTCCAGTCTTCACGTGGGCTTGAGTCAACCAAGAGCATTGCCCACAGGGGTCCATCCTTTGACTTAGTTATCCCCAGTCCAACCCCGGGTACAGTGACAATGGAGATTTCATAAAAATCCCGAGATCCATGATATTCACGTAGGGTCCTCTCTGGTTTCCAACCACAGGTTGCAGCCAACGATATCACAGACAACACCATAACTGTAGAGCTTAAATTTGCAATTTTGAAAAATCTGAAAACTCAACAACAGAGTCAAGCAACTCCCCTGAGCCTTGGTCCACACCTTACGTCCTGCTCAGCCTCCATGTCGGATAATTCAGTCCACTTCAAGCCTAACGGCATCTGAGACACATTGATACCCATAAAACATGTCGAAACAAAGCTGGTAGGTTTGATTGATGTGGTACAAAATGTCACGGGAACATTCGTGCCAACAGCACAGGGGAAATATCAACAAGTCTGGACATTTTAAAACCATGACTGATGGACAAAAAAAAAAAAAAAAAATCTTTTCCTGTAACTTAAACTACAGCTTTTTTGTTCACATCTCTATTTCTTTATTACCCTCTGTCGCTAATTAGACTCTACAGCTACACACACGTGCACATGTCTGAGCTGCGAAAGGCCAGCTGCTCTATTTTTTCATGGCGTTTCCTCCCGTTTGGGTCCCTCTCTGTGTCTCCTGCAGGTTTCCTTCTCCGGAGCTGCACCTTGGGTCTGAGCTGACATCTGTGTTGGCGAGACCGTGCAGCTCCGGAGCTCCCGACAAAGCCTCGTGGGGGAAGCATGCGGTCCACGGGAGAGGCGGCTCCCAGGACGGCGCCGGCCCGGGCAGTGGGACACACACGCTCTGGAACATGTTACAAGGAGGTGCTTCGGGGTGAAGGGGTGCACTTTCCCAGGGACTCTCTACCACAGAGGAAGTAAAAGCCAAAAAGCTTGTACGGAAAATACATCCTTTCCGGGACACGTAATCCGGAGCAGAAACATGCAGTATTTTAAATTTTCTCTCTCTATATATATTACACGTAAAAGAATGATTATCCCAATGACTAAAAGTACATTTTAAACACACATTTTTCAGTTGCCTCAGCAGATATCTACGTGCCAAAGAATGCCCCGTTCACCCCTCAGCTTGCACCAGACTGTGAGCATCAGCCCATGAAACTTACTAGGCCGCACCAGGAAGGGTCTACAGCCACACGTCACACCTTTCCCCAGACGAGACATTTAAGACACAACCTGGTACAATGGAGGAAGCAGGGGGTCGCTTTCAGTATCTTCTACGGCAAGACTACCAGTAAGCGGAGCCCGTGACCGGGTCTCGTGTGACGTGCTGATCACAGGCCAGCCTGGCGATCGTTGTAAGATTACCCGGCACGTGGGTCATTTCAATGAGGCCTTGGCGTTGGAGGGGCGCTGCTGAAAGCCCCTCATGCACCGATCGGTGCATCTGTCCGTCACCATTTCCTGACGCGGGACACTGAGCGCTGGCCTGTGTCCCAAGGGAACTCAGTCACCGGCAGAGATGGGAGGTGACAGGGTGTAAAAGAAGCTGAAGCAACTCCTGAAACTGCTCATTACAGCGAAGGGAGAGAGAGGGCACCTAAGAAAGAAAACAACCCGCACCCGAAACACTTCCTAAAAGATTCCAGGCTGGAGCTGGTCTGTGAGGAATTACTTTTGGAGGTGAAACGGGTAGAAAGAGAGGCGTGGAAGCAGGAGGACATTTGCTGAGTGAGCTGGGACCCGAAGCCGGTGGGAACAGAGGCTCCCAGGCCCCAGGGGACCGGAGGGGCCACACCCAGGCCTGAGGCTGCTCCAGCTGGGGCGGGAGGTTCTGGGGGGCCTGGGCCCCGGGAGGCGTGGGAGGGGCCGGCGGCGACGGGCAGACTGCACCAGGCTGGCTGGGACCAGACAGGTGAGAGCTCACGTTATCCAAGGGCAGGGAGGCTGAGGTCGGGCCTCCAGGAGGGAGGCTGAGAGCCAGGGGAAGGGCGGGGTGGGGGGGCGGGAGACTATGGGTGTTGGAGAGTTTGGAGGAGAAGCTCCGGTTTATGGGCAGATCTCAGAGGGCTCTTAGGGAGAAGAGTCCCTTGGTGAGTCACAGGCTTGTTTCACAGAATAACTAAACTTATCATTTCTTCCAGAAAGTAAGCTCAGGCCCACCCTCTGAATCTTTTTTTGGACGGTCAAGAACCTCTCAGGCAAATGAAAGAGACTCTCATGGTCTGAAGTGACTTTTAAAGAATCAAATAGACAGTGCGTCTATTGAATTTTTTAAATCTTAAGACATGTACCATGAGATCTATGCTCCTAACCATTTTTTTAAAAAACACACCAGTATTTTTATTGATTTTTAGAGAGAGGAAGGGAGCGGGGGAGAGAGAGAAACATCGGTCGGCTGCCTCCTGCTCGCCCCATACCGGGCATCAGACCACAACCCAGGCATGTGCCCTGACCGGGGATCGACCGCAACCTCTGGGTGCATAGATGACCCCAACCTACTGAGCCGCACTGACCAGGGCCCTCCTCACCCTTTTTAAGCGGCTGGATAGGACCGGACAGCGAGGAGCCACAGGCACAGAGCAGACCTGATGCTCCCGCCCCAGCCAAGGTCGCCTGTCCCACCAGGACGGCAAATATGCCCGTCAGAGAACGGAATCAGTTCCAGCAAACGGTCGATCACCGCATCGCCGAAATGCCTTTTTAGTCTCACAAGGGGAAGTTCTCCTAAAATGAAGAAGCTCCGTTCATTGAATTTACCCAGGAGAGCCTGGTAAACCAAACACAAGGCAAACCCACCCAGCGCAGTGCAGAGGCCGTATTTCTAGTCCGATATCGTAGGAATTCTCGGAACCACTCGGTCCACGGGGGGGAGGGGAAGTCAGGGGGCTGGGGTGGGAGGGGAGGGGATGGAGAGGAAGACTGTGGCAGGAGGCAGGGCTCCAGCCCGCCGAGGACAAGTGAAATCTGTAGAACCCGGGACGGGGGCGGGAGGAGAGACCTGTCTCTTCCCATCGAGGAAAACGCAAAGGCGCCCGAGACCTTTTCCTAACGCCCAGCACTGGCCGAGAGAGGAGGCGGCCTTCGGTCTGACCCCCGCAGCCCGGGGGCAGCGGTGACGCCTGCCCTTTGCGCCCCTCGGCCGAAGTGCCTCCTGAAAGGGCAGAAACAGGGCAGGGGAGCAGCCCTTTCCCGCCGACGCTGCCGGGAAAGCTCCCCGTTGCTTCCATCCCCCAAACCCACTCACGGCCGTGCACGCCCAGGCCCTCGGAGGTGGGGGTTGTATGGGTTTTCCAAAGGGGACAGCGAGGAGAACTTTAATGTGCGACGGGCGGCCTCCTGCCCCTGCCCAGCCTGAGACACTGCCCTGCGTTGCGACACTTGGATCCAGTTCAGGGAATCTTCCCCGCTTTCAAAACACATGACGTCGCGCTGCAAGCCTTGGTTATCGCCCCCCTGGCCCCGTAAAGCAGCCCAGCAAAGTCCCAACTTGCAACCAACAGGCCACGCGCTACCAGAGAACAGTTATCTAACCTCCCAGAAATGGCACCCGGCAAGTTCTCCCCATAGCGCCGTCTGAAGGCCCCACGTCCCGCGGAAAATAAAGGAATATGCGGCCTGGTGAGCGGCCTCCGGTCCCACGGGGTGCTGAAGAGGTGCCGCCCGTGACGCAGCGAGACGCGGGGAACTCGGCAGCGCGCATCGGGGTTCACTGGGCCCGACACGCCCGGGCGCCGCGCCTGCTGCTGCAGGATCAAGGCAGGGCCTGTGCCCCCACGGAGCTGACAATCTAGGAGGAAGGGGGACAGACGGACACTGCCTACCGGTGTGTGTCTGCCACACCCGCACGGGCCGGCTGACTCAGGGAAAGCGAGAAGCTGCCTCTCCCGGTGGGTGATCACACACACGTCCTCACTCACGCATTCTTTTCTCTACAGGGTGAATAACTTTCAGATGAAAGGGTGGGGCCATGAGTGGTCCAACCAAGGAAGGACTCCCGTGAGCTGCTCAGGGACCACTGAAGTCACCGTGCAGGGACCGATGTTACTCCTGCAGGACACCGGGGATGGGGACTGGTCACACGCGAGCCAAGGATTAAACATTCATGGACAGGTACAGTGTGAGAGCCAGGGTGATTTCCATACACTCCCCCCAGCTTCGATGAGGTATAACTAACCAATAAAACCTGTATATACTTACAGTGTGCAACTTGATGATTTCACACACACACACGCACACACGCACACACACGCACACACACCACGCTGTGAAACGACCTCCGTAGTCAAGTTCATGAACACATCTGCCACCTCTCCTGGTTACCATTTTTTTTAGAACACTTAAGATCTGTTTTCTTGATTAACCAAAGAAGTTACATGCATATAAGCATAACCCATGGACATAGTCAATAACGAGGTGAAGGCCTGGGGAGGGGGTGGGAGCGAGGTGGAGGGGTCAATTGGGGGGAAAAATGGGACACCTGTAATACTTTCAACAATAAAGATAAATTTAAAAAAATAAAAAAAACATAGAGTTAATAATAATAATAATAAAAAAGCTCTGCTCTCTTACCCCTGGCTGGTGTGGCTCAGTGGCTGAGTGTTGACTCATGAACCAAGACGTCGCTGGTTCGATTCCCAGTTCAGGGCACATGCCCGGGTTGTGGGCTTGATCCCCAGTAGGGGGCGTGGGGGAGTCAGTGATGTTTCTATGTCTCTTTCCCTCTCTCCCCAAAATATTAATAAAAACATATTTAAAAAAATAATCTCTCTTAGCAAATTTCAAGTATACAGGCCAGCCTTGAGCACTGCAGTCAGAGTGTGTTTTTTTGAGTCTCCAAAGGCACTCAGGTCACATTCCACTGTATCAGGGGAGGGGGTCTGAGTCACTCTGGGCCTGTAGCCTCACTAGCTTCTGTCTCTTGGGGAAGGACCTGTAGCCCACTCAGTGTACCGAGTGTAGAGAAAAAAGGCTGCTCAGTATATCAGTAAAGAAGCCTGTCAGCCCAGCCAGCGTGGCTCAGGGGTTGAGCCTCGACCCGTGAACCAGGAGATGGTGGTCGGATTCCCGGTCGGGGCCCAGGCCCGGGCTGCAGTCTCCATCCCCAGTGAGGGGCGTGCGGGAGGCAGCCGATCGATGACTCTCATCTTTCCTCTCTTTCCTCTCTCTCTAAAATCAATAAAAACATTAAAAAAAGAGAGAACACTTTCAAGAGGCCTGGATTTTATAGCATTCATGTTCTTATCAGATTGGACAATATCATCAATGTGAGGTCTTCATAACGATAAGGTCTCGCAATGATAAGCACAGGGGCACTTTATAAAATGAGCAGTGGGGAGAGAAAGGGACGGTGGCGTCAGGCTTACTTGACACCCCCCCCCCCCGTGGACCATGATTCTTTTCTCCTTGACTTGAGAGCAAAAGTAGGATTTGTTAAAAATAAAACATTTTTGAAATCCATTTTATAGCGGAAGTCTAGCTCTCCAGTTTGAATGTTTTAAGTGAAAGGAGTTACTCAATGTTCCTGCCAGTTTGGTAGAGAGGAAACATTTATGGGGAAGACTCCGGCCTTCCGATCTGTGGCTTCAACAATGTAACTTGTGCTGGAGACTTAAAGCTACGAGTGTAATTACAAGGCAGTTCTGACAAGGACATGCAGAAGCCCCGGCTGGGGGTGTCAGTCCCTGTTCAGGTCCTGTTTCTCATGTGTGCCCCCGGCTTCAGAGCTGAGGCCCTATGCCAACATCTTCTCGAATTTTCTGTCTGCAGAATCCAACCTTTTGAAATTTCTGAGCCCTCACACACACTCACTAGTGGTTTTCTCCAGCTGGACTCGGTCACTCACAGCCACTTTGCATGAACAGATGTGGAAGCCGTGAGATGAAGTTTTCCTGCTCCAGCGAGGACGTCTGCAGACTGCTTGGGGATGTGTCTGCGAACGGGGTGTACAGACGCTCTCAGTGGATGCCCACCCGCAACCTGGGCATCGTCTCACAGAGCTCCTAGCAAGGGCAGGGCCATGGTCCAGAGCTGGGAGTGTCACCCTCATCCTGAGCCCCGGCTCCAGCTGCTACCGCTCTCCTGTGATCAAATGTCCCCAGGCTGCAGCCGCCACGGCCAGTCCCTCCATTTGGACAAGAGGCCCTGTTTGTGTTTTGCAGCTTAGCTGTAACCCGCTCCCTCGATGTGGGAGTTGGAGAGCGTGGGGTTTCCCAGAGGAAGTGCCCTCCCTTCTGGCCGTGCCACCCTTCCCTGGGCGCTATGATGTCACATCCATTCACGCGCTCACTCTATAAACACTCACTGATCTGAAAGGTGGCGAGAAAACCTTTAACCACATCCCTGTCTCACTATATAAACCATGTGAACCAAAAGAGCAACTGAGAACGAAGGACAGCCATGTGGAACAAATGGACAAACTCTGAACACTCGACATTCAGCAAAAGAAACTAGACACGTGAGAGTCCATACGGAAGGGCTCCATTTATATAAAATTCAATAGGCAAAACTAATCCATCGGGGCAGTGGTTCCTGCATCCCAGAGAGGGGCACAAGAGGCCTGCTGTCCTGATCTGGGTGCGGGGTTTGGGTTTGTGTAATTCATCCAATGCCCACCTTTGATGTGTGTGCAGCTTCTGACCCTGTTCCACTTGAATTGAAAACTTACTTGAAAGAATTCTAGGGAGCTGCTCCCTATGAGGAAAGCTGCCTGGGGCATCAGAGCCCCACCAGGAACTCAGGTTTCCAGAAGGGAGCCGAGCAGGGGCTGGCAGAAAATGCCAACGGGGAGGCGCAGGGCCCTCACGGCCTCTCACCGCAGGACCTGCAAACACGAGGTGCTGCTCTAACTGGGTTCCTCTGGACGGCTGCCAGGGGTGGGGTTCTGAGCTCATTGCGGGCACAGAAGTCTCACCTGCCTGTCTGAGAGCAGAAGCCGAGAGCGCAGAGGCCTGGTCTCCCAGAGCCTGTGATCGGGGATCTACCTGCACACAGGTAGAGCTCATCTTAGTCACATGAGGACTTGCAACTGTCTTGGTTCCATGCCATCAAGCCCTTCTGTTGCTAGAGTAACCTTCTTTTGTAGCATGACTAAGATACATTGTTACTGGTGTCAAACAAATAAGGTTACAATAAGGACCATGAACCGACCTGTTCTGCCCCCCATTCCAAACTGAGTCAGATAATAGAAAACACTGAACCCTGGCTTAGAAACACTCGGTTTCCAACCTCAGATGCTTGCCTGTTACCTGGGAAGAGCTGTGTGTGTGCATGTGTGTGCATGTGCGTGTGTGTGCCTCTTCCTACACTCGACCTGCCGTCTGTTGAAAATGTAAACTTGTAACAATACATAGTTGCCCTGCACATTTCAGACTCGACATTCTCAACTTGTTATGCAAAGCAGGGGTCAAGCAGTGCAAAGACTGCGGAGACCTGGCACCCGTCCTGGGACTGGGACTGGGCGGGAGAGGGCGGGGCACACAGGAAGTCCTCCGCGTGATTGACAGGCTTGACGTAAACGCATCACCTGACAGCAGCAGCCCCAGCCTCCGCAGTAAATGTAGGTGTGGGAGTGAGGCCTGTGGGGAGCAGTGTCCCCGCTGTCCCAGCAGCCCCCCTGCCTGTGAGCCTAGACCCTGGAGAAGGCTGCCAGGAACCCCCTGAGGTTTAGGGCTCTGCGAGTCACTCTTCTATCCTGTGGCTGATTACAGAGTCTAATGTAAAAGACAGAAAAGCTAAGATCTCATGTAACGATACAACTTCTTAAACGTGTTACAGGTCGGTGAGCGTTGGGTGAGCAGGATTCATCAAAGCAGCCACCGCGACTGAATACGGACTCTGTGGACCGTGTGTGAGGTGTTCCTGCAGTGACCCAGGCAGCGAAGACCCTCGTTCCCGGGCCGGACGTGGGGTTAAGAGAGTCCATGCCTTAAAGTGCCTGTCACACTTCGATTTGATGGTACTTTAGTATAAGAGTCTTGGTGATATTTTAACTTAGGGTATTTTTTGAAGCCATCTTAACTTTTCATGCAAATTTTAAAAATAAAAAATTAAAGGCTACAAAATGTTTCATTACCTCTATGCAATGTCCTTCTTTCAAAACCTGATATTTATATAGGTTGTAACAATATATTTCATTGTAATGGCAGGAAAACCCCCCCCACAAACACGTATTTAATACTGAAGTCTATTGGACATGGGCACCATAGGAGAGAATGGATTCTCCAACTATGTCAAAGCCAATGGTTTCTTGTTTAAAAAAATTAGAAATGGAGATTTTTAAAAAGCACTATTTTTTTTAAAAAACATTACTAAATGTCCAGTGTTAAGGGACTATCAAATAGATTATTGCACAGAGATATAAGATTGAGTGCTCTAACCAACATCTGTTAAAAACATTAAAAGGCATGAAAAACATCTCAGGATATGCTGTTCATGAGTAAAAACCCACAACACACACTAATACGTAAACGACGTTTGTCTCCGGGGGACAAGATGATACGAGGTTTTTCTTTACCACACCACGCCTTTCTATAGTCTCCTAACACTCCAGAGTGGCCCGGTCTTACTTTTTAAATTGAAGAGAGGGTGTTGAGTTTGGGGAAGAAGGAAAGCAGCCACTCGCAGGGTCTTTCCAGAGCACTGTTTCCAGCCCTGACCACACAGTGGAGTCCCTGGGAGGTTTTGAGCCCCAGTGCCTGGACCGAGGACACCAGAGCGTTTGTTCAAGCTCCCGGGGGGGGGGGGGGCAGGACCACGGCAGTAAGGCCTGTGCGCTGCTTCGAGATCTGTGGGCATTTGGACGAGACTTGAACTCATATCAAAAAATTCCAGAGTCAGACACAGCCCCGCTTCTTATCTGATTGCCCTGGGGTCATGGTCAAGGCTGCGTGTTCAGGGATGTTTGTGTCTGGACGAAACTTCTGTGAACTTACAGAGCTGGGTTTCCAAGCTGAGGTTTTGGATCGATAGTGAACATAACTGGAGTTTTTTAAAAAAAAGCTTTTCAAAACACATATATGTATGTATTGATTTTTTTAGAGAGAAAGGAAGGGAGGGGAGAGAGAGAGACACATCCATGAGAGAGAAACACTGATCGGCTGCCACCTCTACGCCCCTTCCTGGGGATCAAACCCACAGCCCAGGCATGTGCCCTGACAGGGAATTGAACCCATAACCTCTTGGTGCAGGGACGATGCTGAATCACTGAGCCACGCCAGCCAGGCCACATAACTGAAGTTTTCAACGAATTCCCCCTTCCTTGCTCCTCACTGGAGGAGACCCATGGAAAAAATATGGGGAGTGTGGGAGGGGACTGTCTTGTCTACGGGGCAAAAACGCACTGTGTGCACACCCAGGACTTCACACCGTCGGAGGGAAAGCAAAAGCGAAACCACTCCCTGCAGCTGGGCCAGAGCCGGGGCTCGAAGGCGTCGGCAGCCGCATTTCACTGGGGAGGGAGAGGAAACCGCCTGGTGCCCGGTGACGTGGCTGGAAGTTGTTTCCTGGGATTGCCGGCCGCTCACTGCACCAGGCACGTACAGGCCCCGCTCAGTCACCACGAGATGGGTCGGAGCTATCGGACTGGGTCGCTGTTACTCAGATGTGCTGGGAATGAGCTGTTCCTGTCACCGGACTTGCTGTGTAACAGAAGGATCAGTAACAGAGTCTCTGAGTGCGGGGAAACCCTGGGCCACCTGTTGGGAAAGCCTTCCTATTGCTCGAGGGTCCAGACTTTGGTCCGGTTACCTCCCTCTTTTCAACTCTCAAAAGTGTCCTGGTCTGGAGGGAAAATCATAGGGACAGCCTGAGTCTACAGGGCCACATCTGACCTTCCTTCCACAGGCGTCTCAGGATGCCCACGATACAGGGGCCACCTGTCCTAGGAGACCCAGGAGGCTGGGGCCGGGCACAGGTGACAGCCCCAGTGTGACCAGGAGCTGTGTGGAGTCATGAAAAGTGCACAGGACTGAAGTGAGGAGACAGAGAACAGGGCTGGGACAGTGCCGCTAAGCGCCTGCGTGACCGAGCCAGTTCAAAGCCCCGAGGACAGCGAGTTCATAGCCTAACCGAGGACTGTCACAACCTCACGTTTCATCCATGGTTTCCGATCTTTCAATCCGAATGGGCTCACTTTTCTGGTGAGACTGTTTGTGCCCAGACTCAGTGGCCCGGCTCCCTCCTGATCTGGAAGGGGGTCGGCCACCCCCACGCCGCCCTGTCTGCCTCTGGGCCTGCCAGGGAGCCCCACCGGTCGCACTGAGGCCCTGTCTAGACGATGCTGAGGGCCTTGATTGAAAGTGACAGCCCCCAGCTAATCATCTGTTTGTTCTGACCCCAAATTACGGGTCTGGCCACGGAACGCTCCCACCACCTGCCTCCGTCGCCGGGTGCTGTGCCCTCAGGTTGGCCCGGATCCTGTCACCTGCCACCCTGGGCTCTTTGCTGGCTGAGCCCGGACCACAGAGACTGAGCCACAGCCTTGGCAATGTCATGTGCACAGTGCTCCGAGGACAGTGCCGATGTGGACGGGAGTGGCCACGGGACGCGGGCCTGAGCTGCCACTCTCTGAAGGTTTTTTCACATTATACGGGGCCAGCTGTACACACAGAGCACATGCCATGGTCATCACATTGGGTTTTTCCAACCCGAGGAGGTGCCGAGGAGGCGTCTGCAAAGGGCGGCTTTTCTGCATCAGGCAGAAGGGGCTCTGCCGCCTCGTTGCCTGTGAATCGTGTGCACTGGGCAGCCAAGGGTGTTTCAGGGGTGGAGAGCCCAGGGTGGGAGTCAGCCCCCTCCCCCCGTTGCGGTCCAGTTCCAGTCTGCCTTGTGTTAATGTCACATCTCCGGCCCAGCCCCCCACCTCTCCCCACTCCCGTGTCCCTGTCCCAACACCAGTCCTGGGGGGTCTCGGGTTAGACGTGACAATGTGGCCGAAGGCATTTATTAGCATGATGCCTGGGGCAGAGCCATGCCCCTCCCCCTCTCCCTTCTTTAAAAACGTGCCCTTTTCTTGGAACCATCTCAGGCCCCCTCAGTGGGGTGTTTGTGTGGCTTTGCTGGTGGGTGGGCTGGCGACGTGAAGTCCGGTCCTTTGTCCCTTACAGAGAGCTCTCCAATACAGCGAACACAAGGGCGGCCGCCTGGCTCCTCAGGGTGACACCTGTCTGTGATCTCATCTCAATTCCATTTTCCCAACTGGAGGGGCTCGCCCGGGTCAGGCCGGCTCACTTGCAGGGCAAGTCCGGGATTCGCGTCTATAGGATGTCACTCGGTCTGGAGAGCAACAGGACTTTAGTGTGTTCCAGCCCAGTCCGGGCAACTTTAAAGCCACGGACACTCTCTGCTGCACTTGATTCAAGGCGGCTGGTGGGTCCCACCCTGAGCCTGTCTGCAGCAGTGGTAACAACAGGCTCAGGGAACCAAAACCTGAGGCTAATTAAAAAAAAAGCAAAAACGGAAAAAGAGGTGTGAGGGTAAAAAAAATAAAAAAAATCCAGCAAGCAAGATGAAACCTGCCTCATCGGCAGCTGCCCCGAAACCGGTTCCTGCGGACTGTACATCAGACCCGGCTGCCTGAGCCGCAAACCACACACTGTCTGAGGAAGGGAGTGGGAACCTTTAGATCTGGTGCACTCTGCTGGGGCCGGGATCTCCGGGGCCTAGGACTCCGGGCCAGCGGGGTGGGGTGGGGTGGGGTGGGGGTGGGGAGCAGGGCGCCGCCCCACGTGGTCCCCGCCCCTGCCGGCTGGCAGATTTCTCCGGGCGAGTGCAGTCAGCTGTCTGCTGCATTCAGCGATTCCAAATTCGATTTCTATGGTTTCTGAATCAGTTCCTGGGATATCAATGGAGGGGGTAGCAACGCGATGCTTCCAGGAATAAAAGCTCGGGACGGCTGGAAACCCCCCAAGACCACTCTCGGGGAGGAAGCTTTTCTAAGGCACTCGAACCCCTCCGTTTCTGCAGACTGTCAACGGAAAATGAAATCACTCCCTTCTTGGCTTGGAAATGCGTCTCCAGCTACCTCACACCTGGGCCCAGGATCTGCCAGCGGCCAGCTGGTCATTGTGCAGAGAGTCTGGTGGCTGGCGGCCAGCGAGAGGCAGGAGAAAGGAAAGCGGAGTTCAAATTGGGCCCAAATAAAGTCTGAAAAGCAGGATTTGAAATCCGACTTCCGGATGTGAGCAGACAGCCCTGTGCAAGCCCCGGGACTGGGATCCCAAGGAAGAGAGAGGGCTGCCCGGCTCCCTGACCGCTCGGGAAGGAGTGGCTGCATCTGAATTTCTTGGTCACAGATACATTCCTAACTGAGCTGTAAATAAGTTAATCATCTTAAACCATTAAGATTCAAAACAAAGGCCTGTAGATCAGTGAGGTCAGTGCCACCTGGGCTGTGCCCCACCCCTGCCTGCCTGTCCGGGTGGCTCTGGGAGGGGAGGCGGCACCAGGCCCAGGGCCTAGCCCAGGAAGGCCGCCCAGGCGTGGCCCTGAGACCACGCACGCTGCTCTACTATCTGCTGGGTTACCGGGGCTCGGTCACAGAGACCCCTGTGCTCCCGCCTCGGTCGCATTCCCTATGAGAGTGTGAAACCTCTCTCTCTGGAAATCCTCATGTTCATGTGAACGTCCTTCCCACCCCCTTCTCTCAACACTACGTGCTTGTATCATGATATCTCAGAACTTTTAAAATTTTTATTAATTCTCACCCGAGGATATTTTTTCCATTGCTTTTTAGAGCGAGTGTGGGTGGGGGAGAGAGACACATCGATGTGAGAGAGACGCATTGACTGGCTGCCTCCTGCAAGCACCCTGACTGGGGCTGGGGGTGGAGCCTGCAACCCAGATACATGCCCTTGACCCAGAATCGAACCTCAGACCCTTTGGTGCGCAGGCTGACGCTGTGACCAGCGAGCACTCCGGCCAGGGCAAACCTTTCTATCTTCCTGTGCCCCTAACACACCTTCCTGTTCGGTTGGCTCGAGCACCGGGTTCGGGAGTCGTTCGTTGCAAAAGCACAACCAACCCCAGAGTGGGACCCTGCTTCCTCTCCCTGCTGAGGTGTCCCGAGGAACTATTTTGCTGCAAACTCAAAAAAGAGAATGGTTTTGTGTCTGTTTTTGATTCTTAAAACACCAAACAGGCCTCTTTGTCATGTGAGTAAACCCAGGCCCACAGTCCTCAGCCCAAAGGACCCACAGAATCTGTCCTTAGAGGCAACAGTTTGCACCTGAGCCAGGGAGAAGCTTCGCTTTAAGGTCTCCGATGGAACGAAGCCATCTGCAAAGGCGAAGCTCTGACTCACGGTGACTCACCTGGGAATGGGAGGGAGGCTCTGGGCTGCTGCCTCGAGACCTGTCTCGTCTCGCTTTCTGCTTGGTCTCTGGCACAAGGATCCCTCACCACCATCCGCAGCAAGTGTTAGGCCCTGAGCCTTGATTTTTTTTTGCAGAGGGTCACGAAGCTGCGCCTCGGGGAAACGTCAGCCCGAAGTCCCCGTTCCCCGGGAACACGTCCCAACACCCCATCCCTCGATTCTCTTTACGGAGCTCCTGACGGGAATAGCATCCCGGGTTCACTGCGGTAAAATCTGATCCTTGGAAAGAATGAGCCACCCTCGATCGCTTTGTTTGGATTGCATCAATATTTCATGTGGAAAGAGACTTTAAGTGACTCTGCAGACGCCATAATTTAATCCTCTGCGCACATCTAACTTCCACGGCCTCGGAATTCGCTGCCTAATAAGGCAGCCCTTTCCCCGACCCCTTGCCCTGCCCGACACTGCCCCTCCCTCCAGGTCTCGTCTCCCTGGGTCACGTCACCCTATTTCTCTTAATGAGCATTGACCTTCGTCAGAAATTCCCTTGCTTTTTGTACTTTTACTTCTGCATCTTGTGACATTTCCAGTAAAACGCAAGTCCCCCGAGAGCGGGAGGCTCGCACAGCCCGTGTTCCCACTGCCAAGGGCATGGCCAGGGCCCGCCACCTGTTGAGTGCTAGTAACTCTCGGCCTGAGGAAGTGGACCTGAAAGTCCACTTTGGTGCCGGCTCACTTCCACCCACTTGTCTCGTGTCCGGCCGCCCCGAGCCCTCTGGGTTACATCTCCCAGTCTGGAACGACGGCCTTCGGGAAATCTGAGGGTGGCTGCCTGTCTGCAGCGCGGTCCCCACCTTGCCTGTCCTGACTCGGCGTCCTCAGCTCTTTTTGTTGTTAATTCTCACCTGAGGACATTGTTTTCATTAATTTAGAGAGAGTGGAAGGGAGGGAAAGAGGGGAAGGGAGTGGGGGGAGAGAGAGAAACATCGATGTGAGAGACGCACGTCGACGGGTCGCCTCCCCCATGCGCCCCGACCCGGACCGGGGCTTCTCTAGGCGCCTACGGGAAGCACCGCCTGGCTCAGGGGCAGAGAACGCCGCATCTCTGACCCCGAGGGATCGCAGCCAAGAGTCACCTCGCCTTCAGCGATTCCAAATTCAATTTCTATGGTCTCGCCAACAAGGACGAGAAGAACTTCTGTTTCGACTTCATCTTTCAAGGATGGTAACTACAGGGAGGCACAGATCGCTAAGAGATCCAGGGGGATCCAGTAAAAAGGGGTCTCCCAACAGTGGCCTCCAGAATTTGGAAACAAATATGCCCTTGACAAGCAGGGTCACCCCTGCCCTTTACCAGTGCTCTGTCCCCAGGACACTGCAGGGATGTGGCGAGAGGAGACAAGATGGGGCACCCCCCCCCACACCCACTCCTCACTTACTCGCACCCTCTGTTGTGGGTTATACTGCGAATTTCACCTGACATTCATCAGACATGAACACCTAAAATAATAGATTTTTTATGTCACTTCACTCCACGGGTGCTGTAGAAAACAAAATAAAACAACAAAGAAGAGGGTGTCTGTCACCAAATTAACAAATCCCGGTGGGTGTTTTTCCTCAAGGAGGGAACAGTATTCTGTTTTTTTTTTTTCCTGACAAAACAGACTGACCTTTCTTGTGACTTTTCCCTAATTTTCCTGGGAAAGGCAGGAAGTTAGCGATACACGTATGCGCCGGCTTTTACCTCTATATTTATTTCCACATGTCTGTCACGAGAGCGAACTCAAGAACACTTGGGTTGTGAGAGTTGAAGGCGACTCAACATCCCTCACCAGGGGGTATATTTGTTACAACTGATGGACCAACACAGATGCATCATAATCACTCAAGCCCACGGCTTATGTTAGGGGTCACTCTGGTGGTGGGTGTGCCTTCCACGGGCTTGGACAAATGTCTCATGACACGTATCCACCGTTATAGGATCCAACAGCATCGTTTCATTGCCCTAAAAATCCTCTGTGCTCCGCCTACTTGCCCCCCCCCCCCCCCCGTTTTGCTCTTTCCCGGATGGCCAGAGAGGCAGAACCACACAGTACGTAGCCTTTTCTAACTGGCTTCTTTCACTTCGGCAGGTGCATTTAGGATTCCCTCGCATCCTTTCACGATCTGATAGCTCGTTTTAGCACCGAGCAGCACCCCATTCCTCAGCTTTTTCACCGACCCCCTACTGAAGGGCATCTTGGTGGCTTCCAAGCTTTGGCAACTATGACTAAAGCTGCTATAAACATCCTTGTGCAGGTTTTGTGTGGACATAGGTATTTAAGTCCTTTGGGTAAATACCAAGGGGCACAAAGGCATTTCTTGCATAATTTTTTTTAAAGCCTTAATTTAAGATGTAGGAATGAAGTGGAAACGTGGTGAGGAGCTGAGGCAGCACTGTCACACCGCGGCGGTCCAACTTAGGGGATCCTTGAAAGTGCAGCAGCAGTGCAAACTGCTGGCAGACAGGCTTGTCCTAATTTTCAAAAGGAGAAAGATGACGAGGCTCAATATCCACCTCAGGAAAAAGATACTGTTATTAAAATTTGATGTATGTGCGTTTAAGGACCGAGGGCTTGCTCTTTGCACTTCCAGGGAGTGTGGTAAACACAGGCTGCGTGGTTAACTTGTTTCATTTGGGCAGCGCTACAGAGTTGGTAGATCCCGCAGCAGCTGAAGCCCCTCGAGATCTGGATACAATGTATCCGACAAGTTTCCCTTAGAAGGAAAGAGCGGTGGCCGACAGGGCCTCACGGGCTCCTGCAGGGTCGACAAAGCCTATTATAGTGGTTGCTTTCCAAGCAGATGAAGGGCACTGGAGTAAACACTGGGGGGCTCAGTCCTGCTCAACATTTCTGTCAAGACTCGGTAAATAAAGCCACAGGAATCGCGATGACACCACGTCAAGGGGAACTGTGTGCCGAATGACAGTAACGGATCACAGGTGACCTCCAGAAGTCAGAACGAGGGCGTGTTGATGACAGCATTAATTTCAAAAGGGACAAGCGGCACGTGCTTAGGTCCCAAAGCCGGTTCTATGAAGGGAGAGGCGGGGCAGGGCGGGGCCCAGGCCCTGGTGGCCACCTGCCACTCCACCAGGTCCCCTTCCAAGCAGCCCAAGCTGACCTGTCACTTTGTCCAAGTGACAGGAACTGTCAGCTGGTTGCAGGGCTGCTCAGTGTCCGGAAAAGAGCAATCAGCTGTCTTTCAATGGAGTTAAACATGCTAGCATGTGGCATCAGGGTCAAAACAAAGGGGAGGCGGGGACACAGCTCTTGTACGGTAACAAGTTAAAGGACATTGTTAGAGCTATCAACACAACGGACGCAGATTGTCCCCGGCAGTGGTAGGTTCCATGTCACTGGCAGTGCTCACGTGGCTCTAACAGCCACCAGCCCCAGGTGCTAAGGCGGCCGCCAGCTTCCTGTTGTGCGTCCTAGCGAGTGCAGGACCCTGAGGACCTGTGAGGGGTGACAATGAGGTTCCCCCGCATGGGGAGCTAAGTGGGCGGAAGCTGAGACCCCTTCAAAGCCTCAGGTCGCCCCCGCTGTGAGCAGGTCGCTCTGCAAGGAACAGCTGTGGCGGTTCCGAGACCATCAGGAGGAGACGCAGGACAGGGGGAGAGAACTTCCTGTGGACCTTGCTCTCTGGAGGGCGCACCCCCACTCCGGGCTTCGCCCAGCCCCGGAGGATCTGTCCCGGGCGATGTTTGCAAGACGGAGCCCACACAGCTGTTTATGCAGAACATCTGCTGGGCAGAGGAGGGGGTGTGAGCGAGCAGCTGGGACGGCGCACTCGGGGGACTGCGAGCTCGTGATGTACCAGGGAGCGAACGCCCTGGGAAGCACTTGGCATAATTGGAATGAACAAAGGAGGTCAGGTGGCTCAGGTCGGGGGCTCTGTGACCTTCCAGAAAGCTCCATGGGCATGGCCAGGTGTCCCGGGAGGAGCAGGTCGCTCCCGGATGCCACCTGCTGCTGAGGTGCCCCCCCCCAGCCCACCACGAACACCGACCTCTTTCCGAAAACTGTCTCTGACTGCACGGAGTGCTTCTGTGCAGTGCATCTTAGAAAACTTAACCGAGAAGAGACGGAAGCCATGGAGCCCACCCCCCCCCGCCAGCTGCCCCCCATAACAGCTGTAAACAGCAGCACAGGAGCACCCGCTGCAGCTCCGAGAGTGCAGACAAGTCGTTCGTCTGTCCTTTCCTCTCAAAAACGTTCCAGTTACTACACTAAGTTAGAATGCAGGGCCTTTGTCTTTTCTTTTTTCTCTGATTCCACATCTGTTCACAGAAGTTGGCAGGGGCCTTGGGAGCGGCTGTGAAATCCAGACACTGCATTCTCACGAGCCAGACCCTGGGGCGGGCGCAGAGCCGCCAGCAGGAGGATGCCCCCAGCCTGGGGAGACGGCTCTCGGGGGGACGTGCTGCTGGGCAGCGGGCACCCCCAAGCAGGTGGCCTGGGCACAGTGGGCCCCACGGAGCCTGACTGTGGCTGTCAGGGCTCCAAGGCACAAGGTGTTCCTTCCGTAGCAGGCTCCCGAGTCCCTCCCGGCCTCAGCGACCCGGGACCCCGCTATTCCATCCGAGCAATCATCGCACCGATTCACGAAGAGGGACGCCGCCTCCCCTCTCCCGGCTGGTACCATCACACAGGCTTCCCACACTGACAGCCAAACGACGGCTTTAAATCTTAAATGAACGTAACATTAAAAAAGAAAAATCACTCATCCTTTGGCCCAAAACTAAACAAGTCAGGTTTGGCGGTCCCCCTCTCCCCCCGAGAACTGGCCTCCGCTGCATCAGGTGACATTTCTATGTAATTGATGAGACGCGGGGGCGTCAACCAGCCCAAATCCTCAGGGCAGTCCGGGCGTAGGACCGAGATCCAGTCCAGTCCACGGAGAACCACGCCCCGCGGTGCGGAGAGAACAGGCAAGATCGAGAACGCAGGAGCATTTGAGAAACTGATTTTCACGTGCCCCGGAGAAAAAAGACAGAAAGAAGGGTGAACACAGGGACATTTATTCAGGGTCGGCTCGTGGCGAGTGCTGCCCAGGCCCTGGGACCAGCTGTCCTGGGCTCGTCCTGCACACAGCAGGGCCGTGGGAGGCTCCCCGAAGCTGCTACATTGTTTCACTGAAGTGAGAGTCAGTGAGTTCACATGACCACGAGCCACGGCTCTCAATGGTCCAAAGTGCTTCTGCTAAATCGGTTGGGGCCTTTCTAATATTTCAAACAAACCTGCTTCACGTGCCCAAGAGCAGCGTCTGTCCAGAGCCCACGATACAAATGCGCCCAGAGCTCGATGCTTTTACATCTTTACCCTGCGTCCAAAATGGACCCGAGATGACAACCTGGATACGAAGCCCCGGAGCATCGTGAATCAGCGGAGACCGGGTCAGAAAGGAAACCGTTAGAGGCTCTGGAGCAAATCATTACGGACCCTTAGTGGAAAACTAGGACCTATATGTGGGTCTCCAACTTACGATGCTCCAAACACTGGTCCATCGACTGCCCAAAACTAGACGGTGGCAAGCCTCTCTATGACCGGGCGCCCTAACACGACAGGCCAGTGTGTCCCCAAACGGTCACGGTGGCAGAGGGAGGGCCCACGCCCTCGAGGCCCACGGCGTCCCGCAGACCTCGCAGTCCTGGCACTCGGACGAGGCAGAGGCGGCTCGTGACCGACCGGGAGCTCTCCCCCTGCCCCCCGAGGATCGGGGCTGGGGGCTGGGCCAGGCCGCTTCTTTTCCTTCCTCAGCAGTCAATGGAAACTCACTCCTGAGATGAATTTCCTCCAAGTGAATCGATGTTATCGCCAGATGTCACGCCGCCAGGCTGCGCCTCCTGAGGAAACGCTTTCCTCTGTGATGGGGAAAACACAGCGTCGGAGAGCCAGGAGCAGCTCCGTACAACACGTTCCACGTCTTACGTCTCACGCACTGCGCTGGCCGTGCTGGGAGCTGGTGGGCGCACGTCCCGTCCCCGTATGGTTTGGCGATCATCTGCCACTGAGCCGACGCTTGACGGAACCAGCTGCCTCGTGTCTGTCGGCGCCTCCACTCTCCCGTTTCCTTGCTTGGAAACTGCCGGGGCTTCCGGGAACTCGCCAGGGGACGGGAGCCGCCGCCGAGCACGGCCTGAGCTCCGACACGAGGCGTTAAACGACACCTCCCGGGGGAGACCCAGACGGGTCAGTCCTTGGGGAGCACGTTAGGAAAACGCTCAGATGCAAAAAACAAAACAAAACTGAACAAAACCCCAGACTCTAGCAGAGAGTTTCCATTAAAATCAGAATGAGCATAAATGCAGTTTCCTCCTCAAACGGTTGCTTCTTCGTTGCTGACTGTCAATAGCTATGAACAGAGGTGACTGGGTGCAGGAGAGAGCTGGGTGAGCCGAGAGGACCAGGGCCGAGTGCAGGGGGCGCCATCGAGTCGCGGCGGGAAAGGTTCTCGCTGTGCGCATCGGCCACGAGGGCTCCGGCCGGGTCAGGCGCAGTGGACCAGGGTTGGTCTGTGGCCAGGACGGTCACCTATGTGATGTTCTACTAACTGTACGTCACCAGTTTTTGGCTACAAATTAGCCAGGCCAGTGACTCCCCAACCAAGTGCAGTGAAAATGACCAACAGAACCACCAACACAAAACTGATTCTATGGAAAAGCACAGAAATATGGTTTCTATAAATTCAAAAACAAAGGGAAGTAAAACTAACAGAGTGGGAGGCAAAACCTGACAAAAGTCCGCGAAAGGCCTGGTCCCACAGGACGTCACAGGCACCGGCGGTGAAAGGGAACCCGGAGGCCACGCAGCTCTTCTCTGCACGGACATTGAGATCAAGACACACAGAGGCGAATGGATTTTTCAAAGTCCCAATTAGGTTTGGGCTCTTTCTACTAAAATTAAAAGGCCCGTGTGAAATGTGGGCTAGTCCCAAGGACGGGGCACCGAGAGGTAACCAGTTAAGTGAAGCTGGTCCCAACAGGTTTTCAAACTAGAACTCAGTACTCTAACTGGTTACTCATAGGAATGCTGGCAACAGAAGCCCTCCGGGCCTAACCTCTAATCCAGTCTAGAAACAGATCTCCAGCAACATCATCAAAGCCGCATTAAAAAGGGACCTGACTTATGACTCAGTGATCCCACTTTTGGGAATACATCCTAAGAACCCCAAAACACTGATTTGAAAGAACTTATGCACCCCTATGTTCACTGCAGCTTTATTTACAAGAGCCAAGATCTGGAAACAGCTCAAGTGCCTGTAGCAGATGACCAATAAAACAGCTGCGGCACATTTACACTGTGGAATACCACGCAGCTGTGAAGAAGGACCCCGTACCCTTTGGGGCGGCATGGAGGGACCCGGAGGACATTATGCTGAGTGAGAGAAGCCAGGCAGAGAAAGACGAACATCACACGATCTCACACGTGGAATCTAATGAACAAAATAAACTGATGAATGAAAGAGACAGACTCATGGACAGAGAGCAGGCTGACAGCTGTCAGAGGGGAGGGGCGTGGGCAGAATGGGTGAGAAAGGTGAAGGGACTTAAGTGAAAAATAACCCTCACAGACACAGACGGCACTGTGGCCGCTACCAGAGGGAAGGGGGGCGGCAGAAGGGGGTGAAGGCTGGGTAAAGGGTGGGGATGACACCTGAGAGGGGGCTCTAGTCCTAGACGCCACGGAACAACAAGGAAACGGGAGCTGAGTGAGGCGCACGCCCCAGCGGCCCACGGAGGAGGCTGACCCCGTAACTGGGACAGCGAACCGGCCAGCGAGCCGGCCACCCGGCTGCACCCTCTGGGGCACTTCCCCGGCTCCTCAGAGGAATCTGCAGGCCTCAGCATCTGACTGAACCGTCAGGTCGGACGCAGAGGGACGCGAGGCACAGTTACAGACCGTGGCTCAGGACACTGCAGTGCAGGCCACGCTGCTCCCAGCACGGCGGGAACGCGAGCTCGGCAGAGGTGGCTCCGCCCGGGGAAGGCTCCCTCGGTCCGCGGCGCTTCGCCCGGCTTCAGCCCTGTGCGAGCCCCGAGGTGGGGGTGGCTCAGCCCCTGCCCGGGGCTCCTCAGACGGCCGGGGGGGCCCTTGTCTGAGTTCAAGCCCTGCTCACCGACTCTTGCTGGCCACAAGTCAGGGCCAGGCGTGGCTCAGCGGTTGAGCGTCGACCTGGGATCCAGGCGATCGGGGTTCGATTCCCGGTCAGGGCACATGCCTGGGTTGCGGGCTTGATCAGTGACTCTCTCATCATTGATGTTTCTCTCTCTCTCCCTCTCCTGCCTCCTGCGCGCCCCCGACTAGGGAATGAGCCCGCAACCCGGGCAAGTGCCCTGACTGGAAATGGACCCAGTGACCTCTTGGTTTATGGGTCAGTGCTCAACTCCTGAACCACACCGGCCGGGCGGGGCCGCGTTTTCGAGCAGAGTAGGGCCCTGTGGACCAGCAGCCTGGGCATTTCCCGAGTCCTTGCACGATGCTTGGCCCTGCGCCCGGACAGGTGCAATGAAGGTGCGTGTTTGTTAGAGGGAGGCTGCCGGGGAGGACCGCTGACAACTGACAACACGCCTCTCCCCAGGATGACGTCGCTTCCCTTCCGGGACTGGGACCAGTTTCTCCACCCGCACACCTTCCTGCGTGATAGGAAATTTCATCTCCTTTTGCCCCTCAAGAGATAAGCGCAGGGAAGGACGCGCCGACCACAGCCGAGCACGACAGCTCTTCTCTAGTCACTGCTCAGAGGGCCCGTTTGGCGCTGTCGCGGGCAGCTTCCTCTAGAACACGATAGGATGAAAAGACCCCTCGTCTTCAGGTCAGAAATTGGGGTCCACGTGCTGACTCTGTTGCTTACAACCCGGTGGTCTCGGGCAGCGGTCCCGAGGCGGCCACGGGAGACCACGGGGCGAGAGCTACGCACAGCGCCCGACATCCGGGAGCATATCCTCGATCTCGAGTAAACAAAATCCACATTAAGACTCCCTCATGTGCAAAAGTAGAGTTTGTTTTTTATGAAACACCCAACTGAAGGTCAGGCGTCTGAAAGTCAGAATGCGTTTCTCAGACCTTGGGAGCTGGAATGAGATTTCTTCCACACGCAGGAGTCACTGCTGCCTGCAGGGGAAATGTCACCTTGGACGGCGTCATTCTTTCAAGTCTCGATGGTTATCTTTAAAGGAATATTTACAGTATAGATAAGATTTTAAAAATGCAGGGCTGACCACTAAATAACCCTTTGATATACATACGACAACATTTTCTCTTAGCGCCGGACAAAAATAATCCAAACAGCCACGTTCCTTGGTGCATCTCTGGTTGTATGTCTGGGTTAAGCTTTGACTTTAAAAAAAAACACCACGTTTTTATTGCTTTTCGAGAGAGGAAGGGAGAGGGGGAGAGAGAAACATCAATGATGAGAGCCACTGATCGGCTGCCTCCCGCACGCCCCCGACTGGGATGGAGCCCACAACCAGGGCCTGCGCCCCGACCGGGAATCGAACCCGATCGCCTGGATCCGAGGTCGACGCTCAACCGCTGAGCCATGTCGGCTGCAATAGATAGATAAAGACTATCTATTTTTATTTGTACCTATATTTGCATGCAAAATACAGGGAGAAAATTCTGGAAGCTTCCCTCCCAGACTTTTGCGAGCGGGAGTGGGCCGTGAGGGGCCGGAGGCGCGGCTCTCGCTTTCGCCCTCCAACGTTCTGCATCCCTTGAACTTTTTACAGATGCGGTACTTTCGTATCACGTAATTAAAATCCGGCCAAATAAATAAACACACGGGGGAGGGGACGAAAGACGAAGGACAGGCAGGAGGAGGAAGGACCGGGGTGAAGGGAGCCGGCCCTGCCAGGGCTGGGCGTCTTCCTGTTCAAAGGGACCCGAGCGCGACGGGCACGTTAGTTTATCGGCGAAGGTCTCTCCTTCCAGAAAGGAAACAGTGTCAGCGTTAAAGCAATGGGGCTGCTGACGTAGCTGGGTCCCCAGCAGGGCCCGGGGCGAGGCCACCTGCTCCCAGGTAATCACAGGGAAAGTCGCGATGACGGCAACGTCACACGGCGGCAGGCGCGCCCCTGTAATTTGTCGTAATGAACTCGGACGTGCACACGGTCGCTGCCAGGCATTTAATGGGCAGGGGCAGGTGCCCGGCAGACGACTTTACAATCACTCCGCAATCGCCCCTGTGTGATCTGCAAGAGCGGAAGTGGGCCCGGGGCTCCGTTCCGGGAGAGCTGCGCGTGGGGACCGCGCCCGGGGACCGCGCCCGGGGAACGTAACTTCAGGGAAGGGGTTAGGGCACCTGTGCCGACCTGTGGGAAGATCCTGGGGACATGTCCTGTCTCTGTCTCACAGTCTTACAGGCTGGATTTCGGGCTCTTTCACGGGGTCCTTTGTACCGGGGGCGGGGCTGTCCCCCTGACGGGTCCCACCTTCTGAGTCGGGCAGGCGGAGGCGGACAGAGTCCGGAGCAGGTTCCCCTGTCCTGGCAGGTGACCAGCCTGCTCCTCTCCAGGTGCCCCTGGCTCAGAGGGGCTGTTTATCTGATGGGAGACGCAGGGGCACTGGGCAGGTGTGGCTGAGGCTGGCGTGGGCCTCTTACTGCCCCGCATCCTGTCCACGTTTGAGGAAGGCGGTCACCACGGCCACCAGTCACCTCCTCTGTGGGCACGTTACTAAGTGAAAGATGCTGACTGAGGAGGGACGGGGCCTCTGCACACCAGGGACGGGAATGTTCCCGCTCACCTGCCCAGGTGCCAGGAAGCCCTGACTCACCGCCACGTCCTGGGTGAGAGGCGGGCGAGAGGGCTGGGCCCCAGCTGGGTGCTCGGGTGTCCACTCCTAACACGCCTGAGAGGGAGGCGTCCAGGGCATCACAGCATCTCGGCGAACACCTCTCCCTCGAGGTCTGATCTCACTGTTAACCCCCCGAATAAAGTCACAGCTCCCCAGTGGCAGGGAGACACTTTGACATCATTTTAAAGTTTTTTTAAAGCTCACTGAAGGATACTTTTTCCACTGATTTTTAGAGAGAGTGGAAAGGAGGGAGGGCCGGGGAGGGGGGAGAAGAGAGAGAGAGAAACATCGACGTGAGAGACACGTAGTCTGGCTACCTCCCGAACGCACCCCAACCGGGGCCAGGGATCGCGCCTGCAACCCAGGTACATGCCCTTGACCAGGAATTGGGCCCGAGACCCTTTGGTCCCGCGGCCAACGCTCTAATCACTGAGCCACACCAGCCAGGGCTCAGAGTATAGATTCTTTAAAAAAAATCACTGAGGACCTGCCTAGAATGAGTATAAACTGCTGGCACGAGGGGTCCCCCAGGCATCACGGGGGCTCTGCTGACCGTGAGCTGGTGGCGGAGCCGCCCAGCGTCCCAGCATCCGCCGTCCCAGGGAAGCTGCTCCGAGCGGGACGCTTCCCCTCGCTCGAGTGGGGAGTGGAAGCAGTGAAAGCTGAGCAAACTCAGGCCCCAGATAATGGGCCATTATGACTCCGGACGACTTCCTGAATGGCCCTGACAACACGCCGCTCATTTCCTGCCCGGAGGAAAGAGAAATGTTAGGACAGTGTCCGTACAAAGAATGCTCGCACGCAGGGGCGGCCCAGCGGGGGACGGGGCGGAGGGGGGGGCCAGACGGACATTGATTCACCACTTGGAAGGCACAACAAAGGGCCAGAAAACTGTTGTTTTCTTGGGGCGTCCAGCCCACACCCCACGCGCCTTTCCCGCCCTGGCTGCCCCGGGCACAGCTGCTTCTCCCTGGCCGTCCCCCGCCGGAGCGGGAGCCGGGGGCCCGGGGAGCAGGGACCTGGGTGACCACCGGCCCCCGGCGACCACGAGCAGTACAGAGTGGGCCAGGCAAGGGAATAAAATCAACCGGGCAGAAGGAAGGGCAGAGAGATGACAGCCTTGGAGGGAGAAGGCCCCCTGCAGCTCGGATCAACGAGCTCAGCTGGGCTGGCCCCGGCCCAAGATGCTGCCAGAGGAGAACTGGCTCAGGGAAGCCACAGCTTCATCTGTTCCCACCCTGCTGTCTTCCCAGCACTTTCTTTCCCCCAAGGAAGCGAAGGGATGTCACTCTGCCGGACAGCCACACTTTTTTTTTTTTTTCCCTGTGGTAGATCTGACAACCCGTAATTATTGGCTTTAAAACAAACAAAACAGAAACAGACTCATAGATACAGAGAGGAGACTGGCAGCTATCAGAGAGGAGGGGCCGGGGGACTGGTGAAGGGATTAAGTAAAAAAAACCGTCACGGGCACAGGCCACAGCGGGGTGATGGCCAGAGGGAAAGGGGTGTGGGAGGCAGGGGAGTACAGGGGGGCTAAGCGGTGACGGAAGAGACTCGACTTGGGGTGCTGAGCACACAACACAGGGTACAGATGACGTGCTACAGAGCTGAGCCCCTGAAACCTATATAATTTTATTAACCGATGTCACCTCGATAAATACAATAAAAAAAAAAAAGACAAGGTATCTAGAGCATGGGAGGTGTAGTGAGAATTAAGAGATGTGGCCCTGGATGGTTTGGCTCAGCGGTCAGAGCGTCGGCCTGCAAACTGAAGGGTCCCGGGTTCGATTCCAGCCAAGCGAATGTACCTGAGTCACAGGCTCGATGCCGGCCCCGGTCAGGGCAGCCCATCATGTGTCTCCCTCATCCACGTTTCTCCCTCTCTTTCTCCCTTCCACTCTCTCTGAAAAGCAATGGAAAAATATCCTCAGGTGACGAATTTAAAAAGAGAGAGAGACGGTGTGTAAAGAGCCGGGTACTGTGCCACGAGACAGAAGTGCACCTGAAATGTCCGCGCCCCAATCCACTCCGACGCTCCGCGCAGCTCGTTCAGCAGATGCCGCTCCGCCGAGGCTCCGCTGCGGCGACAAGGGTCCTCGCGCAGTTCCTTCAGCCGTGATTTTCAGAGAGTAGGGCGCGAATACTATCTATGAAGCGCCAGCTGCATGCTTTATCCTTTTGTTCCCTTAGAGATAAGAGCCACCCCGCGCTCTAGAGAAGAAAAGAGGCTCAGCGGCGGGGAGCCCACACCCAGGGGCCGAGGAGCCCGCGCAGAGCTGGGACTTAGAGCCGGTGCCCCCCTGGCCCCCGGGCCGGAGAGGTTTCCCGTCCCCACGCCAGATCCCGGGGGACATCGCTCCTTTCCATCGGGCGTGCGTCCTTTTGCCCGACTCAATACAAAACACCTGGGAGGATGTTTTACTCCAAGGCTGGCTGTTGTCTTTGGCGCCTGAAACTTTTGATGGCTTCAGGTACCAGGCTCGTGGGCAATGTGGTCCCTGGCTGCTCGCCCGGGGGAAGCATCCCTTTACCCCTGGGGACAGACACCGAGGAGCCCAGAATCCAGAGGCTGTTCCCACCTCTGCCGACAGTAGGCGGCTGAGGGCAGGTGGCTCCATTGCCCCCGTCCCACAGCCTCCTGAGGACCTGGCCTTTGTCCGGAGTCTACCGCCCACAGGAGGGAGAAAGCTGGCCCCAGGGAAAACAAGGCAGCTCCGTGCTGGGAGCAGGATGGTCATGAAAAGATGCCCACCCCGCGCTCAGCGGACGCGGAAGGAGGCTGACCACAGAGTGGGACACCCAGGGACGCGTCGGGGCCCACACTGCGCCAACAGGCCATGTTCCCTCTGCCGCGCAGAGTCCACTGCTGATAACAGTCCTGTTCCTCATACACCCCCACTCCCTACCCGCAGGGAGCCCGGCCAAGAGCTCGTTGCAAACGCTTTCTGTTCCCATCGAATTACTGTTGCTTTACATGCGAAAAATCTCTGCCTGGCAACCAGGTGTCCCTGCTCAGCGCAGAAAATCCAGGACTGGGCTTCCAGTCTTTGCTGCGCACCTTCTCAGGGCGTTTTCCTAAGCGAGGAGTGGCTGGAAATGAGGGGGCGCTTAGAGTCACCACCTGCACCTCGGCCTTCTGGTAAATAATCGAGGTCACTGGGTCGACTTTAGGTCATAGATAAGCAGGGAGGAGCGTCGCACATCTGTCCCCACCACATCCATGCTGCAGTGACCGACATTCGTTGGAAACAAAGTAAAAAGAAATGAGCTCCTGGTTACTGTAGACATCCAGTGAGTCTCCAAGGAGCAACCACCTCAGAGGCGAAAGCAACAACCACCAAAAACCCCCTCGACCTAAACCTCACACATCACACAAGTATTAACTCAGAATGGGCCACAGGCTTTTTCTAAAACACACAACTACTGAACTTTCAGGGGGTCACACGAGAGAAAACCTGCAGGATTTCGACTTCGGTGCGGAGTTCTCAGCCAAGACACCGAGAGCAAGATCCATAAAAGAAAAAAAGTGATAAATTTCGTAATTAAAAACGATTGCTCAGCCAAAGACCGTGTTAAAGAGTTAAAAAGATAAGCGCTACACACGGGGAGTAAACATTTGCAAAGTCCATATCTGGCAAATAGCTCGCATACAGAACGTAGGAAAACCCTCCGAGTACATAAACACTCTGGCAACGCCCGGCGCGTCCAGCTCTGCTGATACCTGGGCGGGCGCGGGGGCGGCTTTCCCGCCAGCTGTGGGGCTCCTTCCTTCCTGCCCTCAGGTTTTAGGGGCTAGGTCATGCCCTCCTTCGGCAGGAAACCCAAGCGGGCCTCTGAAAGACTCCGTAGTCAGGATAAATAACACTGAGCGCAATGTTTTAAAAAAAATCCAAGTTAATGTAATAACATACACGCCAAACCGAACATGAAAATGCAGGTGCAGGTAGGACCCGACCATCCCATCGCCCGAGTCCTGGTCCTGCGGGAAGAGCGGTGGAGAGAACACAGCTTCGGGGGAAATGAGGTGGAATCCGCAATCCTAACACCTTCAGTCTCCTTTCCTAACTAACTCTCAGCACATAAACAGCACCACCCCAGCTCCTTCCGTCCTCAAAGTCAACCCGCTGCTCTCGGCGCCCATCTCCTTCCCCGCACAGCACAGCCAGGCTCTCTGCAGCGGCCACCGCCTGGCCCGCCTGCCACTCTCCACGAGCAACGGTCCCGCTCGGTCCCCCCTGCGTGGGCTTTCTCACCTGGCCGCCTGCAGCCTCCCTGCAGGGCCTTCTCCCAGCCCGGCCCTGGATGTTGGCATTCCTCTCCCCCACCTCGGCTGTCCCTGTGTCATCAGGCACCGTCCCCAGCTCAGCTACCTTGGTTCCCGCAGGTGCCAGGCTCTCCCCCCACTGTGCCCGTCACCCAGACTCCCGAGGGCCCGGCTGATTGTCTCTCTTTCCCTTCGAAACCAACGCAGAATAGAAGCACCGGCCTGGGGCCTGGGGGTGGAGGGGCGGGGGCGACCCGAGGATGTGGGGCCACACAGAGCAGCGGGACTCCTAGTGCTTCTCTTTTTTTTACTCTGTTCCTACTCATTTCTCTGTGGAGAAGGCACAGGTGATGGGCAGATACTCGGGGACCCAGAGACCTAGCACTGCCCACGGGCGGCCCAGACCTCTGACCCCCAGCAGGAGGGGAGCCTAGCACACGCCCATCTGAGCTCTTATCAGGCCTGGCCCCGGCGGCGGTTGCTGAACTTGACAGGTGTGGTCCCCGACCTGGCGAGGGCCTATAAAAATTTTCTGCAGGTGTCGAAAGACACCCACCAGTGCACAGTGACAGCGCACCTCAGGGTGCTGGGGTCGGGAAGGAGAGGAAGCTCATGCAGTCCTGACGAGACGTTCTTTAGGATTGGGGCCTCGCTGGGCTTTGGGGAGGAATAGGCCCTGGAGGGCAGGGACTTCATTTGCCCTCCCACCCTTGGCCCCTCAGTGGCCACCCTGTCCCCTCCCCCATGCTCACAGGCAGAACATCAGGGACTAGGGTAGGTCCTGGAAGGAAAAGGGTGACCGCTCTGAAGCCTCTGGGAGGCCACGAGGAACCGCTGTGGCCTGGAGGAGACCCTGCCTCTGCCCAGGGAGGGAAGCCGGGCCTCCGTGGACTTTACCCCAAGGCAGCACCAAGGCGCCTGCCCTCCGCCACCCTCCACGCCCAGCACCTCAGCCGCCACCTGCGAAGCCTCGCCAGTCAAACCAGAGCCTGACGGCGTCAGAGCCCACTTAGTCCCAGTGCAGGGACAGTGCCCAGCCCTCTGTCGCTGCCTTAGTTTAAAAGAAAACCCAAGGCTGCGTCCGGAAAAGTACCCATCCAAGGTTTCTTTTCTTTTCTTTCTTTTCTTTTCTTTTCTTTTCTTTTCTTTTCTTTTCTTTTCTTTTCTTTTCTTTAAAATATATCTTTATTGATTTCAGAGAGAGGAAAGGAGAGGGAGAGAGAGAGAGCTAGAAACATCAATGATGAGAGAGTCATTGATAAGCTGCAGCCCGCAACCCGGGCACGTGCCCTGACCGGGAATGGAACCCTGATCGCCTGGATCCTAGGTGGATGCTTAACCGCTGAGCCACGCCTGGCCGGGCCAAGGTTTCTTTTTTATGAGCGTGAGACCATCTCTAGCATCCAAGGGTGTCTGTGGCCTCCCAGAAGTCCCCATCATTCCCAAGGGACCCAAGTCCTGCTCCGGCCTGTGTTCCAGCTCTTCATGCCTCGGAAACGCACCCGCCTGGCCTGGGTCACCCCAGGTCAGTTCCCCTCGATGGCAACATCTCTGTCATTTAATTACATCGTAATCGCGCGGGAGGGGTCAGACTAGGAAGAGGGTGGTCGGGTGGTGGAAGGGCACATGTGAAAACACGTGTATTTTCACTGTTGAGAACAACCACAGAAGACAGATTTTTACATACTACGTAAATGACAAGACTGAGATGAGAAAACGTAATGACGAAACAGTACTACAATGTATACTGTGCAAAATACATCGTTAGTTATTTACTATTTGACCACCCAGGGATAGAATTTCATGGTCTTAACACGATCTTTGGATCTTTGGCCATCAGGATTCTCTCCAAGGCGACCACCTGTCACTGGGATACCTGAGCCTTGCTGACAAACTGTCTTGTACTATTGCCCCTTGGGCTCAAGAAATTCGCAAATCTCTCTTGGGTTTTAAGGATATTTAACATTTGTTACCATTTCTGTTGATCGATCCAATTGTAAGAATCATATGTCAATTGAGAATTTCAGCAAGGAGTGCCCCCCGAGAAACTCACAAAGCCCACATCTAGCTCGGGCTTGAACACATTCCCAGCCGATGGAACGATGCTGACAGAATGTCACACTAAACAGAGGCTGTGCCTTAAAGGAGACGTTTTACTATCGAATGTCCCCACTATTGCTAATGACTAATTTCTACGTGCTGGGCTGGACAGTTAATCAAGGTAAACAGGCTCGGACATTTCCAGTTGGATGGAAATGATCGTGCCATGGGCTGGCCTGTCTCCTTTTTAAATAATGCTCAGCAGTTACAGGATGCCCCCCCCCCCCCCCCCGCACTGAAAGCCAGCCCATCTAATTTAACGGTCTTTTGAGCTCAGCAGATTCTGATCTGGAGAGTCGATTTGCATGGATTTTTGTACAATCCTATTTACAAACGGACTGAAAAGAAGAAAGAGTTCCAACCCGAGAGTACACAGTGCGGCCGGGAGCCTGCCAGGGAAGGCAGCTGGGGCGAGCTGCCCGCGGGAGCGTGCCCGCGCCTCCCCCGCGCCCGGCTGCCTCCGCCCCTCCGCGTGCGCGCGGCCCTCAGCTCCAGGTAGTTCTGTGACCAAGTTCAAGAAGATGGGTCCCGAGATAGGGAGAGATACAGCTGTGGATCAGCTGGGACCAAGTCAGGGAAGGCTTCAGGCTGACACATTTGTTCCAAAACACAGCGGGTTTTTCGCTGTTTGCTGTCTGTGTTACTATTGTTGCTAAGTTCGCTTCTCAGGAGAACAGATTCTGAAATTCCACATAAACTGTTTCTATCCTCAAAGCCCTAAGGCAAGAACTTCTGGCATCCTGTCTACAATGTAGCCGATAAAATTTACTCCACACAAAGGGGTCAAAGCACAGGGAGCCTGGCTGCAGACGAGGGAGCGGGGGCTTCGCTCCCCCTAAGATAAGGGTCAGGAGATGCAAAGACCGGTGATGCCCAGATCGGCACAGATGGCATCCCCTGGTTGGCAAAGTTATTTAACAAATTTGTTTCTTTTAGCTCTGTCTCTACTGCATCTATCTGCCCCTCCCTTGAGAATAAAGAAAACTAGGGCCTCTTGGCCCTGTGCTAACAGCGAGGTGATGGCCCCAGCGACCCACTAATCCCAGCCTTCTAGACACTCACAAGCGCTCGTTAAACTCCGAGAAAGTGATGGGCTTTCCACCTGAAGGTACAGTCAGAACCTGCCACCTTAAGGCAGCCCTCACCCGACCACGCGGGCACCCTTGTCTTGGATTCCCAAGCTCCAGAACCATGGGAAATACATTTCTGTTGTTTATAAGCTAAAAAACAAGTTTTAAGATGGCGACAAAGTGATTTTATGAGAATTGTGAGATGTTTTGGTCTTTAAAAAAATTTTTTTTAAATTGACTTTTAGAGAGAGAGGAAGGGAGCAGGGAGACAGAAACATCGATGATTGGCTGTCTCCTGCATGCCCCCGACGGGGGATCGAGCCTGCAACCCGGGCATGTGCCCTGACCCGGAATCGAACGGGCGACCTCTCAGTGCACCGGGCGGGCTCCACCACTGCGCCACACCGGCCAGGGCGAGACGTTCTCTTTACACTGTCTATTGATTTTCCATTAATACGACTGTTTGAGTAAGAACCGCCCCAAAGGTGCCTCAAATAGATTTCAAAAACGCTTCACAACCTCAAGGTTCAAATTCTGGATGAAAATGTTTGGTTTTCTTCTAAAGAAAACTCTTTACTTAGAAATCAGAATGCAGGTCAGTCATTGTTCCTCAGCTGCCTTAAAAAAACCAAAAAACCAACCACCATGATTTTGCCACCAGCTTGTTAGCTGACAGATCATGGTCGCAAACGCCTTCCGACATCGGGGAACAGGTCCATTGGCAGCAGGGCTTTGCAAAAGGAAAGCGTGCATTCCTGAACGTTGGATATTTTGTTTTTGTTTTGTTTTGTTAATTCTCACCAAAGGATATTTTTCCATTGACTTTTAGAGAGAGTGGAAGGGAGGCAGGGAGGAGGGGAGAGAGAGAAACATCGATGTGAGGGACACACTGACTGGCTGCCTCCTACACGCGCCCCAACCAGGGCCAGGGCCCGAACCTGCAACCTTTGGGTGTGTGGGCCGACAGTGCCCACTGAGCCACACCAGCCAGGGCTAGATATTCTTTAATAACACTATTTGACCTAGGTAAAAACATCAGGTACTTGGGGAATGGGCACGAAGACGTTGAAAATAATTAAACCTTTTAAAAAAAATCCATATATGAGTCTCAGAGATAATTCTGAACCAACTCTGAGAGGCCTTTCGCATCGAGTGAAAGAAGAAAACGTCACCCTGACACTTTCTGTTTCTGTCCTTCATGCACCGCCCGGGCGAGGGGGCCCAGCGGTCAGTCCGTGCTCCAGCTGAGGACGCGGCCCCAGGTCCCACTTCTCGCCCGGGCACAGCCAGATGTTCGTGCAGCGAGAGCGTGAGGTCGGGAAGAAACAGATCCGCGAGGAGGGCAGTCGACACGGGATCTCGGGGAGAACATGTGGTCCCCCAGGAGTTCTCGCGGCTCCGGACGGGGGCCCCTTGTCAGAACAGATATCCTGAAACATTTGCAGGGAGACTCAGAGCCACCGGGGAGGGGGCGCCAGCCTGTTTCCTCTCTGGTTTAATAGCGTGTACCTTACAGGAGCCACAGCACTGCCGGAGCAACAGAGCGTCGCTGCAGACGCCCAGAGAGGCAGAGGGAGCGAATGAGAGAGCCCTGGGGACCCTGGGCACCGCCCGAGGTGCCATCCGTCACCACAAGCCCTCCACACACCACGCCGAGTGGGGCCCCGTGCCTGTGGCTTCCGCCCCCTGCTGCTCAGAGAAACCTGCTTTAACTCCATCTCAGCCCGGCCAGCGTGGCTCAGGGGTTGAGCATCGACCTAGGATCCAGGCAATCAGGGTTCGATTCCCGGTCAGGGCACATGCCCGGGTTGTGGGCTCGATCCCCAGTCGGGGGGGGGGGGTGCAAGAGGCAGCCGATCAGTGACTCTCATCATTGATGTTTCTCTCTCTCTCCCTCTCCCTTCCTCTCTCAGAAATCAGTAAAAATATTTATTAAAAAAATAAATAAACTCCACCTCGGAAATGCTTTCAATTCTAAAGAAGAAGAGATGCAAGCAGTCTTTTAATTATAATGTGCTTTAAGTTATTTATTTCTCGTCGATGACACGCATTCCTACAAGGACGCCCAGTCGAGAAAGGAAAACACAGGTTATGACCGCTGGCTAAGCGACAGGGCCAACAGCATATTTGCTTTTTTTTTTACACGAAGCTGATAACATCCTACAAGGTGGGGAAAAGCAAGCCTGAGGTAGGTGTGGGCACCTCTGTCATTAACAGGGCAGGAAAGGGACGGGTGGGATCGGGAGCCTCCAGAAGGACTTTGGCGTCTGTTTCTGGGCCTCCTGGGAAAAACTGGAAGCTCTGGGCAGCTGCGAAGAGCCGCAACGCCAGGCAAATGCAAAACCCGCTCACACGTGCGCTCGATAAAATACGACGCATTTCGCTTCCCTACAGGCCGAGTACAAACGGGGCCGCCTTCAGCCCCCCGGTGGGGCGTCCAGGCCGTGGCTGCCCAGGCCCTGGGGCCCTCACGGTGGCTGCAGGCGCGCTCGGGGCCCGGGCCTCACGCACACGCTGCGCTGAAGTCCTCCAGTGAGGACTTGCTCCCCTTCCCCCCGAAGATCCCGCTGGGGAGGCACTTCCTCCGCCCGCTCCACAGGCGAGGGGGATCCCCCGGGGGCCCCCCAGCCCCCCAGTCTCGAGTCACCCCTCCCTCCATCCCGGACGTGTTTGAATCGGGGGACGTCCTCAGGGTTCAGAAGAGCCACAGAGAACTCAATGGTTAAATAACAGAAAAAGACAAGACAGAGCTGGATACGCGCCCGTTTCCGAGGGAGGAGAGATGGAGACGAAACTGGTCGGGCGGCAGCCGAGGGCGCGGCCGCCACGGGCGGCGAGGCTCAGCCGGGCCCGAGTGAGTCGAACCCGAAAGCACAGGGACATTCCCATCGGACGTTGCAGTGGGATCGTCGGGGAACGTCCCGCAGGGAGAAGCGGACACACTGCAGACGTCCAGCTGTCGACGAGTGAGGGGCAGCGAGAGTCCTGGGTTCCTGGCAATCCAGAACCTGGCAGCTGCCCGGGAAAGGAAGCACCCGGGACCCTTCAGTCCGACGGCCGATGCTCTGACCACTGAGCCCACCGGCCAGGGCAGCACTTGAACTTTTTATAAAATATACGCTTTCCACTCTCCTGCAGGCCCCTGGCTGAATGGGAGCGGCGTGCTGGGTGCGGGCCAGGGGCTCGGTGCCGGGCCTGCGTCCCGGGGCCACCCTGCAGGGGACCGCGGGGACCAGGCCGAGCGAGGGCGGGAGCGTGTGGGGCTGGCCCGCACCGTCTCCTCCGCGCTTTCTAATCCAGTGCAGGCGAGGAATGTGCTCGGGAGGGCCTCCGTCCTGTTTGTGTTGCTAAGTTACTGAATATTTTCCCTGGCCTTGCCCAGAAAACTGTGCTAATTGTCTTTAAAGAGATAAGCTGCATTCTCCAGCATCTTCCCGTACGTGACCCAAGCGTGCTGAGCGTGTTTCTGTCAAATAAATGTTGTGGGGTTTTTTTCTCTGTCACGTACAACGGGGGAGAGAACCGTGTGATTCTGCACTGATCTGAAAGGAAGACCCCAGAGTTACGAGTATTTAAGCAGAAATATATCTGTGTAGGGTCCTTGTGAGGAACGGCCGGGCGGACACACACACGCGTGGGCACATGTTGGTGAAACTGTTTGGGAGGCAGAACATTCGCTCCCTGATGATACCATGAGACCGAACAGCGCACACGGATTCCCAGGACTCTGCCAACACATACAGGATGGGTGAGAGCGAGGAGGGCCTGGGCCCTATATTTTATTTTTATTATTATTTTTTAAAATCCTCACTTGAGGAAATTTTTTCCATTGCTTTTCAGAGAGAGTGGGAGGGGGAGAGAGAGAGAGAAACGCCAGCGTGAGAGAGACTCAGCGACTGGCTGCCTCCCACACGGCCCTGGGGGTCGAGCCTGGAACCGAGGTACGTGCCCTTGACAGGGAATCGAACCTGGGACCCTTCGGTCTGCGGGCTGACGTTCTAGCTGCTGAGCCAAACCAGCCAGGCCGGACCCTATATTTTAACAGACTCAGGCTATGTGCTGTGAATTCTCTTTAGAAAAAAAGAACAAAACTGAGCGAACTTTTCATTTCTCTCTTGATGATTCTGAATTTTAAAACATAAAAAGAACAGGTTGAAACCTATATTCAGAACGGCTGTTTCCCTCTCCTTGCCCCGAAAGCCCTCACACAAAAACGAACAAGGTCCCGGTTGGAAACGCGCCGACCGTCTCTGTCCGCTGCGCGTTCCCTGCACCGCCGAGTTGGCGGAATTCTCCCGCTTTGGGCCGCAACAGTCATTCTCTGGGTTCCTCGCCGCTTTCTCCCCGACAGTGCGGGAGCTGCCCGCGCGGCGTCCGCCGGGCCCCAGGGCTGAGCGCGGGCCCTCTCCCCATCTCCCAGCCGAGACCCTCACCAAGGGCAGGAGGGCGGCCCCGGGGCTCCGGGCCCAGCTGCACACCGCCTCCTGCCCCCGGAGGCTCTGGCTCGGGCCTCCCCGGCTCCAGCCGCGGAAACGTCCGTGGGACGTGCACGGCCAGGTTGCCATGGGGTAAAGCAAAACTTTACAAAGCTGGAATGAAGTGGGATTCTTCTGGGAAGACAGCCACTCAGCTTCATTAATATCTTTCCCTTTCCTTCCGCAAGATGAGCTGAGCAGCGAGAGAACTAGAACAGCCGATCGCTTCGTCCACCCGAGGGCTGGAACGGCCGACGAGGAGGGGACGGCCCGGCGCGTGGGCTTTCCTCACACACACACGTGTGCACACGCTTCTGAAAGCAGCGCTAGCCGTGAGCTGCGGCCAACGGGCTCATCTGCAAACTGACGTCTGCGGGGCCGCGATCCTCTCGCCTGCAAAGGGACCAGCACCCGGGCTGGGGAGCAGGTCCCGGGCCGACGCCAGCGTCTGGGCACGTTTGAAAAGGCGGATGCTGCTTTTATTTGTTAGTGTATTTCTGTGTGTGTCCGTGTATGTGCCTGTGTGTATTTAAAGCCCAGAGCTGGAGTCCTGGCCGGGTGGCTGGTTGGTTGGGCGCGTTCCCACGTGCCAAAGGGTTGTGGATTCGGTCCTGGTTGGGGCGCGTGCTGGACGCAGCCGGTTGATGTTTCTCTCTCTCCGTCTCCCTTCTTATCTCTCTAAACCCAATAAAAACATATTAAAAGAAATAGCAAATCCCAGAACTCTGCGTGGAAAGCGGACAGGAAGTTCCACCCCTTGGCCGTCCGCCCTCCAGCCCGGCGACCCTTCGGGACGGCGCCCTCGCTCCGCAGGCGGCGGAGGCTGCGGGGCGGGCGGGTCGGCGATTCTGACCAACACCCGTCAGAGAGCAAGTGGGCGGCGTTGACTCGGAAGAAAACAACTTAGTTCTCAAACCCTGTGCCTGTCCCCCAGAAATAAGGCCGGCGCCGGGCGCTGGGGAGGCGGGAACCGGAGCCTCGTCCTCACGAGGACGGAGGCCTGTCCTTTCCTTTCCTCAGCCGCAGCCCACAGTGGGGAGGAAACGCCCCCCTCGGAGACGGAGGGATCGGCATGGGGCATTGCCCGCCTGCGAAATGATCTGAAACTTGTTTTTTTTTAAGTATGTTTGTGTTCAAGCGCTTTTTGAGGCGGGTGTTTAAACACTCGCACAGCCGGCACCGCTCTGCGGGATCCAGAGGCGCTTCGGGCCGTTCGCGCTGGGCACAGGATGTTTTTCTGAAAAGTTTCTGCAGAGTAGATATTGGAAAGTTAGGCAACAGGACTGAGCGTGGGGGGGGGGGGGAGAGGAGACGTGGGGTTGGGGGTGCAATCAACCCTCCCTGGCTGGTAGAGGGGCAGGTACCACCTCTTGGGGTGCCCTGTAAATATTTTGCCCTCAAGACCAGGGCGGTCCATTCAGACCCGGCCCAGGGCTCGCGGTGCCCACCCAGGCCTGTGGACGGCGGTCGAAGGCTGGCATTCCTGTGGGACGGGAGCCGAGGCCGTGCCTTACGCTACTGGGCGGTCGCAGGCGGGCACGCTCGTCCCAGGAGGCGCTCCCGCCCGTGGGGACCCACAGTGCCCCGCGGAGTGACCGCCGCGCTGCGCGAGCTCGCCCCCACCCCGTGCGGGGGGCGGCTTCTTATTTTCCCAGCACCCGTCTACGGATCAGAGTTTACGACCTGCCCCGGTCTGTAAAACTCCACAATCCAGACATGACCGAGAACAAAGTAAACAAACAGGCAAACTAGAAACAGACCCACGGGCACAGAGACAGACGGACAGCTGTCAGAGGCGAGGGTGCTGGGAGCTGGGAGCGGATTAAACAGAGAATAAAAAAGCCTCACAGACGCGGAGCACGGTGTGGGCTGAGCAGAGGGAAAGGGGAGGGGAGGCAGGAGAGGGGAGAGGGGTCAGTGGTGACGGAAGGAGACTGGACCTATGTAAATTTATTAACCAACGTCACCCCAATAAATTCAATAAAAAACACAAAACACAGCAAAGACATGTGGGGGAGAGCAGCGGCAGGGAGACACGGTCCCTGTCCCCTCGCTCCCCCAGCACCTCCTAGTGATGCTGTGTGTCCCGGCCGCCCCCAGCCAGGGTCCCCGCGTTTGTGACACAGCTCCTGGTGCCACGACCCCCAGCTATGGGTTGTTCCTTCTGCAACAGAAGCCTCTTAATAAATACACCCCCGAACGGGAAGAGGGCTATCAGCTTTTGATGACTTTCTTGCCCTGGCTCTTCACCTTAAAATAGACGGGCTCTTTTTAAGGCTACAAATACGCGAGGGTCACCCACACACTCCCAGTGAGCGAGGGGCTCTTCCGGAATCGCGTCCCCGGCTCTGGGAGGTGCGCTCGCTCTTTAGCCTCACCCGGCGCAGCCTTGGCACAGGGAGTTTCCATACGCTCATGACTCACCCCCAGGGCCCCTCCCCATCACCCCTGGAGTCCTGAGGAGTCCCTTGCTTAGAGCATTCCAGTGTTTAGATGTGAAAAACCCGGAATGCAGCAAGAACCCCCAGGAAGGCGAGGGAAGTCCAGGATTGCATTTCTGAGAAAGCGGAGTGGAAAATCCGCCTCCCATTCAGGAAGGACCTGCCCCCCATTCGTGAAGGACCTGCCCCCCCACACTCATGAAGGATCTGGCCCCCCATTCATGAAGGACCAAGCCACTGTCACGAAATGTCACCTTCCAATCGCTCAGGTGGGCTTCTGCGAGCCTCAAGAATGTCTACTTAAATATGTTTGGATAAATACTCCTGAAACATTGGTTGCCTGCCCTCCGATGTGATTATATTGGGCGTGTGGTATGGCGTGTGGGTGACCCTTCCCATGGGGGGGTCCCACTGACTGTCGATCGCGGGACACGCCTGTCTCTCGGGCTGCTGGTACGTGTGGGTGGCCGGCTGTGGCACAAATGGCCTGGCCTCCTGGGCGGGTGCGGGCTCGTCTCGCCCTTTGCGCCCTGAGATAAGGTCGCGGAGAGGAGCTGTCCCGGTGCTGAGCAGCCTCCATCCCGCTGTCCTTTCTTCCCTCCTTCCTGCTGCCGCCGGGGGCGCGGCGTGGTCCAGCTCCTCGGCCCGGGACCACCCCTGGGAGGCCGACGGCCACACGCTCTGAGAGGCTCTCGCGGGACAAGAACATTTTCCATAAGTGCAGGCTTAGTCTTCACTTTTTAAAAAACCGATTTTTCCTTCACCCCCTTTCCTCCCCGACACCTGGGCTTCTCATCTTAAACACACACACTCGCCCCCGCCACCCCCCGCCATCCGGAGGGTTCTGCGATGTTCCAATGCGCTCGGCACCGGTGGCTCCGGGTAAGGTGAGGCCAGAGCGAAAGAGAAGCTGGGGCCTTAATGACTTTGCCAGGGAAGGGGTTTCAGGCGAGATCAAGGAGGAAGCGAGGGGGAGAGAAATCGGCCACGAGGCAGAAAAGACGGAAACGAGAGGAGGTGGGGGAGCCAGGGCTCTCGTTTCCGGGCATCGAGTTCTCCATTCGTCTTACTGCTGGAAACTCGCCCCATCTGTTCTTTCCATTCGACCCCAACTGAGGAGCACGGGGATGCATGTGGGGCCCCGGAGCAGGCAGACTTCCTCAGCCCACAGCTCTGGGCTCGGGTTCGGCTCGGTGAGTCTGGAGAGATCACTGCGCCTCTCTGGTCCCCCTTTTCCCCACCAGTGAAAAAGAACCACGATGTCCCTCTCACTGGCTAATTTTAGGCACTCAAATGAGGGAGCAATGGGCTGGAGCACAGTGCCCGGCGTGGAACAAACACCCAGAGTGTGGTGACAGTCATCTCGTCTGAGCAGCAAGAGCTCCACAGACTCTGTATTAAAAGCACAGTTTCATATCCAGAGCAGAACATCACATTTTAAGTAGCTTTTCCAAGATGCCACATGCCAGATGTTTCCAAAGACCTGGGACGAAAAGAAGGCAACTGGGAATTCAGAGCAAACCCCTCCCCCCACCCGCCCACCTCCGTGTCATGTGGACACACGGGAATACGTGGCCGTTTGCCTGCCCATCAAATATGGTCCAATGGCACACATGTCATGGAAAGGAACACCACCAGATCACACTCAGAAACCCACGCACATGAGCAGCGATGAGAGAGAAAACATATGTCCATTCGAGCAATAAGGGAGCAGGCAAACATGATCCACAGTTATTTGAAATTATATCCAGGGCTATGATGGGCTATGATCTTAATTCAAGGGTTAGCAAAGGCTGCCGGGTGCGGAGTCCCCCGTCTGCTTCTCTGTTTCCCTTTCATTTCCTTGTCTTACTCCAACTTTCACTCATAAGCCTTTGAAGCCGGAGCTCCCGCCTCTCACCAGGGATCACAAACGCTAGAGACAATGTATCCAAACACCTCACCAGTACCTCACCGTGACTCTGAAGACTAATCTTACTTGAAACAAAGTTTCCTTCTCTGCCACCTCCCGGGAGCTGAGACCTGGCTCTAGAACCGCCCCTCCCGCGCCCCATCCTTGCACCTCTAGCTTCTGGCCTCCGGACTCCCTTGTTCTGAAGTCTAGATTTTTGACTTTTTACTGATTCAGTCCCTCCTCCAGGCCCCTAAATCCCCTTCAAATTGGTTAGAGTTTACGACACCGGGCAGTCACATCCGCCTTCCCCATCCCCGCTTAGAAGGGGCAGGACCTTCTGAGGAGCAGTCAGTCCAGGCCATTCATCTCCAACTACTGAATTTCGGGACTTTGGTGTTTGCGATACTTCAATCAATTCATTCCTCAGGGGTCACATAAAATATGTCGATCAGGTTATAAACAGCCTGGTAGGTCAAGGAGATGAGATCATAGCGGGTCTACCTTCTTCAGTTTCTTGGCTCAATTCCACTTGTCTTGGTTCCAAAAATCCACATATGGAAAACGAAGTTTCACACGGAGAGATGTTTATATTTACATAGTGATTTATAGAGGACGTCCTCTGAGACGATCGTCCACGGGAGGGAGGGTTTGCCTCACAGACAGTGAGTCTGGCCTAGGAACCGGGCATTTAACCCAAGCAGTAAAGTTGTAAAAACACAGCCGTTGTGTCTCTCACCGTGGTTGGAAATTTGCATGGACGTGAGAGAATTGTCCCGATAAAGACGCAACCCGGGGTGATGTCTATCGGGTCTAATTGGGAGCAGCTGAGAACAGTGGGAAGAAACGCTCTCTCCGCCTGGATGGCTGCTTTCCTTTTGGTGGGTGGGCCGTGGGTGAGGGCCTGCAGCCTTCCCAGGCCTGGGCCCCGAGAGCCACACACCCCCCCCCACAGAAAAGACAGAATCCCCTCAACACAGAAGACCGGCAAGTCCTCCACCACGTGGCCTACTCAAGACAACAAATAAAATCCACTGGATTCGGTTACGTGACTCGTGGTGGGGCATGTTTTTCAACTCAAACACCGCTGGTGGACATGTCAGTCAAGAGCACGTCATGGGTGCTTGGGCCACAGCGTGCACCTTCACTGAACAGCGCAAGGAGGGTCTCCCAACACACAGTGCATCTTCCTCAGGGTCGCTCTGAGGGACAGACGTGTGGCAGAAAAGTTGACAAAGAGCAGATCTGGCCACGCCCGTGCGGCATCATCGGAAATAACGTGCTGAGCTCTGTGCTCCACAACCAAGCAGACACATGGCTTTCAGGCTCACGCGGTCCACAGTTGGTACCGGGCAGAGCTGGGACTGAGCCCGGCCTCTCGGCTCCAAGGCCCAGGCTCTGTCTCCAGGCCACACAGCGTCCAGAGCTCTGAAATCCCGCTCACGACCTCTCAGAGGGAGTTACTGTGATGCTGGGAACAGGCCCAGATAAGCTTCTACACTGTTGTGTCCATCACACGGCCAGCCACCTGCCCAGAGCGACCCAAGGCTCCCAAATGCAGGGTGGGAAGTTACAAAATGTTTTCCTGAAATGAAGGCACAGTAACAAGATGCCCGCCGGGGCTGTACTTATGAAGAGGTATTTGTTAGATCCTGGGTTTTTGAAGTAACCTGGTATTCTACACACAGAGATGGATGGAAAAGTACTAAAGAAAGGTCAATTTTAAAAGCTTTTTTTGGCCCTGGCCGGGTACTCAGTTGGCTAGAGTGTCCTTCCGCTACGCCAAGGTTTCGGGTTCGATCTCCCGTCAGGGCACATATAAGAATCATCCAGTGACGCATAAATAAGTGAAACAACACATCAATATTTCTCTCTCTCTCCTTCCCCCTCTCTTCCTAAAATCAATAAAGACAAATTAAAGAAAATTTTTTTCATGCCTTATTACAGTCTCCTTGCAGGGTGTGGGACTTTGAAAAATCAGCCTCACCTGGGATATTAAAAATGTTCTGTGAGACAGCCGCGATCTCACTTCCCGAACAATACCAAGGAAACCATCCCAAAGAGAAAGCAATTTTGTGTAAAATGGCCAAGGCGCTCAGAAAACGGAAATATCAGGAAACCACGCATACCAGCCCAAGAGAAGAGAGGGTGGCTAGACACACTGGAATTCGTTAATCTAAAGAAATAAAACCCTATGAATTTAAATGACAATCTGTGATGAAACGTACATAAAACTGCTCGCTTGGAAAGGTGAGAAAACTCCAAGCAAGAGAAATAAATTACAATTACGCGTTGTTCTGCAGTGGGGGGGGGGGTCCCCTGCAAGTCTTGCTCAGGACCACCTGTGCTTCTCTCGGCGGTTGCCACAGGCGAGCCTGTCACCCCCTGAAGCCCCCCAGCTGTTCCCGGGCCCAGCCGGGCCCCGAAGGGAGCGCCGGCCTCTGTGTCCAGCTCCACCTCCACCCCGACGTTATCTGGGTCAAGAACACATCCCGTGTCCACTCGGCACATCTCTGTCGAGTACACTGTTTTCTCATGGTGATGATGTAATGGACAAGCAAGCTTGCAAAACCCTGATCACTCATGTAAATATTTATCCCACAGATACGGACGGAGCACCCACTACAGCTAGGCAGTTGCTCGCGATCGCAGTGGGGTGGGCGTGCGGCGACGCAGAGCGCAGGAATAAACGGGTTTAGGAAGAGGTCAGCGGTGGCCAGTGGCCCGAGGGAGGGAGGGGAGCACCGGGGCAGAACAGAGGACGTTTCGGGCTGTGAAACCACTCGGTGTGGCACTGTGACATTATATGTTTGTCAAAACCCACACAACATCAAGAGTGAACTGTGGACTTCAGCTCGTAAGTGTCAACATTGGCTCATGGGCTGTAATAAACGCACAACACTAACGCAGGGCGCTAATGAGAGGGCAGGCTGGGGTGGGGGAGGCCGAAGGGAGACGGTGTGTAAGGATTCTCTCTACTTTCTGCTCAATTTTTCTATAAACCTAAATGTGCTAAAAAAAAAAAAAGTCTATTACCTATGAAAGGAGATTCTTTAGCTCTTCACCCCGACTCTGCCCTTGGGGACGAACCCTGCGGGCGCAGGGGACCGACGCCGCTGGCGAGGGCTTGCTCCCTGGTCCCTGTGGCTGGGAGGCTCGGACCCCAGATTTCACAGGTGACATTTAATCCTTTGTTCAAGTCAGTGTCCTGTACTAGTGCTCGTGTGGCTCCCACGTCCCCCCACGAATCTGAGCCCTCGGGCGGCCACACCGAGCCCGGCAGAGACAGGGAGGTAGAGCAAGGGGTAGGGGTAAAAGGAAATTAATCATTCGTCCTGGTTAATTTCAGTCTTGTCATCACCCAGCGCCTTATTTTCTCTGATTCCCATTGTTTGGCCCCAGCCCTCCGGACACATAGTTTCTGGCTGACCAAATCAACGTTCACCAGGTTAAATGCTTAATTGACATGTTGTGTTTAACACCCTGCTTCCTGGATTTGAACAAAACTACTGCTTGCTTACGAGGGACTTCGGTCACGTATTTTAAAAGAACATGTTTGTTCGGCGGGAGGGACGTCAGATTCGTGTCACGGGTCTGTAAGCTCGGCACCAGGCAGTGTCCCCACAAAACACAGTCCCGAGGCAGGGGGACAGCTCCTGGCGTCGCCGGGACCCATCTGCCCCACTCGGCTCCTCATGGGGCGGACGCGGGGCCCTCAGCGCTTCCAGCTCCACCCGCTCCGCGCATTAGAAAACCACGGGCAGAGGATGTTCCACTACGCGAGGCGACCCGGCCCCAGAGGAGGCTGCATTTTGCACACACACGTCAGAGCCGAATGAAGCCTAATAAGAGGCTGAACGGTAACCACACCCGCCACACACACACCCTTTCTCTCAAACTTCAGTTTTATTCTAACCAAATTCTTGGAGTTCTGTAGCGTCCTCGGAAGACGGGGTGGGTTGAACAGTGTCACCGAGAAATCCTAGCGGTAGGCCTCCACACGAACACCAGGGTTTTTCATGAGTTTTGTCATTTGTGAGATGCCTGAAGCCGGAGACGCTCGGTGGCCAGGAGGCCCACATCCCAGCGAGCGCCCGCCTCTCCTGTACTGAGAGCTCAGCAGCGGCCCACCCAGCGTTGCTTAGACACTCCCAGGGCGAGGCGGTTCCGAGCGGCGAATTCCACCTTGGGACTGCTCGGCCATTCTGGAATTCTTCCTTTCGCTGCTCCCCGGCTGGCCTCCCTTAACGTCCCACCGTTTGTCTCAGTTCTGGACCCTGGAGCCTGGAGAGTGAGTCACCCCCGCTTCCCGCGTCCCAGCACCTCGCATGCCCGAGGCAGCCGTCGGAGCCCACACGCCCGCCCACGGCGCTCGGCACCCCTGTGCCCTCGACAGCTCTTCCCGTGGATTCGAACTCTCTACCCTCTCGGCTCCACTCCGCAAACTCCGGCTCACTGCGGTCCCTTTAAAATGTGCCCCGAATGACCCGCTTCGGCCCACACACCTTCCGGCCAGCACAGGGATGGCCAGACGGTCACGTCCCGCACTCAGGACACTGCGCTCTTGTTAACGAACTCGGCCATCCGTGTCGCGCTGTTCTTGGCTCATATCGAACTCGCCGCCAATGAAAACACCCAGGTCTTTTTCACACTTATGCAATCGGTGTGTGTTTTCATTCCGTCAGTCACTCGACAAATATTGCCTTCAAGAAAATTATTTCCACACCAGCAGCTGATGATTTTCCATACGTGGATTGGGCAACAAAGAGACTAAGGAAACACAGACTCCTGACCTTCAGCTGAACCCGAAATTAAAATTTTCCACGTTAATTGAAAAGTTGGCCATGTTCTTCAGCGGGGAGTTGTCAAAGACACACCGCCGCACAGAACTCCAGGGGTGCGCGAGCTGGGAATCCCAGCAACGAGGCGAGGCCCAGGGCATCCCCCTCCCGTGTTCAGGGGAGTTGGCTGAGAGGCACCAAGGATTTTTCTTTTTTTTTAAAATATATCTTTATTGATTTCAGAGAGAGGAACGGAGAGGGAGAGAGAGAGAAACATCAACGATGAGAGAGTCATTGATCGAGCCCACACCCGGGCATGTGCCCTGACCGGGAATCGAACCCCGATCGCCTGGATCCCAGGTCGACGCTCAACCGCTGAGCCACGCCCGGCCGGGCATGAAGGATTTTTCTAAGAGTCAGAACCTGACTATCACTGGTTTGAAAATCAGTGGAATTCGAAACTTTAGGTCAAAAATGTTATTCTTTTGGTTTTGGTTAATCCAAAGAGCCTGAGGATTTTTCCACTGCTTTTTAGAGAGAGTGGAAGAGACGGGGAGAGAGAGAGGAAGGGATGCGAGAGAGACACATCGACTGGGTGCCTCCCACACTCGCTCCAACCCGGCTGAGTAGCAGACCTGCAACCCAGGCACATGCCCTTGACCGGGCCAACACGCCAGCCGCTGAGCCACACGGGCCAGGGCCCGAAAAATGTTATTCTTAGAAATTATGTAAAAGCGCTGGTAGCTGCTTCCCCGGCTATGACACACCAAGCACCTCCCTTAATTTCCCAGGTGCCACCCTCCACACAAACACAGGACGATTTGCTTAAACACTGACCGCGCTCACGAGCTTTCCAGAAAACTCGCAGACCGCCAGCACTGCCAGAGAATCACGAGATGCCTCCGTTCGGCCCGCCCTGGCCGCTCTGGTTTTTCATGTTTTGTGAATTATCTGCTGGGCGCCGAGGATCTAGCTCACCTTCTGGGTTTGGTGTCAAGGTGCCCAGAGACAATTCCCTACCAAGAGCAAACACGAGCGCAGGGCTGGAGGAGCCCAGGGGGTCAGCCCAACGTTTACCACACACACGGGGACCCCGAGGCTCGCAGGCGTCGCCCGTCGTTCATTCGGGGGCGCTGAGCACCCCGCTACGCGGCGCGAATACAGGCGGCTCGGGAAAGCGCCCTCAGGCTGGCGGCAATCTAACCGAGGAGGGGAACCGCAGGTGAACAAACCCTTGAAGACTGAAGCCCGCCTGAGCTCAAGGCAGCGGCCTGCGCGGGAGGGGCTCCGGAGGGCAGGGGGTCAGATGCCCAGACCGCAGGTCGTGCATTCACGAGGGAAGTGACCGCGGGCACCATTATGCACAGAACCTGCCACATCCGGCGACAGTTCCCGGGCAGCGCCTGAGGGCTGGATGGGCTGAGGCACAGTGGCCGTGCGTGTCTGATTCTAGGTCTTTCCAATCTTGAGCTTTGGAGAAAGGGGGCGACCTAGGAAAATGACTTAGGGAGCCGGTGACACGATCAGATGGGTGTTTCAGAACATTTTAGAATCACCCGGGTCGCTTCCCGAAGACCCCAGAGGGCCCCACCCAGACCACTGAGAGAATCCCAGGGGATGGGCCAGCGTCGGGAACTGTTGCAGCTTCCCTGGCAACCTCAGTGGGCGGCCAGGGCTGTCCTGATGGCAACGCGGGGGGGGTCCAAGGCAGGGCAGGGAGATGGGGCGGAAACAATCACACCCATTCTCATGAGAGACAGTAGGGGCTGAGCCCAGACGGTCAGGACGGGGACCCGCAGGGCAGGATGGACGTGTGAGAATAAACATGTGATTTCCCAGAGCCGGTTACAGGGCTGCCAGGTCACCCTCCACGGGGCTCCACGGGCCTGGGCTGGCGGCAGTGCCCACATCCGCGGGTCAGGGGTGGTGCCTAACCATGAACATGGAGAAGAGCCCTGAAAAACCAGAAGGAGGGGTAGGCTGAGGGTGACGCTGAGCTGGGGGACCCCGACGTGGAAGCCAAAGCCCCTGGGCCACGAGGACATCGCAAGGACACGCGACAGGGCGTGAGGAACGTCACGGTCAGGGCAGAGGCTACAGGCTGCCACTGCCCCAGGCTGCCCACCGCCCCGAGCTGTGTCCGGGGCTTGGGCCACCAGGCGCTCAGACTTTCCTGGGCTTGTCGTCAGGCTCACTCACAGGAGTGTCCCAATTCTGGGGACAAAAGGCGCCGTGTGTCTGACAGCCCAGAGCACCCCACTGGCTGCCCCATCTAGAGCGATTCGCGGCCTCTCCCCCTCCCCGAGCCCCGGCCCCGAGCGTGAGCCAGGGAAGCACCGGCATTCAAGGAAGCCCTGGGCTGGCGAAACTAGAGCCACGGCTGCCCCGGCCCCGCCCGCCTGTCCCGCGGACACGCCTTTCCCGCCGTCTCCAAAACGGCTTTCAGTCCTCCAGGGGTGCTTCCCACCCAGTGTTAACTTCGTCCCATGCCCACCAAAGCGAGGACCGTGTGGGGGTGAGATTCTGAGAACCTGCTCGAGGTCATTCACGGTCAAGCTGGGGTGGAACCGGAATGGCCAGGTTCTTGCTCCTGGCGGGGCACTCGGTCCTTTCGTGAAGAGAGAGCTTGGCCCTGGGGACCTGAGGGACGCCAGCTGGGTGTCTGCGGGAGAAAAGGGAGCAGTGCTGGGTGTCACCGGCAATGTTTGGGGTTTGGGGTTCGGGGGTGGGGTTCCAGGCAAAGAATGAACAAGACAGGCAGCCCGCCGGGCGACCCTGCCCTAGTCCAGGGCTCACAGCGCCCCAGACAGGGACCCACTCAGGGGCCCCGAGGGAGGGAGGGAGGGAGCCTGTCCTGTTTGCAACCTGGGGGAAAGGAGAGAAAGCTCCTGCTCAGAGCCCGGGGACCAGCACGGTCCCAGGGAATCTAGTTCGTCTGCTTCAGACAAAACTAGTTCATTGTGAGGCAGATCAGTTAAGAGCTAAAAAAAAAAAGGAGTGTGAGTTCATGTGAATCACCTGAAGCGAATGGCTGGCAATCAAATGTCCTCCTAGGAAACGTGCCACCGGCTGAGGTTACCTGGGACACCGGGCTGGGCCGGGGACAGGAGTGGGCAGGCCTGCAGGGCGGGGAGGTGGAATTCTCGGACTCCAGCTCCGCCGCCCTTCACATTTTAATTGTAACCTTTGCTTCTGGGCCTGGGCAGCAACCAGGGATTACATAAGTCACATTCCTCCTGGGCCCACCAGCCCTGGACAGGGACCGGCTGGGGACGCCCTCTCAGGGCTCCCAGGGTGCGCCTGCAGCTCTTGTCCCCGGCCCGGCAGACGGTGTCCCTTCTAGATGTAACCTGAGTGGGAAAAGCGGTGTAAACTGAGCTCCCCGTGAAACGGGCGCCGCTCTGTAATCGCTCCGTCCAACTGCGAGCAGAAAACACATTCAGGAGGGAGGCGGTTCCAGGGACTCTCAGACCTGGAAAATTCCAGAGTCAGCCAAGAGACAGCCGAGTGCCAGCGTGGTCTACACAGGACGCCACGAGCAAACTCAAGTCCGTGGTGCACACGCGGGCAGACCGGGCACTGCCCTTGGAGACCACGCATCGTGCCCCCCCCCCCGACAGCGGCTTTGCGCGGAGCTGGTCTCCTTTCCAGGGCTGTCTCCCTGCTGCCCAAGCTCCCGGAGGTCTCCCCAGACGCGCCTCAGGAAGTGAGCGCCGTGAGGTCTTAGTCGCTCGGACTCAGAGTTCAGCCATTGAAGCACGTCGGGGAACCACGGGGATTTTCCCTGTATCAGCAAAACGCACAGGAGGCTGGTAATAATTAAAGAGCCTGCCTGAGGAATGTGCACCGGCTGCATCTTCTCTCCGACCCGAGGCGGGCGGACGTGCTCGGGGAGCTAGAGAGCGAAAGTCACATCTTTCTCGTCGAAAGTGGACCTAGATGTCTGAAGGGCGCTGTTTTAGAGAAGGGGGAGGGGAGGCCCCGAGGCTGGGAACCCACGGTGTCCTGTCTCCTTCCCCTCTCTCTGTCACACCTGCCACAAAGGTCACTTCTCTGGTGGCCAGAAAAACTCATGCAAAGAGCTACGGCCTTGGCAGCAAGCGGAGTCTGCAAAGTAACGTCTTCACAAGGTCTCTCCTGCGGGCAGGTGACACAGACACACAGAGGCACCCATGGGGTGAGGCGGGGATGGGAGCAGATGTGTGCTGAAGGCTACACAGAGGCCAGGACACTCTTGGGGATTTTTGTGTTTTTTTTTCTCTAAGGAAGAAACAAGATTTCACCAGGTAGAGATATTGGAATTGAATTCTAGAAGGAGGGCAGAGGACACGGGCAGAGGGCCTGGAAGGGCAAGGCCTGGCCAAGGACTATGGTCAAGGAGACCCAGTGGAGGGCTGGCGGGACTGCAAGACCCCGGCTTTCAGTCCACAGGCGTGGGGAGCTGTGGAGATTTTAAACTGAAGGTGACTCAATCAGGTTTGGGCTTCAAAAGAAAACAGTGCCCCCCCCCCCCCCCCCCCCGTTCAGAACAGAATTATTCATAGTAGCCAAAAGGCGGACACAACCCAGGTGTGTGTGGACGAACGAACAGATAACCAAAACGTGGTGACTGTATGCAGTGGAATATTACTCAGCCTTGAAAAGGAAGGGACTCCTGTAATACACTGCAACGTGGATGAACCTCGAGGACATTAGCTGAGTGAAATAAACCAGTCACAAAAGGACAAATCCTGTATGATTCCACTTACATGAGGTCCCTCGAGGAGTCAGGTTCATAGAGACAGAAAGTGGAATGGGGGGGCCTAGGACTGGGGGAGGGAGGGATGGGGAATTGGCGTTTAATGGGCACAGGCTGTCCGTTTCGCAAGATGGGAGAGTTCTGTGGGTGTCACAGACACAACGGAGGTCTAAAGGCGCAGGCTGTGACCCTGACTCCGCACTGACCAGTCATGTGGCCGCCTGACCGTGTCCCCTCTGGGGTACCAGCGCCCAGCTCTATAAACGCTGCTGGGTGTCTGAACCAATTCTGCCTTCACCGATCATTCTCAGCTATGAAAACGTTGATACAATGTTTTTCTTCTGACTAATAGAATTTCAAACTGCTTTTCAGACTTATTATTCTTGTCAAATTGTGAGTGTGAGTGTGAGTGCGTGTGAGTGCGTGTGAGTGTGCAATGACTGGGGCTTGTTGAGTATCTCCGCTCACACATATAACCTTGGCTGCTGACTTCAAAGATCGTGGGGAGCGAGGTGGATACGTCTTAGACACAACACGCATTCATAACAGTGTTTTCTTATTTAAAAAAAATATTAAATAGAGATTAAGTTTCCCAGAAAGGTATGCTGGTTAAAACGGACGACACAGCAAGCACTTGGAAAACTATAACAACTCCTGCAAAATTTAAACCCAGAGGGCAGATGAACTCAAGCCCAGCGGGCCGCTCACCCTTACCCGTCACATGGCTCGCACGTAGCTGCCTTCACGGGCAGGAACGGCAGCCGTGCCTGGGCTGGCCTTACGCGCGGCGCTTCCCTCTCTGCGGCTCCCAGCCAGCGCCCGCGACGAACGTGCAGGGAAGATCCCACTGCCGCGGCTCCAAGCTCAGGCAACAATGTCTGGGGGTTTTATTTCTGCTTCAGACTGTATGATTCAAACTCCCAGCCCATCCAACCGAAGATCCCCTGCCTGGCGCGGGGAGTCGGAAACTATTCCCGAATGGGGCGCACAATCGGGGTTACGGGGCGCGTGCCCCGAGAGGCCGAGGGGAAGCGTGGGAACCGCTGAGCAGGGAGGACAGCCCGCCGCGGGGCGGGCGCGGTGTGCGCAGTCCGCGCTCCTTCATCAGGGCCAGCCCGCGGGGCCGGCAGCTTCTTCCTGGGGATCCTCGGCGTTCTAGGTGATCTGAATTCCTACTCGTTCAAAAGATAACCTCTGTTCTAGGCCACTTAGTTAATTTTTCTGTTTATTTGATTTCTGAGTCCGCTGCGTCTGTATTTTTACCTAACGGTGCCAGGGGTGGAGCCAGGTACCCCCCCCAAACATCTGTGCTGAGCTGTGCACTGTCCATCCAGGGCTCCCCTCATCTCGAGCTGAGGAATCTGACCCTGGATCCCGCCCAAGGTCACACGCCAGCGCCAGCGAGAGCCGCAGGCCCCGGGTGAACCCAGCCTGTCTACAAAGAGGCGCCTCCAACCACTATAACTCTATTGGCTCCACGAAAATCTGTTAACAAAAACAAACAAATAGACAAAACCACTATAAAGGCATCGTGGAAGGCTCTGCCGCGCCGGAGAGACCGACGTTCGCGTCTCCAGAGGTAAATGACAGCACTGTTCAAGGTCGCCCAAAGGCCGCGGGACAGCCCCAGCTGTGTTTACCTGACCTCGGCCGACTTCCTCGGCGCTCAGCTCACATTCCACGCGGGGCCCTGCACCAGCTCACACGGCTTGTCACCTGCTGGCCACCCATCGCCCGGCGCCAGGCATGTGGCCCTGATTATGGGGCGAGAGCTGGCGACTAGACTAGGACGGCAGGAGCTAGATGGTTTTGGCATCGTCTCTGTTAGGAAAAGATACTTTATTTTAAATATTTGTAATTGTTTTTAGAGAGGGAGGAAGGGAGAGGGAGAGAGAAAGAAACACTGACGTGAGAAACACTGATCTGTGGCCTCCTGTGCGCCCCTCCTGGGGATCGGGAAACCTGGGTATGTGCCCTGACTGGGAATCCAGCCGGCGGCCTTTGGGTGCCCGAGACAATGCTCCTCCCCCTGAGCCACACCGGCCAGGGCAGCAAAAGACATTTTAAGCACATTCCCTGATAACTGATGAGTTAATTATAATGTACGTATGCAGTGAACTCCTTACTACATGTGCATTAAGAAATAGAAAATGATGAGGCCAGGTGTCCGCTCCCCCGTGGAGCATTTTCTGAGCTAAGGAACATGTCAAGGAACTTTTATTTGATGTATGGTTTTCTAGCCACATCCTCATATGTGTTTAGGTGATAACAACACACAGATTTTAAAAAAATCATCTATGGCCACACAGTCACCTGTGTGTGTGCGCGCCGAGGACACCGAAGATCTACTCTCAGCACATTCCAAGTATGCAATCCAGCATTATTAATTGCAGTCACCGTGCTGTATATTAATTAGATCACCAGCAATTGCTCATCTCACAACCGAAAGTTTGAACCCTGCGACCCACATCTCCCCTCTTCCCTCCCCCCAGCTTCTGGCAGCCGAGACTCTACTCGCTGTTTCTACAAGCTCAACTTTTCTTTTTTTAGATTCCACACACGAGTGAGATCCTACAGTGTTTGTCATTCTCCGTCCGGCTTATTTCACTTAGGATGATGTCCTCCAGGTCCGTCCACGTCGCCGCAAATGGCAGGAATTCCTTTGTTTACAGCTGAATAATATTCCATTGTTTCTGTTCATCCATCGAAGGACACCGGCTGCTGCGAATCCCGACGTAGCGAACATGGAAGGGCAGACGGTGCTGGGCGATGCGGATTTATTTTCTTTGGATAAATACCCAGAAGTGGGATGACTAGGTCAGAGGGTAGTTTTATTTTTAATTGTTTTTGAGAAACTTCCACACTGTTTTCCGTAATAGCTGAGCCGATTCCCACTCCCACCGAGAAGGCCCGAGCGTTCCCTTTCCTCCGTGTCACCGCCAGCATTTGCTCGCTTACCTTTTATGGTCTCGGCCGTTCTGACGGGTGTGAGGAGGCACCTCGCCCGGGTTCTAAGTTGCATTTTCCTGATGGTGGGCGCCTTTTCAGGTAACTCCTGACCCTCTGTATGCCCATTAATTAACTGAATTCTTTCTTTGGGTTTTGCTGCTGTTGTATCGTGTTGTAGGAATTCCTTATATATTACGGAGATTAACCCTTTCTCATATATGTGGTCGCCCACAGATTTCCCGGACGCCACGTTTAATCCTGTAAAAGCAGCGGGCCCGATCGAGTACGCCAACACATTCTTCATTTGAAAACATTTTGACGGAACGCATTGGGTTTCTTTCTTTTCAAGCTTTTTTCATAAAAAAGTTTTCTGCATAACCACAATCCAGGGATGCACAACCCTCCACGTTGAGAGCTGCAGTGACGGGACGTTGGAGGGGACACCCCCAGAGCTGGCCATGCACACCAGGACTTCCACGGCCATCACGCCAGGCCTGGGGTTGGCACCATGACCCGCTGAGACTCCCCTGCAGCCGGCAGGCTCAGCGCTGGTTTTCCCGCTGAGCTGGGGCCGCCCCACCGGCCTGTGCAATTTCCAGCAGAGCCGTCTCTCCCACGTGACTTCATTGCTGCTGCTTCACGATTTTTCTGGAATGTTCTATTGTATCTGTAACTGTCATAAGACGTCTCAACTAGTTCCAGGAAACAGACTAATTATAAATAAGCATAAAAGGCAGACCTTCTGTAACTGTCTCCTTATTTTACTTATCCAAACAAGGCATTCTTTCTCAGGTTCGTTCAACAAACCGGTTTGTTCTCCCTGAATTTACACAGAGAGGAAGACTTGGGTTGCATCCATGTAGATAGAGCACTAACTGATAAACTGATACACTTTAAAAAATCTCATCTAATGGAGTCAAACATTTGAAAACATCTACTTCATTGTAGATGAACAGCTACAGCTATGCTGAGGTCCTCAACCCCGTGACCATGCTTTGGATCTTCTCACCTGGGGTTGGTTAGAATTTTGTGGATCTAAAAGCTTAAGCAGTTTCTGAGGCTCCCTTTCAGGAAGCTGGGACCGGGACCGGGGAGGGTGCGCATGCGAGCAGGTGGCTCATTGCATGTTTTTGGGGCATCTGTATCCGCACATGACTCCTGGGGCCGTGCAAACCCCATGAGAACCTTGCTCTCTGGCAACAGCAGGACCTCTGTGGGCCTGAGCTCTTCCTCTGAGGAACAAGAGCTGGACCAAGGTCCTGCCCAGTTCGAACTCACTCACTCAACAAGCACTGATGGGGCACCTGCTGCACCAGGCAGCAGGTGTGACTGTTGCAGGTGTGACTCCACAGCTCAAGAAATTGTTGTATTTTGTGATGCACGTACATTATGGGGAAACGTGTTGCTGGACTCGAACTCACAACCAGAGCTGTTTTTCAAGCTGGCCTCCCATTCCAGCAGGGCCTCAGGTCACCTGCCCGGTCCAAGTGCCAAGGGAATACCCCACAGGTGTGTGGCTGGTCCCAGGTTCTGATAACTTCCTCTGGGCACTGGCTGAAGGCATCGTGACTTACCAGGGCTCCGGGAGATCTGGGGCTGCTGGCGGGTGGGGCCCCAGCTCTGAGGCTGTGATTCAGTGACGCAGGCTCCCTGTCCCTCTGCTCAACCATCGGGTGAGACCATGTAAAACCTCAGTGCATACACCACCGTTCCCGAGAACCAAGGGGCAGCAATGGGCATCGTTCACAGCTCGCTGCTGTAACTCAGGCTTTGCCCGTGGGCAGGCCGGCTGCTGTCGGGGAGAGGGGATCTCAGAATGGAGCGGCTGCCGCCTGCCCTCCACAAGCCCGGCTGGGGCAAGCAGCTTTCCTTCTGGTCCAGACAGTGAGTGGTGAACGACTTCTTAACCCAGTGCCGCCCAGGCACTACCAGGAGGGGGGCAGAGAAGGGAAAAGCAAAGCAAACGTTTCCCGTTAAATGTACGTTTCCCCGCAGCGAGGGAGCCGGTTCTCACTGCAGGGCCTCGCTGGCTCCTTTCTGAGCGGGCGATGGGTGGGGATAATTGAGGCGTCTTGCATGACTCTTGCTTTCACTGGGGACGCGTTCAGGTTGGACAGGCCGGGGCAGGTGAGCCTGGAATGCTGGCCTGCGCAGCTCGCAGGAATGCCCGCCGCCCTGCTGGCTGCGCTCTCTGGGCACCCGGAGCCCGGAGGAATGATGAACTGCGAGCAGGGGGAAGAAAGAATCCGGGTGCGGGCCCCCGGAGCGCCCGGGCGCAGGGACGGCAGAGCTGGCGCGGAGGCTGGGCGCCCCGGGCTCACCCTCAGCACTGCCGCTGGGGCCGGGCCTCATTCTCGGTGGAGGGGGCCGTCCCGTGCACTGAAGAAGGGTTTGCCACATTCCTGGCCTCTTCCCACTAGATGCCAGGAACATCCCCTACCACACCCAGTGGAAAACCAAAAATTACTCCAGACAGTGCCAAATGCTCTGGTCGGGGCATGGAGGCTACGTGAAAACTGTCCCCAGTTGAGAACCACTGGTCTAGACCCCCATAGTCCTGAAACTGCACCGAGATTTGGGACTCGAGTCCTAGGCCGCATCGTAAGTCCCAACTCTGAAGGCAACACCTTGTGCGTGCAGTGGACGGTCATCGGATGGCAGCTCGGAAGACAGATACCACTCGATTTCTACTCCTAGAGGACACCGGATTATCTACGGGACGGTTAGATGCGATAGTCTATTTGAAAACAACAAAAGGAGGTTCACAGGCTCTACACCCCAGTAAAGTCACCTGCGATGCTAATTTCCACTGCCAGAGGTAAAATGGGAGCGCAATTGCCAGAGCAAAGACCACTACTCCTCTGCAGACCCATCTGCGGCAGCCAAGTCTGACCTGCTAACGTTCCTCTGTTTTGACATTTCTCCTGATTCCCTCTATTTTATGTCTCTTGACTGTCACGACTCCCTCGTGCGCTTACACAGAGCGCCCTGCACACCCCCCTTTGTGAAGGAGACTGTCACCCACACGCGGGCCCCATGGGAAGGTAAATCGAAAACGGGGGGAAATGGTGCACTGGGTGTCACAAAGCATGTGATCCTTGGGATAGGCGTCGTAGAATTAAGTGAACTTTGCTTTCTCTGCCCTTGAAATTTAATCTCATTTTATGAACAGCTCCTCAGTGAGGACTGTGGTCTTCTCAGCAGGTCCTGACGCAGGGACAGGACAGGGCTCTGCCTGTGGTCACTGGGCTGTCCCGACTGCTGGCGCGGAGCACGCTCACTGTTCACAGTATTTCTTGAGGTTACCGTCAATGGTTATTTCCAAGGTAAATGAAAGTCCAATTCATTTTTCTTTGATGTAATATTTAAACGTTGTCATGGTTATGACCTTTTATCATTCACTTAAAATCACTTCCTTGCATTCCAGGCAAAAATAATCAGCTTTCCCTTCATTACTAAGGGGGCTCAGAAGATCATACATATTACTCTGAACTGCTAACTTGAATTTTTTTAAAGAAAATAGAAATCTACCCCCTTGAGTTGTTGGATGATGGTGAACGCTCCAGGGAATTCTTAGACCCCTCTACACGTAGACATCTAATCATGATTGCATGAGGCTGGGATACACTTTTCCTTGCTAATTCAGTTTTTAATTCAACTACCAACTCCTTAAAAATGCTTTCAAACCAATGTCTGTTCTTTACTTTAGAGGTGAATTCTACAGAAGGTAAAATAAGTAAGGAAACACTCTCGCACTCCTTCAGATGTGCCTGTTTTCCTGTGCACCTTGAACTGAGGAAGGCCAGTGAGAAAATTCATGAGCTGAGATCATTCTCACCTAATCACCTGTTGGTTTCAAGTGATTTTCCCTCACTTATTTATTTTTTTAAAATATGTTTTTATTGACTTTAGAGAGAGAGAAAGGGAGATGGAGAGAGAGAAGCATTGATCAGCTGCCTCCTGCACGCCCCCCACCAGGGATCCAGGCATGTGCCCTGACCAGGAATCGAACCAGCGACCTCGTGGTGCATGGACGACCACCCCTGAGCACCACCGGCCAGGGCTTCCCACCTTTTAAAGTGTAATCGTGCTTGTCAGCGAGTAAAGATGCGTTAGGATTTCAGCAGTGTGCATGGCACGCACTCACACCTCCGCTGTGCTCGGGACGTGCAGAAGGCATTTATCTAGGGCCCACTATGCACGTGGGCTGGATGGACCACGCGGCGTCTTTTCACACAGAGCTCACAGCCTCGCGAGGAAGTTACCCCAGAACCTCCACCACGCTCCTGCCGTCCAGATGCCACAGCCGAGTGCCTCAGGCTCGCTCCGGCTTCTCCCGACAACGTCGATGCACAGTCACGAGCTGGCATCAGGTGCACGGTCACCACGTTTACCGCAAGAGGCCCCGGCTGCACTGACTCGGGGTGCCCACTGCTGCGGACGGTTCCCAGCGGCCTTGTCAACTCAGGGAAGGGCCAGGAAGCCGTCGGGGCCTCTGTCACTCGCTCAGAGATTTCCAAGCAGAAGCGAACGCCCTGCTTCCCACACGGCAGATGTGATTCCTGGACACACAGCAGGCACCCGGCAGGGAGGCAGCGGCCCTCACCTGCGCCCCGAGACGTTTACAGCGCACCCGAAATGTTCCAGTGACCTCCTGCCTGGCGACAGCGGCCAGTGTACACAGAGGTTGCCGCGTCTCTCCGGCTCCCATAAACAAGATCAGATAAACAGCCGGGCCTATTTCTTGTTAACCCCACATGTTCTGGGGAAAGGCACGCTGTCACAAGACAGGTTTTATAAGTAGGCACCGAGAAACAAAACCCAAGAAGGCCCTGGCCACCGACGCGGTCACGGGGTGGGGCGCAGGCGAAGGCGGTTGAGGAAGCACCTTCGCCCGCCGCCCTGCAGCATTCAAACCAGCTCCGAAACACAGCGGCGGGTAAAACGCACCGCGGAGGCTGCTCCGCCCGCTCCTGTACTTACCGAAGCTGCAACCCAGTGGAAAAGTTTTTAGTTAATCAGAGGACTTATGTAATTATGCAGATCTCCCAAGCCCACTGTTTCCTAAGTGTCTCTGAATTCTCCTCGACTGCAGCCATGGTCTCAGGGTTACTGTTTCTCTGAAGAAAGGATGGGTATCTATACAGCGGTCCTGCAGAAAGTTTATAGGCAAATAACCCCCTTTTTATAGTTTCCTGGGGGGTAAAAACATAAATCTTTCTCCTGACTTCCACGTGGCCAGATTCCAAGCTTGGTGCAGAAAACTCAGTAAATGTTGTGGGAAAATAGAAAACAACGGAGTTCCTTCTCTCCTCTTGATTTCTTTAAGATGCGCTGACTGTTTAAAATAATATCATGGTTGAGTGGAGCTTACACACACACACACACACACTCACAGTGACTGCGACTTTGCCACAAAATGGTTTAGTCTGTACGTAAGTTCAAAAGAATTTAGCTTATCCTGAAAAAGAGTAAATACAATTTTAAAATCTTGTAAAAAAAAGACAAAACTAATCTTATAAAAGTCTCAGGTAGAGCAGCATCATAACTGTTCCACTCTTGCTCAACGGCCTCCCAGGGTGGGGGAGAGGAACCGCATCTATCTTTGCATCCCAGACGCAAGCTCGGGTGCGGCACATAGTAGGTGCTCAGTGAAAGGTGGTCGGACGATGCCGTCCCTCTGGCAGCAGGCACGAGGTGTGAGTTCTCACTGCTCCAGGCTCCTTCTCTTTAGGAGGCCTCATAGCTGCTGGCGGGTCCAAGCTCTAGGTGGGGTGTCTCCCCAGTGTCCTGTCTCATCGGTTTCACACCACGGCCTCACTGATGGGTCCTCAGCCTCAAGCGAGCGGTCTCCACACCGGGCAGGTGTCCCCTGCCGTCCACAAGGACCCCCCGGGGAGCAGGGCCCAGCAGCATTTTGCGGCTGTGCCCTTTCCTAAGGCAGACCCACCCGCACGTGTCCGGGCCCCGGGCCGCCTCCTCGCCTCCCTTTCCCATCACTCTGTTGCCTGTGGTCTAAGGTAAGTGCTCCAGCCTCAGCGCAGACCCTTCGAGGGCCACACGGGACAGCAGGGGGCCTGGCTTGGCTGCACCGCGTCAGAGCGGCCCAGCTCACGGTGCCCTCTCGTCCCTCCTCCCACCCACGAGTCCAAATATCCACCTTGGAATCAGCGTTAGGGACTGACAGGGTCTTTTCAGGAAAGCAGTCACATTTTTTATCAGGAAAAGGAAGCCTGGCGGCAGGTGCGTGTGTCGAGGAGTCACAGGCTCTCTTACAGCCAGGTCACAGCCCAGGGCCGTGGAGGGGGCAGGGGGTTCAGAGCCGACTGTCCTGTGCGGCTCCTTACCCACTGCCCCGCCCTGACCAGGCATCAAACGGGAAATGAGGCCATTGTCACAGGGCTACTCCAAGGAGATGAGGTGTGTCACACCGTCCCTGGGAAGGCGGGGAAGTGCCCTGCGACGTGGACACTCACACACGCGTCATCCCGGGAGCGCTCTGGCTTCCTGTGGCACCGCGTCGGCCCGAAGTGCTCACGGCCCCACCGGGCTAGTCTCACCTTCAGGGGGTGCCGCCTGAATGGGGTTCCGGGCCACGGGCTCCTACCGGCAGAGGCGGCTTCTCTACGTGGCCCAGTTCCCAGCGCGCGCTGGTCCACGGCAGGCGGTCAACGCTGGGCGCTCGCCCGCCGAGCTGGGCTGAAGCGCGAATGACAAGGAGCCGGGCCACGAGGTCCTGCCCGGCGCGACCAACGCGTGAAAACCCGTGTCCCCGAGTCTGCGGCTGTGCGGGGTCGTCTGCGTGAGTCGGGGCTGTGTGGCTGAGAGGGGGTGGGATGGGGACTCGCCCCCCGAAGGGCCTGCGAATGACGCGCCTGCCCTGTGGGCCTGGAGCTGGCTCAGCGCGGGGCTGACCTCCTAACCCCCGCCCAGTGCGGGTCTGAAGACCGTCCCGTAAGAGCCCGACAGTCCTGGGAGGCGACGGGAAAGGAAGTGTGGTTACCCCCAGGGACACGGCCTTTCTGCAGGAGCCTGCTGACCACCTCTCCTGAGAGGGATGTATGCCCGTGGGAAGGAGGCTCCGCCTCGTTGCTGCCCCTTTCAGCCCTACTTTAAAAATAATTTGTCATCAACTTAAAGTGAGGTAACAGTAAAGTCTCACTTCCAGGCTGAGAAATCTTTTTGCCATTGATACCAAAAGAAAGGGCGGATGCACAGCCTGACTCTGAGGTCTCACACCTTCTCTGAGACCCTGAATTTTCTAATAAAATCTTGGCTTTCCTTGTAGGTTTCTGTCATTTCTATGCAGTGACCTGAGTCCCAGGATTTAAAACTTTGATTACAAGACAACCAACACATAGAAAACTGTGCAAATAAAAAAGGTACAACTTCACGAATTCTTCACCAAATGACCGCATCTGCGTGATCAGCGCCGACACCGAGAAACGGGACAACACCGGCTTTTCAGAAAACACACCTGAGGCCCCTGTGCTTCAGATAAAGACGGCAAAAGAGACCAAAGAGATGGAAATACGCATAGAACAGACGGAGTGGACACACACTGACCTGACCAAGTGTGACTTGAACAGGATACACACTTAGCACATGCAAATTAATCCAAAAACTACCCAGGGCACTGCTGTGCCCAATCAATCAATCAATCGATCATCGATCTCTCTATTTTTTTATTTGTCTGTCTGTCTATCTGTGCTCTCCCTCCACCCTCGCCCCCTTTTCCTTCGTGGCTCCAAATGTTAAAGACAGAAACATTCCATTTAGGGGAAAAAGTTCACTTCTAAACAGTGCTGTGAAGGCTGCGATTTCTACAACATCGCCTCACGAGCTGATTAAAACGGCAAACGCTGGCCCTGGCCGGGTGTCAGCTGGTGAGAGCTTCGTCCCGATAGGCCACGGTTGCGGGTTCGATCCCTGGTCAGGGCACATACAAGGATCAAACAATGATGCAGAAGCAAGTGGAGCAGCAAACCGATGTTTCTCCCCCCCCCACTCTCTCAGGGGCTCCCCCGGAGCCCCCAGGGCCTGTTCCCCGACTTCCTGTGAATCTCTGGCTCTTTAAAAATAAGACGTGAGCAGCAAAAACCTTTGCTATCGCAGCAAACACGGCTCCTATTCATATAAGGTGGTTAGTGTTTTGTTTTTAGTATTTTTTCCCCCCTAAGAACTACAACAATTAAAAAAGTGCACAGAGGGGATAAATGGTGATGAAAAAAAAAGAAAAAAAAGAAAAATCTTCTTAACTTCTCTATTAAATAAAGGGATATTACTGAGAGAAATAAGATCAAAGTATGAAGTTCACACTACTCGCTGCTCTACAGAGTGTTCTGAAAGTGAACTTAACGCTTGAAAACATTAGGACCCGCACCACGGCATCCTTAGCCCTTCCCTCCTAGCCATGGAGCTTTTTCTCCCCTTAACATTAAATTTAAAAAAGCTAACCATAAAGTTAATATTCAAAGAAAATAAACGTCTGCCCCCAAAGCCTTACATGTCGGGAGCGACAGTCCCTTTCCCGGCGCCCCTGTGCTTTCTAATGGCCCGCACGGCCCCTCCCATGGCCCCGCCGGCAGGGCTCCAGAGCACTCGGGCCGGAGACAGCGGCTCGGAGGCCGGACCCCCTTCCAGCCCGCTTGGGAGCAAACGTCCCGTAAATCTTCCCGCTGTTTAAAGCAACCACACTACCAGCAATGCCCGCGAGATAAATGGTCATCTTTGAACTGTGAGCTTTTCCATTTTTGGTGTTTCTTGCAGCAAAAGCCATTTATTTTTACTCACAGATTTAAAACAACTTTAAAAATAACTTTTATATGCTGCTGGTAAGAATCAGCGAGTCTCTAGGGTATGTTAATTCACGACCAGTGTGTTACTTTGCCAATTTGAAAACGGTGATAGGTAGGTAGATAAGGGGGGGGGGGGAGAGAGAAGGGGAGACGGAGGAGTGTCGGGGAGACGGGCGGACGGGCGCACTCACGGCCCCGCCACGCACCTGCAGGCCTTCCTATCAGGAGCCAGGTGAACAGGAAAGCTGCGGACTCTGAGGCTGGAGTCCCAGGTGACAGTGGCGGGTCCTGGGTCTCGGTGCTGTGCCTCAAAGCGCCCCCCGGGGCAGTAACCGGTCCCCGAAACAGCTCAGTAATTTCAGATCACACGACGCTGGAGGGGGCTGCGGCAGGGTGCTGGCCTCCTGCGGGTGAGAGGGCCGGGCATCTGGGCACAGGAGGACTCAGGGCTGCCTGGGGAGGTGCGTGGCCGCCCTGCGGGGTGAGCTGCGGGGTGAGGAGAGAGAGGACGAGTAGGAGGAGACAGACAAGAAGTGGGGCCTCCTCAACGGCGGTAATAAAGCCCCAGCGTGCAAACAACCAGGGGCGACGCTGCAGCAATGAAGCTTCATTTCACAGTGGGCCCTGCGCACGGGCTCCCAGTCAGAGGCAGGGCCCACCGTGCCTGGGCTACGAGCTCGGGGCAGTGACATGAAAGTGCCAACCCCAGGCTCTTCATGGACAACAGGGATTGCAAGGTCGTGGGGAGGGTTAGAGGTCACAGTGGTGAGGGGTAGAGGTCACGGTGGTGAGGGACAGAGGTCATGGTGGTGAGGGGCAGAGGTCACGGTGGTGAGGGTTAGAGGCCACGGTGGTGAGGGGCAGAGGTCATGGTGGTGAGGGTTAGAGGTCACGGTGGTGAGGGGCAGAGGTTGCAGTGGTGAGGGGCAGAGGTCACGGTGGTGAGGGGCAGAAGTTGCAGTGGTGAGAGGCAGGGGTCACGGTGGTGAGGGGCAGAGGCTGCACTGGTGAGGGTTAGAGGCCACGGTGGTGAGGGTTAGAGGCCACGGTGGTGAGGGGCAGAGGTCACGGTGGTGAGGGTTAGAGGCCACGGTGGTGAGGGGCAGAGGTCACGGTGGTGAGGGGCAGAGGTCACGGTGGTGAGGGTTAGAGGCCACGGTGGTGAGGGGCAGAGGTCACGGTGGTGAGGGTTAGAGGCCACGGTGGTGAGGGGCAGAGGTCACGGTGGTGAGGGGCAGAGGTCACGGTGGTGAGGGTTAGAGGCCACGGTGGTGAGGGGCAGAGGTCACGGTGGTGAGGGTTAGAGGCCACGGTGGTGAGGGGCAGAGGTCACGGTGGTGAGGGGCAGAGGCCACGGTGGTGAGGGGCAGAGGCCGCAGTGGTGAGGCTTACAGATCACAGTGAGAGCCAGCACTTCGGACAGTGATAACATCGAGTGCTTCTGGAATGTTCTCTAGGGACAGGCCCGGAGCCTGTCCTCTCGGCTGTCCCGTGATAAGCACCGTGATTACCCTCGTTTGGCAGGTGAGGAAACCAGGGCTTAGGTGCTCACTCAACTTGGCCAACACCACCCTGAAGCTAGGGCGGGGCTCAGCTCCCACTCCTGTGCCTCCCTGCACATGTGGAGGAAGGAAAAGCCTCAATAAATAACTTTAACCCCAAAAGGCCCCACACAGCAGCCCTTGAGAGTTTTTTTTGGTACATTTTTTTTGGTTTTATGTATTTATATTTTAGCCTTCTGTATGCATTCTCCCTACTTATCAAAAATTTAACATCAAATAGATGCTAGAGCTAAAAAGGCTATTATGCCTTTTCTAGAAAAAAAGCCATCCGTCTAATGTTAGTGACAATCAGCACTAGACTCACTGGTCTAACGCACTCTTTAGCCCAGTGAAATAAGGCTCAGATTGGGGACATCATTCAGACAGTAATTTTGGACACGGCGGAGCCAGTGGGAGCTCCCAGACACCCACCTCCTGGCAGCGACCTTTGTGAGGACAGCAGCTATTCCAGGAGCCCTGAGCAACTGGCACAGGCGGCCTCCTGACCTCCGGCTCTGGGAGTCCCCTCTGCTCCACAAGCGCAGGAGTCCCGGCCGAGGAAGGATCGCCTGGCCTTGTCTGAGTCAGGAATGCCGGGGCATTTCTCATACATGACGCACACATTCCAGTTCACAGCCAGCAAAATACAAAGGGACGGAGATTCTTGGGGGGAATCGATACTATCCGGACCAGCCGGCGCTCACTACCGACCCGTATAAATACGTATCTCACATGCATTTGTGTTTCCTTTGAAGGCTGTGGACGTTCAGGCTGCAAGAAGCCCTCGCACCATCTAATTTACTTCAGGGAAGCGAAACCTGGGAGGGTAGATTCTAACCCGTTTTATCTCCGATTGTAACCAACGACAGATTACAGGGGAGAAACTACATTCAGCTACGTCCTAAGAAAAACTCCGTTGGCAGCGACCCTTTGCAAGGCTTGAGACACACACATGCATGTTTGTGTTAGAAAGAATCACAGAGACTGGCTGTCTCTGATACTGTCTAACTTTAAAAAATGACCTAGTATATATTTGCAGCCATTTGCCAAAATTTTCCTTCTCTGTGAAGGTTTGTTCCTAGTAGCCTGCAAATATGAGAGAGAGGGAGGGAGGGAGCAGAGACGGAGGTAATTAATGCTTCATTCTCACCCATAAACGGTTCCATGCGTGACCTCTACCGAGCACCAGGAAATGGCAACAGAAATAAAGAGACATCAAGAATTAACTATAGAGATAAGCTTTCTGATTATCTATTAACCTTGTCGCAAACGGAAGCCCAGGAAAAGCTCTGAAATTCACTGTATTTCAAAGCCCCTTGAGGTCAACACCTTAGACGCCAACAGGTGCCCTAATAATTCTTCAACAAGCACCGCTTGTCTTTCTGTCATTCACCTGGACTTACTCAGAAGGAGATGAAGTGGGGACCCCTTTTTTGTAAAACAAATGACAATCGTTTCACTAACACTATATTAAAATACATGTTACAAACATGTTACAAGGATTTTGCAAGTCAGCAGGAGGACAAACTTAGAACAGTCTGCCTACGTGCCTTGCTCAGAGCAGCCTCAGTCACCTGCGGTGGGCGACCGTGCGTGAGATGAACTGGCGGACACCAGTGCGAGACGCCGTGGCCACTCTCCCTATGGCTTTCTGAGAGTCAGTGCTGCTGAGAGATAAGCAAAACCAGGTTAAAAAAAAAATCTCCTTGCACTGGCTGGTGTGGCTCAGGTGGCCGGGGGTTGCCCTGTGCATGTAAAGGCCGCTGGTTCCATTTCCGGGGGGGTCCGCGCAGGAGGCAGCCGATGGACGTCTCCCTCTCACATCGATGTTTCGCTCTCCCTCTCCCTCTCCCTTCCTCTGTCTCTAAAAATCCATAAACAGCCTGTGTCTGTCGCATCGAGAGACTGTACACAATGCGTCAGCTTCCTCCAGAACCTGGCGGGAAAGAGAGGCGCTTTAGCAAGTGGTCCCACGACACGGAGCGCGAGGAGAGACAGCCACTAAGGCCCGGACACCGGCCGTCAGCGGCGCGGGCAGGCCTGCGTGAGTGGCAGGAAAACCTCCAGGCAGCACATTTCTGCCTTTAAAACAAAACCCTTCGCACACGCTCTTCAAACAAAGGCTGAGTAAACTGAGGCCTAGAAGCTCTGCTCAGGCCACACTGTGTCCTTTGTTACAAGCGGCCTGTTTGTTTCGGACGCTCTGTGCACAGGAACGGGGTCTGAAATGCCCGTCGGGAGGGGAGATCTGCGAGTTCCCAGGTGGCCGGGCCCGGCCCACCGCAGAGACGCTCTCTGAGCTCCGCGTGGTCCAACGCGCGACTCCCGTCTCTAGGATCACGCGGCCCTTTGCCGCCTTCTTCCCTCCGCTTTCTGTGGTCGGAGCTCAGTGAAGGAGGTGAAGCAGTTATTTTTTCTTACTCATAACAAGTTTTACCGATGAATCGTGCGACTGGGGAGAACGCAAAACCCATCAACTATAACCCAGATTCTAGTTCAACTCTTCACGTCGGGTGGTTGCTTTAAAAAGGGGGGGGGAAAGACCAAATGACCATTTCGATGTAACATGTGTCACCTCTCAGGCATTTTGCTTCGGCACTGGTAGGTTTCCTCGGGGTCACTCAGAGGAATAAAGCAGGGGATTCTAACACCTCGGCGTCTGCTCCTACCAGTCGTTCCCGCCTGTAAAGGGGCGAGCAGGGCGAGCGGCCACAGGAGCACCAGGCCCGAGGTATCTTCTGGTTCTCTCCCCTTCGCCCGGAGACTCAGAGACAGAAGCAGCCCCTTTCCCGGGCTGCCACTGAGGCCCCGAATCACACCCGTGATAGGAGCTGCATTGCAGGGAGTCGCTCCGGAGCCTCGCCCCCTGCTCGGCTCTTGGGATCCGTGCGTCCCTCAAGCACGTGGGGCGTCTGCTCCTCCAGGCCTGGCCGCACCGCCTCCTGAGACCGCGGGCCCCACCCCCGGAGCACGTCATTCAGAGGCTGGGTCGGGGCTCCGGGAATGTGTTTTCTATCAAGTTTGAGGTGCCCCTGCGGCTGTCTTGGGAAACACACCGTGAGGGTGACTGGAGTAGCCTTTTTATGGGTTAACTCATGAGAGAAAAAAAAAAAAGCAACATTGAGGCTGATTCACTAAAGAGATATAAAACTGTCCCTGGATCCTGAGGAAGGTCATGAGTAAGATCCCAACGGGAGCCAGAGAACAGACATAACTTCCTCTCTGCCACAGCTACACACACCACTTAATCCACTCATCGGAATCGCCCAGGGACTTGCAAAAAGATGTGTGAGCTGCTCCACCCACAGATTCACCCGGTCTGGGGGCGCGGGAGGCAGCCTCTCTCAGGAGCACCCCGGTCGGTGGCTCTAAGGCGCGTTCAAGGTTCGAACGCTACCGCTTAGAAAGAAGAGAGAGGTCCCTTCCTCGTCCTCTCCGTTCAGGCACCAATGCACAAAACCAAGTAATGGGAGGCCGTCCCACGTAAGTTTTGGGGGATTCCTCCTGAGGACTTGCAGCCACGTGCAACTATGATCCACAGCGTGCTTATACGCACAGTTTATTATCGACCGGCTGCCGGTAACTGCCATGAATCAGGCTGCTAACCGCAGGTCCAGAATGCAGCTGGGGACCCAGAGCCCAGCCCCGCTCAACGGGGGCGGTGACAGGGGCATGTGACAGGCCGGAGGCGGGCTGTCCCGCAGCCAAAGACAGTACCTGCCATGGAAATACCTAGAAGAGCAGCTCAAGGCCACACTGCTCTCCTGGGCTCCAGAGCTGCATGTCTCGGGCCTCCTGGACTTTCCCATTGAGCCCCTCGAATCCCCCAGGCGACTCTGTGGTCGTCCTGAAGGATTCACACCCTCCACGCTGGACTCGGTGTGTACCCAGGTTCCAGTCCTAAGCCCGCGTGTCCCCCCGGGGCTCCCTCTCTGCCACACTCCTTACCAGAGCCAGTCGCCCCTGCACGCTCGTTGCTCCCACTTCTCCGTTTCTGCACCCCGACGGACCTCCCTGTTCCCACCGTCGCCCCACAGCCCATCCCCACATTGAGCAAGAGTCATGTCTCTTTCTTTTTTTTTTTTAAATTCTCACCCAAGGATATTTTTTTCTATTGCTTTTCAGAGAGCGAGGAAGGGGGGGGGGAGATCGAGAGATCAATATGATGTTACATCAATTGGTTGCCCCCCTCCCTGTGTGCACCCTGACGGGGGCCAGGGGTCGGTAGTGAACCTTCCGTCCGAGGGCCGATGCTCTAACCGCTGAACAAAACCAGCTGGGGCTGGAGTCATCTTCCTGAAACACCAAACACACCCCGCGGGTTCCTAGCCTAGAACCCACGGTGACCCGCCTCTCACACGCGGGGACAGCAAGGCTCCCTGGGAACTGCAGCCTCACCACTGATCGCTCGCCTCCCGTCGCCGCACCCAATTCCCGGCCTCTGCGGGACTGGGCTACTCCCAGCACGTCTCTTGGAACGGCCTTCATGTCCCATTCTCGGGCCAAAAACCCAGAGCTCCCTGCAGGCTCCAGGGAGCGATCCCCCCCCCGGGGGCTCTCCTTGGCCACCTCTCCAGGGGGAACTAAAAGCAAAGACTCACCCCAGGGGGCTCCCTATGCCGTACAGATTTCTACCACTGCTTCTGTGCCAGTTTCACACTTGTCATCGGTAGATCTCTTGTCCCCTAACTGACTGCCAGACACTTGAGAGCAAGCACCACGTGTGACTCATGCCTACGGCTCAGAATGTGGACAGAACAGCCCCAGTCACTCGCTGCGGTTCGAACATGGGGGAAAAAATGCAAACAAAAGCCCGCGTTGTAATAGGTGGTGGTTCTTGTCCCCAGATGGAAGGACAAACAACGTGGTTGGCTTACGTAACTATTCACACTGACTGGAGGCCGTGAGAGTCCAGTCCTGACGGGCGCAACTGTGGGAGCGTTCAGCGCGGGGCCCAGGCATTGTCTCACCACCAGCCCCGAGGCTGCAACGCGAGGCCCTGGCCGTGAGCAGTTCCAGATGCTGCTGGAAGGGACACGTGGGCTCTGGGTCTTCCTGTGAGGAGCTGCCAGGACAGGACGTAATGTGGGACACGGAGGGGAGCCCCGTCCCCGAGCTCGCCGGCACACACGGCCGTCTTAGCGAGCTGCTGAGACTGGGTAGGAGTGAAATTTATTTTAAGCCTGTGTTCAGTCAACAGGGTCAGACACCTGATATTGCGCCTCAGAGCCTTCGGGGACCGGAGCGGCAGGCCCAGCGCTCAGCGGCTCACGGGGCTGGGACAAGCCACCCTGCGCCCTGGCTCCCGCGGCGTCCCCAGCTCTGGCCGGCTCAGGGGACTTCCTGAGCACCTGGGTCCAGCGTGTCTGTCGGAATGTGTAGGAAGAAAGCCGGACTTAACGGCTCCGAGTCAAACTGGTTATGTGACAGAAGGCTCAAAGGCTGGGTCTCTGCCCGAACGCATGAGAACCTGCTCGCACACACACCGCGGGCCCTGTGCCGTGGCAGACCGTCCCTAAATGCTGTGCAAAGAGCCAACTATTGCAGTTTTCTTAGAAAAGGCAGCCTTTCAGGAGGAACATGGAAAAAGGAGGTGCCAGCAGAAGCGCCGACGGCCCCTGGGCATGACCTACGTGAGCGAGCCCCGTGCTCCGTCCCGGCCGTGTCGGCGGTTCAAGAGTAAGCCCGTCAGGGGTGGGCGGAGGTGGGAGAGGGCGCAGAGGGGCTACATGGTGACGGGAAAAGTCCCAAAGGAAAAACAAGCCAGTCATAACGGAGACCCAAAATCCTACTTATCATAACTTCAGACGAGATCGGGCGCGTTCAGGGTGCTACAGGCATTACTTTCATAATTTCAAATGTTCATAAATGACAGAAGAAAACAAAACAGAATGAATTCAGTAGAGATCTGAGGAGCGCAACCCAGTTTCCTGGTACCGACGTGGAAATAACACGTGGGGCGGCCACATTCTAGGCCGCGAAGCTTTTCTCAAAACACACTCCTATAAGGAAAGCCTGACTTTAAGTAAGCCCATTTCTACTGTCCTGAGTCTAAATTAAAACACAACCACAAACACAACTTTCAGAGCAAGCCACACGGCGAGGGCCACGTAATTTCCCAGGTGGGTCCTTCGACAAGCTGAGCGCCCCTGACATTCCGGTCCCGCTCCCCATCTCGGGGCCTGGGGTGCCTTCCCTAAACACCCACAACCATCCGGTTAATATTAGTCTGAGTTGGTTTGTGGCGCCTGTCGAAAAAGTTTCAGACACTAGCTGCAGGCCCCGGAGCTGAGATCAAAGGAAAAACAGAGTATTTTCTTTTGAAACAGGGTGGAATCCTTCACCTTCACCTACACTACCTATAAAACATTTCGAAACACGTGAGTGCCCTCCCGCGGGCCCTAAGGAAGGCAGCAGGATGGATCCGGGCAATTGGCTCCTTCCAACTGCGCAATGTTTGTGATACGTCGTGGACTGTGAAACGAAATAGGTGAGGCCAGAAAGCAAGCCAGTCAAAAGCCAAGAATGTGTTCAGAGGTGGGGCCCTGCGGGCCGGCTCGCTGGGCTGAGAATTCCTGCACCTCTCGGAACAGCACCCGGGTTGTTACCTTCCCATGTTGCAAGAGCAAGGGGCTTGCTCAGCATTCCTGGAGCAATCTGTCTCCAAAGATCTATCCCTTCAGAGATCTACCCCCAAAGACTGCTGGAGGAATGCTGAGCGGGCCCCGAATTCGTTGTTGAGTTGGTGGCAGAGACACCTCCAGGAAAGGCAGTCAGACCACTGAGTAACTGTGAGCGGGCGTCTAGGCCACTGACAGGGCAGCCGTTTGTCCCAAGTTCACACAGGGACCATCCTAAGGAGCCGGGTCCCTGGTCCTGTCCCTTCCTCTCCCGGCACCGGATATTAGATGCTCTCCTAAAACCAGAGCTCACACAAGGCAGCGGGGTTAGGTGTTTGAGGGAGGGCTCTGGGACAAGGAGGCCCACGTTTGAATCCTGGTTCTGCCTCTTTCTAGCTGCCAAAAGTCACCTTACTTCTCTGTGCCTCAGTTTCCCCATGTATAACGAATACACCCACTCGATATGCTCGATGCGAGGACTGAAAGAAGCAAGAGGACAGGAGATATCATAGCTTTCAACCAAGCCAGTCTCTCTGAAATGAGTTACATTTCTTGAACAAAACTGGCAGCATTTGTTTGACACTGACTGTAAAAAGATCTCATTTTATATTTTTAAAAATTTGCCCCTTAAGTTTTGGTCTTTTTATGTTACTTGAACTGAATGGCATTTGCTCGCCTACTCTCCCTATTGTTTCCCCCAGGAGCCTTCTGTTTTAAGCGACTACAGGACTACCAGGCAAATTAAGTGGTATTTATATATATTTTTTCCAAAACAAATCTCCAAGCACTAATAGTCATGTTCAAAGGGGTAACAGGGAGGAGCTGGGCACGTTTCGGGAGAAAAGGGATGCCTAGGGTACTCTAAGAGTTTAATTTAACAAAGGATGGGGGTCCCTGCAGCAGAAAGGGAGAGACACACGTGCCTTAGTGGCCCGCGCGGTCAGCTGACTCAGGAGCAGGGAGGACCACAGCCAGCAGGGCCCCCAGCAGGGAGGAGGGAGCCCATCTCTGGGAGGAGGGCGAGCCATCGGTGAAAAGACTGATCCACTATTATTAAAATCACCCCCACCTCCTCTTTCCCAGATTTTGCAAGATGCTTAAAACTCCAGATGTTCCAAAAGGGCTCCTTACGTTGCCAGTTAATCTTTCCGGAGTCTTTACCAATCTCTGCTCCGTGCCAATGCTCCCCACACCTGGCCGCCCAGCAGGCTCACCCTGGGAGCTCTGAAAAACCAGGAAGGCCGGGTCTCATCCCCGACCAAGGAAACCGGAATGCCTGGGGGTGGGAGGCACGCATCGGTTTTTTATTTGGTTTGATTTGGTTTAAAATCCCAAAGCGATTCTAATTTGCAACCAAGTTTGGGAACCTCAGCTTCATGCCCTAATGCTGGCTCCCCCGACACTCGCTCAGCACCAAACCCAGACTCCGGGTGCCAATGACATCAGCAGCAAGTCCAGACCTGACTGGGAACCAGGACGGCTCGATTCTGAAATTGTGCAATTAAACCTTCCGAGGCATGTTTCTCATGTGAAGACGGCTGATGGTCCGCAGTCACGAAGCCAGGCTCGCTCATGTGCGCCTTGGACACCTGGCACACGCGAGCCACCGACACCCATCCGTTTTCTTTTTAAATTAAATCTAATATTTTGGTTGGCCCAAGGTCAAAATCTTCAGGAAGCTAAGAGCCAGATTCCCCAAGAGAAAATCTCGGGATCTCGAGGAGGAAAGTTTGCTATGAGGCCCATTTGGGGGGAAAAAAACCCACCACGGTGGGGACCTGATCCCTAGGAAGTTCCTCCCCGACCCTGCCGTCCCGCAGCCGCTCCTCGCGCTTCTCTGCGCGGCCTGAGACGCGCCCCGAGGCCTGCAGTGGGGGGCAAATCTCGGGGTTCGGGGAAGCGGCCACTTCACCAGACCCAGGGGCCCAAGGGGGACGCGGGGCCGAGAGGGAGCGCGGGGTCTGCGCCCCGGAGCGCGTCCGACCCCACCCACCCCCCTTTTTGCCGGGGAGGCCGCGCCGTCCCTTCCAGGTGGCCACAGGTAGTTGGCCACAGAGCCGGGCACCGGGCCTCCAGCCCGAGGCTGCAGCCGCGCCCCGGGAAGGACCCGCGAGCGGCCTCGGGGACGCGGTGCGGGAGGCCCCGGAGGTCCCCGAGGGGTGGTGCGGATTCCCCGGGTCCCTCCCGAAGCCCCCGGGACGCACGTGCCGGGCCGCCCGCCGGCCCCGCGCGGGGCAGGAAAGTGAAGAAAGTTGCGAGCGCTCCGGGGAGCCCCGCGCCCCGCGCCCCGCAGCCCCGCGGCTCCCGCGCCCGAGCCCCCTCCTCCGGCCGCCGCAGGCTCGCCCGGCTCGGAGACGCCGCGCCGCGTCCCTCCCACGGTCCCGGCCGGGGCGCAGCGTCCTGGGGCGCGGGGCGGGGGCGCGCCCTTACCTTTCTTTTCCTCCAGCGCCGGGCGCGCCGGGAAGTGCGCCGCCAGCAGCAGCAGCAGGAGCGCGGCTCCCACGGTCCCGGGGGCTCCCATCGCGCTAGCAGCGCGCGGGTCTCCGCGATCAGTCCGCGATCGGTCCGCGCGGGAAGCGGCGGCGGGGGCTCCGCGGGCCTGTGGTCCGACCTGGGAGGCGGCGGCCGCGGGCGCTGGCTGCGGACTCGCTCGGGACTCGGCCGCCCTGGCCGCGGGCGTGCGCACCGAGCCGGGGGCGGAGGCTGCGCGGCCGCCCGGACGTCGGGCTGGCGGGGCGGGGGCGCGGGAGGCCGGGCCGCGAGGGGAGGGACCAGCGGCGGAGGAGGGACCGCGGGCCGCGGGCGGCGGGCGGCGGGCGGCGGGGGAGGAACGGCCGCGGGGCGGGCCGGCCGGCGGGGCGCGGGGGCGGAGGGCGCGGGGCGGCGTGCGGGGCCCAGCCCCTCGGTCCCCTCCCAGAGGGCGTCCCCGCGCCGCCCGTCGGGACCCTGCGGGCGAGCTGCGTCCAGCCAGATTCGTGCCAGGGCCGCCGGTCCCGCTTTCTCCTTTCACCTGACGGAGCAAACTGGCACCGGTCCGGGCGAACTGCCCCAGCCTCAGGCCCAGGGCCGGAACGCGGCACGGGCGCGGGGAGCACCCCTCCCCCGCCCAGCTCGCGCGCAGCACCCCGGGGGGACAGAGGGCCGCCCGGCCGCCGATCCGCCCCCCGCGCCCGGGGCAGGGGTGCCGGGGGCTGAGCCGGGCTTCCCGCCCCGAGCGCGCTGCGCGTCCCGTCCCGCATCCTCGACGGCGCGTGAGACGCGGGGCCTTGGAAACGTCCCCAGGACGGACGCAGGGGCACCGGGGAGCCAAAGCCCGCAGAGGCCGGGAACCAGCCGAGGCGCGTGGAGGTGACTCCGCACAAGTCAGGCGCTGAGAATAAGGGCTCGGCCCGGCCCCAGGAGCCTTTCCGCCCGAGGCGCCCGCGGGGCTCAGCAGCCGCTGGGCGGGAGAAGCGGGGCTAAGCGGCGTCTGCAGGGTCCCTCCGCCCCTACAGGACAGGTGTCCTGGGGCCCACGCTTCACCCAGGTCCCCCAGTGTCCTCGTAAAGCCCCTGCCCACACCGAGGCTCCCTCCCTCAGCAGGAACCACAGAACCGGAGGAAGTGGGGTTCAAGGCCCCCCTTTCCTGGCCCCGGAGGAGGGGGACACCGTGCCCCCCGCCGGGGCAGAATCAAACTTCCCTCCGAATCTAGTCCTTTGCGTTTGTTCCGGTGTCTGGAGGAACAGGACGGCCCCAGCGCTCCGAGCCCGCCCTGCCCGGGATGAAGGTGCTGGGAGCAGCCGCAGGCGGGCTGCTCGGTCCCCCCCCCACCGTGGGTTCCAGGCGAGGCCCGCGCCCCAGGCCCGCGCCCCAGGCCCGCGCTGCGGCCGCTGGGCCCCCCGGCGAGGGGAGCGCACTCCCGGGGCGCGAGGGGCGCAGAGCGCGGCCTGCAGCCCAGGCCCCGGCCACGCGTTTGCCCCCGGAGCCTTCTGTCGGGGGGCGAAGCCGGGCGGTGGCACGAATCATATTGTGCACGTGTTAAAACGCCAGTCAGCTGAAGCCGCGACTGGCTGTGAAGGCTGCGTGGGAATTTGTGCGCGAGCCCCGCGAGAAGCCTGTGGGTGGAGACGCCGGAGGTCCCCCGCCACCGTGTGCGCAGCATCCTGGGCGCTGTTCCCTAACCACCCCGCCTAGGACCGAGGACACCTGGAGAGAGACGCGGGGGGGGGCTTCAGATGCTATCTCAGAAGATCAGGAAGCTTGTAGCAAAGGCACAAGCAACAGTTTTGGTTGGTCAAAAAATTCCTGGGAAAAGCACCCACACACCCCGAATTGCCAAGGACGGGCTGAGGCTCCCGAGTTCCACGTTCGATCTCACGCGGCCCATGGACTTCCCAGCACAGGCTGTTCCTTCTCTGTACGAACGTTTCCCTCCTCTGAGGAGCAGTTTCCCTGTTAGACCAGGCTCCTGAGTACTTTTAAATAATCTAATCCTCTCCAGAAGGAGCATGGCGGTGAACCCCCGGGCAAGGGGAGGCGGCCAGGGGCCTCTGACCACCTGTTTTCTCCGGCCTTCGAGGCCCAAGTGAGAAGGGGGCAGGAAAAACATCAAAGTCGTGGGGTTCAGGATTTTAAAACAAGGATCGTTTATAAGCTCCTGGAGCCGTGGCAGAGTGGGGGGAGCTGCCTCCGAGTGGAGTGGGTTCCTCCGTCCTGAGAACGCTTTGCGTGCAGGGGCAGGAAGCACTCCCCGGCCGAGCAAAGGCCTGAACTGGCCCCTACGTCCTAAAATCCCATAGGAACCTGCGTTTCTGAGGCAGGCTTCCATTTCACTGGGCGCGCACTCAGCAGCTCTTCTGAAGATATATTTTTAAATATTTTTATTGAGTTTTAGAGAGGGGGAGAGAGAAAGGGAAACACTGATGTGAATGGAACACCAGTCAGCTGCCTCCTGCGCGCCCCCTACTGGGGACCGAGCCCACAAGCTGGGCACGTGCCCTGACCCGGGATGGAACCGGCAACCTTTTGGCGCACAGGATGACACTCAACCCTCCGAGGCACACAGGCCAGGGCGCTTCTAAAGACATTTTAAGAAGGCAGGAACATGTGCTGACTGTATTACCACTGGGGAGGACAGCTGGGGAGCTGGGGTCCGGGGTTGGAGGGAGACTTGTTTTTTAACAGGCATCACCTGTTTCTGAAAGGAAGGGTCAGTGCCCCCCTGTGGACCCCCTTGCTGAGGTTCCTGGGCTCTCTGGGTGGTGGGCTTTCTTGGTTTCCTTGGCCACCCTCTGAGTCTCGTTATTTGCAGAGCCCTGTCTCGGCAGCGTCTGGAGGGGGCAGCTTCTATTTCAGGGGTAATGTGGCATCAGCTGCGGAAGCAGCCACCTGCCATTGGCATCCTATTAGTGTTGCCCGACCTTAGGACGTAGTTATCTCCAGGGCTCGGGGTCAGGAAGTGCCTGAGAATCAGGATCACGTTTTCCAAAGCTGGTTTCTGGCTCTGTCGTCGGTTCAAGCCTTTGCACGGGGATCTTGCAGGAAGTGTCTGGACCCTGCACAGTGCTTTGCCCGGGTCAAAGGTTTAAAATTGAGATGAAATAATTTTGTCTAAGGGGACGCTACGTATCTTGGGGACAGTTCCAACTAGAAACATGAGCCTCAAGGTTGTGACTGGTGGTCTGCAAACCAAGTTCATGATACAGATGTGGTTTCTTGGGGCCTATTCAATATTTATTCAGTTTTTTTTAAAAAAAATATTTTTATTGATTTTTAGAGAGAGGGGGAAGGAGAGGGAGAGAGAGAGAAACATCAATGAGAGAGAAACATGGATCTGCTGCCTCATGCACGCCCCCTACTGGAGATCGAGCCTGCAACCCAGGCATGTGCCCTGACAGGGAGTCGAACCCTTGACCTCTTGGTGCCTGGGATGAAGCTCAAATACTGAGCCACGCCAGCTGGGCTCAATATTTATCTTAATGACATTAGTGGCAACATTATAAAATCAAGAGATTTCATATTTAAAATGTGGATTCTCTCTCTCTCTTGAAAAAGTGGGGAGTGCCGGCCAATCTGGGTCTGCCCCCCTGCAGTTGGGCGGGTGATAACCGTCCCCTTCAGAAAGGACGCCAGGCCTCCAGCTCACAGCAGCACCACCAAACCTGATCATCCAGTTCGGGGCCTGCTGCAGGCCTTACGTGCGCGGCCTCGCCCTTCCTGGCTCCCCGGTGCTCCTGCCTCTTTAAACCTCTGGTTTCCCTCCTGCCGTATCTCGCTCTCTCTGTCCGGCTCATTCTGGCTCCTGTGTGTGTGTGTGTGTGTGTGTGTGTGTGTGTGTGTGTGTGTGATTTGTTGATAGATTTCAGTCCAGAGGTCATAATACTTTACATACCACGATAGACGTCACTGTAAATTAGCATAATTTAAGTATGGAATAATATAAAAACAGCAGTGTTTATCACAGCTCGTAATTATACCTTCTCGTTGTATTGGGAGACGTCGCGTTGTGGTCCCGTTGTAGGGGAGAGAAGGAAGGACCCAGCTCTCAGCGGATGGTCCCTGTGAGCCTCCTGGCATCGGAGGAAATCGGGTAGGAAGCGGCGAGTTAGGGGGCCGGCTGGACTAAATATCGTTGTTTATCTTGCAAAGCAGCAAGCTTGCCTGGCTTACCTGTCTATATAAACTGTAATAAATGACAGAATGTGAGCTTTCTCAGGAAGCAACTAAAGAGGTATTTTGAGGCATTTTAGCTAATATTTACAATGTAATTATTATAGTTATGTCTCACTTCACGTACTAAAGGCCACGCGGCAAAGACCTACGGTCAAGGTCAGCGTTCATCTAACCAGGAATCCGGGCAGACACGCTGAGAGATCGTGGCGTCGCTTTAGTTTTACTTGCAAGTAACGGGCAAGAGAGAACAGTCGGGCTCCTCAGCGCACAGACAGACCTGGACTAGGGTTTTAGTTGGAGTTTTCTTAAATGTATAAGAATATTTAGGAAGTATCTTTAAAATATCTTCCCCATCTCCTTATAATATTAAATCTTCACATTCAGGAAATGAATGTCTTCTCGCCTACGTGCCCTCTCTTTCTCCTGTATTTCGTAGGCGGACATCAGGTGACAGTCTTGCTGTGGCGGGATCTGCACGGTGTCTGGGGTGGGGGACAGAGGGGCAGGCGCTGCTCCAGCAGGGAGGCCAGCGCCCAGGGACTGGGGGAGAGGGGGCCTCAGAGCGGGAGCCATGTAAATGTCCAAACCTGCGGAGAACTTTTGTAGAGTTTATCTGAGCCAAACCGAGGACGTAGGCCCGGAGCAAGATCTCCAGTGCTCCCGACAGTGACAGTTTCTTTAAGCATTTGGAGTGAAGGAGGGAACTAAGGGAGAAGGCTTGGGAGGCAGGAGAAAGCTGGGCGGGATTAGCTTACAGGGTAGTTAACAGCATAGGGTGCTCTGCTCGCCGGGGTTAAAACCCCTGAGGGGTGTGACTGCCGGCGCTTCAAAGGCCTGTGAGCTGGGCGCTGGGAACAATGGACCGGGCTGGCTTAGACCTTTCACTAAAGCCGCCACGGGCCTGGGGCAGTTAGTGATTTGAGACCGGGTCGCCGGTGAGGTTACCTGCCTCAGACCCCCTTCCCCGCCCCCCTCCGTAACCCCAGGAGCCGGAAGCGGGAGGGGAGGGGGGCGCTGTGCTCCCTGCGACCTGGCTCCGGGGAGGGGAGACCCAGGCACCCTGGGAGGAAGGCCCCGGCTTCTGATACGCTGCTCGCTCGTGTATATAAGTGTTGAGAGGCGTCCACTTATTTCAAGCTTTGAGTACTTCATGCCTCCACATGCTTCACAATTAGATAGGTTTGAAAATGTGCAGAGCGGAAAGCTTCCATCCCGGGGGCCTGCCAGCCAGCTAGCTTTCCTCCAAGGAGGGGATCAAGCGGGGGGCTGGGGGGGTCTTCAGATACACTCTGTATGTTCCCAGCCTTCGTTCTGCACGTAACTGTAAACACATTTATCGATACACCGCGGAGCCCTTCCACGCCAGTACTGGACGGCTCCCCTTCCCCGGGTGCGCTGTGGGTTATCACCCAGCGCCCTGTTGAAGGACAGTGAGAGTATTTTCAAACATGAACAGCCTGTAGGACTGATTTCACACATTTGCAAGTGGGATTTCTGAGTGTTTTGTTTCTGATTTTAAAAAGCGTTATTCTCTTCTGGAGCGAGATCTGCACTTTAAAAATGAAGGTACCATTTACAACAATAAAGTGTGTGCGTTAGATGTTTTTCTGTGGTTTACATTTGCATTTCTCTGTTGTCTAAGGGTGTTGAGCTTTTTTAAATGAAATTATTGGCCATTTGTGAAGTATCTGTTTTAAATCTCTTGCCAATTAAAAAAATATGTATTATCAGCCGGATGGAGGTGTAATTTACATGTAATAAACGGCGTCTGCTTAAAGGGCACAGTTAACGGCGTGTTGGCATTGCAGGCCCTGTGAGGCCACCACCACGATCAAGATACGGGCACTGTAGTCACCCCCAGAAGCTTCTCATGCCCTTTTGCAGACCCCCTTCCTCTGCTCCTTGCCCCACGAAACTACGGATGGAGTCTGTGTCACCATGGACTAGTTTGTGTTTTATAACCTTTCAAGGAATCTAGGTTTCACAAGGTAATCGGTAGGTTTACATTCGAGGGTCGAGGGGGAAATGAGGATGCCCGGTTTCTGCCTTGCTCAACGGGTAGCGGGCTCACTCGTCACGACTCGGGCTATTAAAGAATCACGATCGAGCTGATGAGTTTACACTTGAGCACATTCAGTGTGAACCGCCTTTAAAATACCCAAATAGCAATGCCAGGTAGACAATTAGCAAATCATGTCCGAAGCTCAGAAGTGTAGAGTGGGATGGGAAATAAAAATATAAGGAGCCTGGCCAGTGTGGCTCAGTGGTTGAGTGTCGACCTATGAACCAGGAGGTCGAGGTTCGATTCCCGGTCAGGGCACAGGCCCGGGCTGTGGGCTCGATCCCCAGCAGGGGGCGTGCAGGAGGCAGCCGGTCCATGACTCTCATCATTGATGTTTCTCTCTCTCTCCCTCTCCCTTCCTCTCTCTGAAATCAATAAAAACATGTTTAAAAATTTTTTTTAAGGAGTCATCAACCTGTCAGTAATATTTAAAGTCACGGGAATGGATGAATGAGTTCACCTAGAGAGAGAGAGTAAAGACTGAAAGACAGAAGAGAAGGGAATCTCACCTTGATCTTGAAAACCCCACATTTACTGCCAAGTGGAGGAAAGCCCAGAGGCAAATGAGACTGAGACGGAGCAGACAACAGGTAAGGGGGGGACCAGGAGAGGTCGTGGTAGGGAGGCCAAGGGTGAGCAATGATTCGCAAAGGAGGAAATGAATGGTCAGGATGTCAAACGCTACCGAGAGGCCAGGCACAATGAAGAATAAATATTACCCACTGGACCTGGTCATGTCGAAGTCATTGGTGACATTAGGGAGAGCTGTTTTGGGAAAGTTTGGGGTGGGTGGGTAGGGCAGTAGTAACCAGATTTAAGTGGGCTGAAGAGTGACTCAGATCCTGTTTTCAAAGGGCTCCTGACTTTTGATTCTTTATAATTCCATGTCTGCCCTTTGAACATGGGCTCCCTGTCTTAATGCTCAGTCTTGATTCAGCCCCAATCTACATGACCTTCCTCCCTCCCCAGCGAGTCCCTTTGGAACCCAGTGCTTGGTTCAGGCCCCTGCAGCGCCCAGACAATGCATGAGTTAGTCAATAAATGAAGAGAATTGAAGCTTGATCCATCTAAGAAACAAGATCGGACCTCGGGCTTGAATCCAGACTCTACCACTAATTGCACAAAATTGGAAAGTTGCTTCACTTCAGCTTCCTCATCGGTGACGTGAGGATTCATCATCTACGTGGCTGTGTTGTTGTGAGGATTAACCTCCCTGGCACATGATGGTTTCTCAAGGAAGGATGGTTACCTTCCACCGAATTCCCTGTCCTTTCAGGGTATAGCGTCCCTTTAGTCACCTTTCTAAGGCGGGTTCCTAAACTCAAATCAACGTTTCTAAAGTGATAGCTTGTCATCAAGGAATATAGATGCTTCCCCGGTGACATTTCTTGATTCGTCCATCATTTACTGATCAGGCACCTTCCGTGTGACGGGCGCAGAGCCAGGCTTTGGGATGGTCCGTGATGAGCAGGCTCTTTGCCACAAGGAGCTCAGAGTTCACTGCAGCAGGTCGACAGATGTGACGAAAAAGTCAGGTCATAAATAACGTGGTTTAAATTGCGACAGGCGCTGGGCGCGAAGCATGAAGGGTGCTGAGACTGAATGAGGGGTCAGGGCTGCTTCAGGCACAGGCACTGGAGGAGGCCCTTTCTGAGATTTTGATGTGCAAGCGGCCCTCTGAAGGGCCTGAGGGAGCCAAGGATGGGCATCGTCCTGGACATTCGCTGAGACTGGGCTGTGATACAGTGACCCCCGGCGAACTCCTGAGGCTCGTTGGCGTCTTAGCCTCCAAACCGAACCCACGTCTAGGTGACTCCGCATTTATTAACCTTATTAATATTTTTGTATTTTTCTTTCTACTTCACCATGTTTCAGTTGATCAAATCAAACATCTTTAAATACCTACTACAGAGTGTCCCCCCCAAATGCATACATACTTTAACAGCTGATAGCTCATTTTCGTTCTGTTTGGTTAATCCCCACCCGAGGAGATCTCTTGATTATTCAGAGAGAGTGGAAGGGAGGGGGAGAGACAGAGAGAAACATCGATGTGAGAGACACACATAGATGGGTTGCCTCCCACACGCACCCCAACCGGGGCCAGGGATTGAGTCTGCAACTGAGGTCCGTGCCCTTGGTGGGAATCAAACCTGGGACCCTTCAGTCCTTGGGCTGACGCTCTAACCACTGAGCCAAACTGGCGAGGACTAAGAGCTCAATTTTGAAAAGGAAATGTACTTAATAAACGTTGCGTTTACAGTTATTCAAAGTATGCATATACATTCTTTTGGGACACCCTATATTTCTAATCTACTTGCGGGATGAGGAATCTTACTATCGTGCTGGTTAGAGATACATAAAGAAGAAAATGGAATTGTCTCTGAGGAGGCCTCTCCACGGAGAAAGTACCTCAGTCTCACACCGGCCCAGCACGGCTCTCGGCCCCCACATTTGCTTCTGGGCCCTTGGCTAAGTGCTGACCAGCGGGGTTTGGGGTAAGTGACCTCTGGACAAGTGAGGTGGAGCTGGGCAATCCTAAGCATTACGACGGGTTATCTTTGTAAATTCGGTGACCAGCTGAATCTGCTTTGTGCCCTGTGTACAGAAGGATTAGCTGTGAACCTGGAAGGGAGCCTGGACAAACAGGCTGGCTGGTGCCCGCTCTGATTTTGCGGTTTTCTGTAAGAAGGGGGGTGAGAGGGACCACTTCACGGCTGCTCGCTAAGAGGTGTTTCAGAAACAGAGAGCGCCTCCCGTGTATTTGAGTTTGAGGTTGACTAGGCCATGGAAGAGAGACTAGGAGGAGCGTAGGCATAGCAACCTTTCTTCCAGGGTCTACACAGCTTCATCAGGGGTTAACATTCCCTCCTGCAAGGAAGCTTGGCCAAGGGAGGGGAGTAGGTCGGGAAGCAAGCCCCAAGCTGATTTTCTATCTTGAAGGAGAAATGGGTGTTGTCCTGTTCCTTGCCCCTTTGTTTCCACATCTCGCAGGCAGGATAAGTTTTTCTTATTTCTGGATGGTTTCCCCGACTCCAAGAATAGCAGTCCTGACTCAGGTAACTCTGAGTCAGGGCCAACTAGAGAGACAGACAGGGGACCCAAGGACAGATTCGATGTTGAGATTGTTTTTGCTGTTCAAATGCTCTCCTCGGTGGTGCAGTTGGATTACCAAACGTGTCTCCCTTTTCAGAAGAGTTCAGGCCCAGAGGGGGACCAGGAGTTACGGGAGGAGCTTGCAGGGAGCATCTAGGAAGGCAGGGTTTGCACACTTTCTGTTAGAGCTTCCAACGGGCAGGCTGGGCAGAGAGCTGAGGAAGAGGGGGAGGGGCTGGGAAAGCTCAGAGAGCCTCCCCCACTGGGTGCTAATTTTGGTGACAGATGATTGACAGGCAGTGGGTGTTATGGAAAACTCTAGAGGGCCACCAAGAGGCCCGCGGCAGCGGGCGAACCTGAGACTAAGCAACTGTGTTCCTCTGAGCAAATCACAGCACTTCCTCCTGGTCCTCGCTTCCTGATTTTAAACACGAGATTGCGCTCGAGTAGCTGTTAGGGGCTCCTCCGCCCAGTCCCTGCAGAGCCCTGCTGCGATGGGCGCCTCGTTGTGAGGCTCCTTGGATGAATGTCATTCATTCACTCATTCACTCATTCACTCATTCATTCATTCACTCATTCACTCATTCATTCATTCACTCATTCATTCATTCATTCATTCAACAGTTGTTCCCTGAATATCAGAAATGTGCCAGCCACTCTGTCAGGTAGCAGGGATTCCCAAGGGAATTTAAAAATTGGCTGAGCCTCCGAGGAGAGGGCGAATATGAAATATCCAAAGTAAAAGCAAAGCAAAATAATTAAATTGGTTGGGCAACACCAGAACTGTGTTTAGACAAACCACGGAGTGCAGAGGAAGCAAAGCTGGAGTCCCCTTCCGACATCCTCTCGGGCTGCATGGAGGGGGTGAGCGGTGAGCCCGACTTTTGGAACGAGGCTGGAGAGAGAGCAAGAAGAGCACGCCCGCCCTGGCCGGTGTGGCTCAGTTGGTTGAGTGTCATCCATGCACCAAAAGGTTGCTGGTTCGATTCCCCATTAGGGCACATGCCCAGTGCAGCTGCATCCCTGGTCGGGGGTGTGCAGGAGGCAGCCAACCGATGTTTCTTTCTCTCTCCATCTCCCTTCCTCTCTCTCTCAAAATCAATAAAAAATAAAAAAATAAAATAAATAAATAGCATGCTCCAAGGCAAAGATGTATGGGGCAGCCTGCGAGATTTTCAGTATCGTTAGAACACAGGTTTCCAGGAACGAAGACGTCCTTTGCTAAGGAATTTGTATATGTTCTCTGAGTACTGTTCTTGCAAGAAAGAGAGGGAAATGTTGACTCTAACTTAAAGATATAATTCTAAAGGACAATTCTCTGGTGGCGTGGAGGGCGGGCAGAAGATGCCTGAGTGCCTGTAACCTGGTGGGTGGGCGTATTGAAGCAGCCTGCAGCTTTGGAAGTCCTGGGGAAATGTCCCGGGTTGGGCCACATGCTTTCAGAGGAACGGGGACGGAGGGCCAGCTGGACTTGTGACACCCAGGGAGACGGAGCACGTGGAGCCCAGGAAGCAAGAGTGGAGGTGGCCAGGGGCGTGGAAAGGTTGGCATCCAGGGGGACCTGCTTGAACTTGAGCATATGTGGATGCCCCTTGGGTCTCCCTGAATCAGTTAGTAGAGGTGAGTAGGGTTGTGCTAGTAGCTGAGATACCACGGGAGATATTGAGTCGTTAGACTTTGATTTTAAATCCCATCTGCAGGTTGGTAAACATTTGGGGGACAGTTGAATTTTTGTCCCAAGGTCTAGACATGGTGTAAGTGCAAAGGTTTATCCCACCGCAGAGCGTTTAACTCTTTAACGTGAACTTTTATTTCTTCCTGACAAAGAAAGTGAAATTCAGGGAGGTTGAGCTATGGCCCCAACTCCCACTTGCCTCTTGTCTGAGAGAATCGCAGAGTTGTGGATGAAGTTCCAGTTCTGTCCCTTAGATGAGAAGCTATTGGATTTTTCCTGGGAGCACAGTCGTCACTTGTGATGATGAAATTCAAATACTGTTCCTATTGAACAAACACAGCAAGTTTCTGTAATAATATTTGTATAAAAATGTGGTTTTCAGCAACCAGTCGCTTCAGGGTGAGACAGGTCCCTGTTCCTGTTCCCACCCCACTCTATTTATTTTTCAAAACCATAAGAAAAATGAAAAAAATGAAAGCCTATAAGCTCCAAAGCACAGAAGCGTACACACACACACACAGCAGGAAACGCCCCACGAGGTCTTCATCAGCAGTCCTCAGCCGCGGGACGCGGACTCTGCGCCAAGTGCTCCACCAGCATCATCGCGTAGCATCTTCAGAATGACATGCCTTTTATGTGGTGTGTGGGCAATTTCGCAATTACATAATGCTCGTGTGTTATTAACTTGGGAAAGTGGTTTCAACCATATTTCACTGTCATGAAAAATGGCACTAAGTGGCCACATGTGCGGTGCGTCGTTCCAGACACGGGGAAGAGCTGTGGCGCTAACACAGGCGTCGCCCCTGAGCGGCTCACAAGCAGGCGCTTTGTCTGGCCCACGTTCTACCAGGCGACGGTGGGAGAAGGAAAATCAGTGGAACTGGCAGGATGAAAGGTATCCCAACAGGCAATCGGGCGGAAACGCGGGGATGTGTCCTTCCCGTGTCGCTTCCCGCGGAAGCCGCCCGGCTCCCCAGGTATTCACTGGGCAGCCACCGTCTCCTTAGGCTAGTGAACTCCCAAGGAGATTCATTTGGGCTGAAACAGAGAGAGGCTGCAGCCGGGGTTCACGGCTGTGCCGCGGAGGGGAAGGTCCACGCATCCCTCGTGCTGAGGGCCACGCAGCGGCAGGAGCCCCAAGGACGGTTCGGTGTTCGTTGCCGGTGGCAGTGTTGCCTGGGCCTGCTGCTTCCTTCAGCGTCCCTCCGGGGAAGGCCCGCGACTCCCTCTCCTGACACGCGACGGAGACAGACTTTGTCTGTTGGAACACACAGGAGGGATCAGCGTAAAATACACGGGGCATGCCCACGGCGTGGCGAGGTCGATCCGGGCCATCTGTTCCGACGTGGACAGCACGCAGCCGCGGAAACGGACCACCGGCCAGTGGCGTCACCTGGAGCCAGAGGCGCCTCCGCGGGAGCCGCGTGGCCACAGGCCCGGAGAGCCAGGCTGCGGGCAAGACGGGGCCGGTGGGTGCCAACCCCCTGGTTTTATGACAGCCAATTACATAGTTACACAATTAAGCCATATCAAGAGGTGGAGACAGGCAAAGGCAACTGTGCAAACATTAGACGCCGACTGAGCCAGGGATGCAGACTGCGTATCGCCGCGGATACCAGCGTTCGCGGTGCTGCACCGAGCCCGGAGCGAACGTGTGTGAGCTGTACGTGCAGAGGCTAAGATAAGGTGACAGGTTACTATTGCTTCTTAACGACGGGGAAAATTTCCAACTAATCATAGCAATGAAGCATCTCAGTGCTCTCTTTTATTGTCTTTATAAATGAAAACGTAGGTTACGGGCACCCTGCAGTGTTTGCAACAGCAGCTTTTACAAAGATATAAAGAAAATTATGGTGGAAAGGATGAAAGTTCATTGAGGAATTAAAGCCATTCTTCATCCAAGTAAATACCGTCTTGGTCACCAAGCCCATACTATTCCACTCTCGGCTTTTCACCTTTCACAGTGTCATGTGAAAACGAACACAGTGGGCGTTCCAGCGAGAAGTTGGACCTGAAACAGTTTTACCACGGTGCGCTTTTTCCAGACGGAACTCGTAAAATGACTGAGCAATGAATATTTTATTTTTAAAATTAAAAAATTTTTTTTATTGATTTCAGAGAGAGGAAGGGAGAGGGAGAGGAAGATACAGAAACATCAAGGATGAGAGAGTCATTGATCAGCTGCCTCCTGCACGCCCCCGACTGGGGATCGAGCCTGCAACCCGGGCCTGTGCCCTGACCGGGAATCGAACCCCGATCGCCTGGATCCTAGGTCGATGCTTAACCGCTGAGCCATGCTGGTCGGGCGAGCTATGAATATTTTAAAACACAATATTGTAAACGCTTCGTTACCCATGAACAGTCTGTTTTCGTTTGGGTCTCAAGAAGTGTCCGTTTCTTATCTTATTTTTATTTCCTCTTTGTCCTGTTTCTTTCTCTTTTTTTCATTTCTCTTTATTGTTGAGAGTATTACAGATTCGGGCTCCCCCCCCGCCCCCCCCGCCTTCCCCGCCAGTGTCCGTGGCCGCGGGCGGTGCACCCACGCCTACTTCCATGATTCCTTACCCCTGAAACACAGAGATTTCCCTGGCAGCATCTTGCTGTGCATTTTCTGGAGTGTGTTTATTCTGGGTCAACCCTCATAGTCAAATATTTCTTATTTTGGAAAAGCTTTGCTGCACTGTGAATATTTTTGGGTACGTCTTCCTGTTCTGTTTTTAAGAACAACAATCCTTTTACCCCCCGGCAGCCTCTCTCTGCTGGAGCCAGGAGGGATGGCAGGGATGCAGTGTCTCCCCCAATGTCCCACGGTGTTGAAGTGGGTCTTCGCGGGGACACCTACTGTCCCCAGGGCCTCGCGGCACTGTCACCTGCCCAGGCAGTGTCCTTGGCTCTGCTCCGCCGCACTGGGGCCCTGGCCGTGCAGGACCCGGCCAGTGTGCTTCACGGTTCCGTTATGTGGGGTTTGGAAACGACTTTGACTCATAGAAATGCTGTTTCCCTTTCCCTTTCATCTCGTCTTGGTTGTTTTGAAGGGTGTGAGGTAGAAGAAAGCAAAATGCCCAGCACGCTCTTCCGAGTAGCAAGTGCCCGCGACCTCGCCGTCACCTTGCGCTCCTGCTCCCGGCGGGGTGTTGACGCTGAGCGGGACAGTCCTTATCGAAGGGCCGAACAAATGCAGAAACTAGCAAATAAATAATGCCCTGTACTAGGCAGAAGGCATCGGAAACGACAGGGGCTGAGAGAAATGACCGAGGCTGGCTCCCACAACCGTGATCGAAGGGCCCAAAAACAACCCATTTGACGTTCTTCGCCTTGGCCTGAATTGCCCGCACACAGCTCCAGGAAACGGGTCACGGACAGCCCACTCCCACTGTGAAAATTGCTGAAATAGAAGATCATTATAGTCCAGTAATTTTGGTTGTAAGACTATAGCTATTTTCATTAAGCTCCTAGGGTCTGCCAAATTCTAACTGTTGTAATTAGTATTAAGTTTCGTGGAGAGGAAGAAATGAAAGAATTTCCGGAATAATCTCTGAGTTTCCTCAGTGACCCTGTTCTCCGTGTTTGACGCAGGACTGGGCACCGAAGGGAGGGTATCGGGGGGCCCGGCTCTTCTGAGGACAAAAAGGTGAAATCGTGGCAAATTACTGCAAAGTGTAGAGCTCTGAAAGCCTTCTGTCCTAGGTGCAAATATTCAGGCAAGTCTTCCTCAAACTTAACAAACACTCACTAATAAAATAAACTGATGAAACAGGGAACTGTGCTTGTACACTGCTGGTGGGAATCAAAGAGGTGCAACCACTGGAAGTGGGAACTATCTATTAAGGTTGAAAAATGCACTCCCTGTGACCCCAGGCTTTAGCTTCTCGATTAGGCCTGACAGAAACTCATGCCCGCGTTCACCAAGACACAGACGACGTATTTGCAGCAACATCGTAGTAGCTCCAAGTTAGCACCAACCAAATGCCCGTCCTCAAGAGCAGAATGGGTGACTAAGTCGGGGCAGCCCGTGAGCAGGGATGCTTTGGTAGGTCTGCTAGGGAGGACTATCCCTGCGGCTTCCTTTTGCTGTTCTTGCAAACCTAGCGATTGCGGCATTTGGCTTTTGCCCACCGTAGCACCTTGTTCCGAGGGTAAACTTTTGCAGGGAGCTGAAAGAGCCCCCCGTCTCCAGGAATTTCCCTTCGATACCGTTCTTCCTCCGGGGAGATTGTAGATTGTCCTTCTGCAGTTTGATATCGTCTCAGTTCTATGCTCCGATATTCCTCAAATTATCTGTCATATTATTCGTCTCGCTAGTTTTTTTAAGGGGTTTTTCAAGTGCAGGAGTGCAGGCACCGCAAGATAGGCTCAGCTGACTCACTCACACACCGCGAGACTATAAAACAATAATTAAACACACAGGCAAAGTAATGACGTAAACATAAATAAGTTGGAAAATATTTTCAGCTTCTATGGGGAAATGTATTTGTTAGTCAAACTAATGAGGATCCAGTGAGGTCTCCGAATTTAACTGTAGAAAATTTGCCCAGTAGTAAATAGCTTTAGTATGCGTGCATTGAATGGTGGTCAACATTGTTATTCATAAATAAAAATAGATTTAAAAAACAGATGAGATGTCTTTTATGCTTGATGGGATGGTATAAGTGGCTGGTGTGTTGGAGAAGAAAGTGTCATGCGAATTAACACAGTGCTTCCTGCAATTAATTCGGCAGCATCTATCGTGGCAAAAATAACAGTCACACATACATACTGACAGACAAATTAACTTTTTTCTTTCCATGCTCACCCAAGGACAATTTTCCATTGCTTTTCAGAGAGTGGACGAGAGAGAGAGAGAAACATTGATGTGAGGGAGACACGTGAATTGGTTGCCTCCGGAATGCACCCTGACCAGGGCCTGAGGTTGAGCCTGCAACCGAGGAACATGCCCTTGGGCAGGAATCGAACCCACGACCCTTCAGTCCTCGGGCCAGTGCTCTAACCGTTGAGTAAAACCAGCTAGGGTGATAAACCCCTTTGATCAGAACTCCACTTCTGGGAACTTAAACTGAGGACTCCATTTAAAAGTAAAATGATGATTATTGTAGTTTACGTCTGATAGCAACATTTTGGTATCAACTTCAATATTCACAAAAACATTAAAACGGAAATAAATGAAAGGATGCAGAACTTAAAGTAATAATTAGGGAGTTTATGCAATGTAAAAATGTTTGACATGAAAGCAAGACCCATACTCATTCCTGCATCAGGAATATCACTCTGTGGAAGTGATACATTTTTTTGCAACAGAAAAATGGAACTAGTTTGCCATATTGGGACAGTAGCATCAGTTTAATTGAAGAATGATTAAAGAAGCATTAATTTCCAATGTTCTGCTATTAAATGTTACCTATATAATAATAAAAATACTTTAGTCCTGTCCGTGTGGCTCAGGGGCTGAGCATCGTCCCGGGCGCCAAGAGGTCACTGGTGCAATTCCTAGTCAGGGCACATGCCCGGCTTCGGCCCGATGCCCAGCAGAGGGTGTGCAGGAGGCAGCTGATCGGTGTTTCTTTCTCAGCGATGTTTCTGTCTTTCCCTCTCCTTTCCTCTCTCTCTCAAATCAATAAAAAATAAAAATAAATAAAAAAAATAAAAAATAAAAAAAAGTATCTTATTTCCTTATGACTGATATTGGTGATATTAAAGGCTTTGCAAAGGTCAGCCCCAGTATCTCCCAACCCCAAACTGTCACCTGCCATCTCACACACCTGAGCCTGTAATGCACACACCTGGGTGTCCTGGCAGCTGCCCCTAGATGCTTCTCACGCCTGGAGTCCAGGTAGAGGTCCCGCTTGTCACATCCACTGGATACACTCAGGCTTTTGGAAATCACTGACCTGGTTATGAAGAGACCCAGTTCCTGCTCTGTCTGGCATTTCTAAAAAGCTCTAACCGGACACCGGGGCTTCTCCTGGGTCCCCGAGTCCTGTGTCTTTCAGCCTTCTGCCTGACTCACCGGGTTTGCCCATGTTCCCTGCCTGACCCGAGATGGGGCTTCACGTCCCGAGAGCACGAGGCTCCCGGGCACATCCGGGCCGTGGGACTGGGCTGTCTCAGTTCTTGCTGGCGAGGAGACACGTGTGCTGAACTGTGGGGACATAGCTGGAATAGTTGGCATCTGGCTGTGGCTCGGCACATTCCAAGGACACGCTCAGGTGTGCAACCCCCTGGCTGCTGCAATCCATCGAAACGGGGCTGGAATGATCTCGAACAGTGCAAAGCACAGGCGTCTCAGGAACTCAGGTTTCTCTGGACTCCCCAAGTAGCTAGTGAATGCCATGCCCCGAAAAAACCAAATGGATAAATGGAGGTCATAGGCGAGGTGGTAACCTCACAGTGTTTACACCCGGCTGTGTCAGAATACCACTTGGGGGCAGGAGCTTGTCCGAAACTTGGCTCTTAGAACTGGAAGGAAAAGACCGAGAAAAGAATCTTCACTGGCTCCCTGCACAACCCGACTTCCAAGTGCTATTTAAAGAAGCAGTTTGATCACCTGTGAACTGGCATGTGAACGGCCTTGTTCACGGAAACCCTCAGTCTTCTGGGCTGTGCTTGTGTCTCAACGGCACACACGTCACTTATTGACAATTATCTATTGATTTGTTTCATTTATTCCTTTAATCTTATAGCGACGGCTGCAAGTGTGGGCTGGACACCGTGCGGAGCAGTTTAGAAGGTTTCCTTCACTTGACCCCCACGACATAGTTACGCTATTTATGTGCATCGCACGGTTTGGGGAAAGGAGACTTGGAGAGGCTGGGAACCTGCCCTGTGAGTAAAAGCCTTAGGAAGCTCCAAGGCTTAGCGAGTTTTGGATGTGGTTCTTTGACGGTTTAAAAAATACACCTATTCCAAACACAAACCCTGAGATGGAAAACGCCATCTCTGTTGTACAGGTCCTATGCAAATAATAATAATATTAATAATAATATTAATAGCAGCGCAGGGGCTTAATGAAGTTTCCCTTAGTTCATTCATTTGGCAAGAAGCAGAGCTGGGGCTGGCGGTTATTTTCTGGTCCTTGTTATGCAGAAAAAGGTTCATGTTGTTGTTTTAAACTTACTAGAATAATGAAATTTTTCTTATTACTTTTGATCCTTTCTACTGTACAACTGCTTTTCAACAGGCGGTTTTCAAACTGCCCGGCCTCACCCCACAACCCACCGACTGCCATGGAGCCCGTGCCCGAGTGGCCCGGGGCGGGACACAGAGCCCGCACGCACCAGCAGGCCCTGTGCGCAGCCACCCGGCTCCACCTCAGCTTTGCCAACCCCCCACCGGGCGCTTGCTCGGGTCTCGGGTCTCCCTGGCTGACGCTTCTCTCCTCTGGGATTTCACCAGGTCATTTGGGACCATTCCGCTTCCCTCCCTGGTATTGTCCACTCGCTGACTTTCAGGTGGCTCACCTGTCCTCACAGCCGAGACGGGTTACACACAGTCCTGGTCATGGATCCATCACGGAAGAGCGAGAGCCCCTTCATTTCCCAGGGCTAGGATCACGTCCGACCTGACTTTGCAGCACCCACACCTCGCACAGTCCTGACTCGTATTGGGACCCCACCGGGTATCGCCTCCACAACTGACCCTCACATTATCCTGATGGAGCGAGGAGGGGGGTTGACCCGGGAGTGACAGGTAGACACGGGCCGGGTACTGATAGAAGGGCCTGCTCTGGGCTGGCTGGCTCTCCAGGGCACCCCCACCAGCCACCAAACCCACTGGGCCATGACGGACACGCACGTCAGCTGTGAGCTAGTGGTCTTCACCAAGAGCTGTGAGCGTGTTTCAGGTGGATTTCCGCAGACAGGACACAGCGAGTTCAGTGGGAAACTGAGACGCAGAGCCCATGGCCTGCTTTTCGAAGGTTGCCAAGCGCTCAGCCCAGAGGGAAGGGACACAGCCATTGTCTCCCGAGGAACAAAGATGAATCCTGCCCAGAAGGGAGAATAGGGCAGAGCTCGAGTTCTTAGGGTCTCATTCAAATGGCCCTCGTGTGCGGTGGGTACAGATGAAGGGCCGAGTGGGGACGGCTGGGGTTCCAGCCTGACCCACTAAGGCTCGTCGGGGACGCCAGCTGCTGGGGTTGACTGGCGTCCAACGTGCTGGGCCCGGAGAAAAGGAGCTCGCGGGCCAGGCCCGGCTTTCAGGCTGCTTTGTGTTTCTGCCGCCCGGGACGGCGGAGCCCGGGGGGCGAGGCTGAGCTTCCCTGCGGCTCCCTGCTGCTCGGTGCCGCGGCAGAGGCGGCCCCTTGGGCTCCCGTTTGCTGGCTTCCCAGAGCGACCCTGGGACCTCCTCTCGCAAGGCGAGCCCAGTGTGGCTGCCTTCAAGCCTCAGGAAACCAACGATAAACATTTTCTTGTACCCACAGCAAAATGCATCGGCAGACAGCAGACACATTACTGGGAAAAGGGCTAATCTGGTGGCTGGGCTGAAAGGTGGGGAAAAACACTTCATATATTATGTGCCAACTGGATGCCAAACTCAAACCAAAACACACCCGTGGGATCTCTGTATTCTGCTCGGTGAGCCTGAAACGTGCACACCTCCCAGTCTTTGCCAGGAGGCTGTGTGGTGTGTGTGTGCATATGTATGTGCTGTGTGTGCGCACGTGTGTGCGAGTGTGTGTGTGACTGTATGTGTGCGTGCATGTGTGCGCATTTGTGTCCATGTGTTTGCATGTGGTGTGTGCACACATGCATGTGGTGTGTGCATGTGTGCGTGTGCATGTGTGTGCATGTGTGTGTGTGTGTGCGTGTGTGCTGGGGCACAGCTCCCACCCTCAGCCAGGTACCTTTCAGTTCTGCCTTACCCTTTGCTTCCTGCTGGGCAGAGCCTCAAAACGAGCTCCAGGTGGTTGCTTAGTGTTTTCTCAGCTCTTTCTGGGGCACACGCATGGCTGTCTATCTTCTCTGGAATTAGTTGGAGCTTCACACAGCTCCTGTGGACACCCCCTTGCCCAGCTTTACTGTTTAAGCTCTTTGATTACCCCAGTGTTTGCCCCAACTGTGTTCTGCAGCCTCAACATCCATAAGGTTCAAGTTGTGACTGGCTGTTTGGACAAACACCCCTGGAGAAAAGCCTCCTTGCACCAGGCGATCTCCGTCAGGTGCAGTAAAGGCCGCCTTGCAAGCAGGGTCTTCCTAGGAAGCTGCGGGCAGGACAGGTAAGGACACGATCCGGAAGAGGGGTTTTAGGGAGACAGGTCCAACCCTGGTCTCCCTCCAGTAGTTGCCAGGCTGCTGCAGAGCCGGGAGGTGGGACAGGAACCGGGCAAGTGGAAATGCCACACAGCCCACTGCTCTGACTCACTTGCAGCCGTTTGCCTTGAGGAAATGTCTCCAGGATTGCTGGAACGTTTTGGTTTATGCCCTGAGTCCCAAGAACGTTAATTCTGGCCATTTTTGCCACTGTTCTCGTTGCTTTAACGGAGAAGGTAATTTTTGCCATTTCCTGACTCTCCCATTTTCATTGACATCATTCACCAAATTCATTTTTGATTATAAACACATACCCTGAATTACAGATTGTGAGTGCCACAGGTTACTACGTCATTAGATGCTACCTGCAGGAGGCCACGCGGTTTAAGAGGCTGTGCTCATAGAGGCTTGGTGTCCGGAGCATTCACTGCAGTGACACAGTAAAGGCCCCGGACCCAGTTCATGTGCATGATTGAAATGCTTTGTCCAAATCAGCGAGCTAGAAGCTGTATCCCACATGCACCGTCACCCCCTTAGCGGCTGCTCCCCCAGCCTCTCCAGAATGGGCGCGTTGCAGAGATTCAGGCTTCAGCTGCAGCGGGGAAGGGCCTACAAGGCCAGGGTGAACGTCAGGATCCTGAGCCACCAACGAAGGTCACGAGTCTCCTGTGACCGACCTGGTGACCGCCCCCCACGGTCACGGGGCTCTGAAGGAGAGGGAGAGTTTAACAACCTTTGTCGCTTCATTTGTAAATGAGAACACACACACGCAAACGCAGGTGAAGATAAAAAGTACACAGCAGCTCCCTATGTATTCAACAGGAGAACAGAAAATGTCCTTTTTATTAGTTTCAGCTCGAAGGCAGTTTTTCATTGTAGCTGTCAAATCGCTCTGAGTCGTTCAAAGAAAGGGATTCGCTCCCTGGACACAAACAACCAAACAGCGCACAGCCTTCCTCTTTGCCCCCCTCCCTGCCCCAGCCTCCTTCCCAGGCGCATCCAGGGGTTGCATAGAATATATGTATTTTTTAAAAAATATATCTTTATTGATATATAAAGGAAGGGAGATGGGGAGAGAGAGAGAGAGAAACATCATTGATGAGAGAGTCATGGATCGGCCGCCTCCTACACCCCCCAACTGGGGATTGAGCCCGCAACCCGGGCATGTGCCCCAATCGGGAATCGAACCCCGATCGCCTGGATCCTGGGTCGACGCTCAACCGCCGAGCCACGCCCGGCCGGGCCATGTATTTTTAAATTCAGTCCTCTGTGGGCGATTTTGAGAAAGTAGGGACAGTGAGCTTACCACATGGTGAGTAAAGTCTTTCCTTTGCGGACGTTTGGCTCACACCCGGGTTTTTTGAGCAGGAGTTGGACAGGGGTGCGGGAAGAGTCTCTGCCTGGACTTATCCCCAGGGCACTGGGTGCCACACCCATCTCAGAGCTGCACAGCCCAGGTATGTACAAGGTGTGGCCGGAGGACTGAGCTCAGCTTAAATCATGAATGACATGTTCCCAGACTCCTCTTGCTGCATTATTTTTTTCTTAATGGAACTATCACCTGGCATTTCCCCTGCCTTTTTTTTAATTAAAACTGCTTCCAGCTCGGCTGGCATGGCTCAGCAGTTGAGTGTCGCTCTGGGATCCAGGAGATCGGGGCTCGATTCCCAGTCAGGGGCGTGCAGGAGGCACCCGATCGATGACTCTCACCATTGATGTTTCTCTCTCTCCCTCTCCCTTCCTCTCTTGGACATCAACGAAGACATATATATATATTTTTAAAAAGAATTATTTAAAAATCCACAAAAACAAAAACCTGCTCCCAGTAGAAAGATCTGAGAAATTCATCAGCTCCACAGACCATGAAGGCTCCCTCGTGGGCTTGGTGTGCACTCGGGTGGGTGGAGACGCGCGGTCGGGGCCAGGGGCTCCCTCCTGCCGCCTGGCAGCCGGGTGTGAGAGGCTGTGAACCTCAGGCCTCGTGAGGGCCTTCTCCTCGCCCCCCTCAGTTCCCTGGGTCCAGGCTCCCGCTTGTATAATCTCTGGGGACGTGGCCTCTGCCTGTCGTCTCAGCCTGCCATCATATGCTGAGCTCTTCCCACGCAGCTCAGCGTAAGGAACACCCCAGCGTTTGTCTACTGGAGGACCTTGCGACACACGGCCTCGCCCGTCGTAAAACTCCGATGCAGGGAGTCACGACACACGCTGGCTTCTGCTCGGGAAATCAACGAGGTCGAGCGTAGTCTGTGTCTTTAATTCGTCTGAATTTGATTTCTTTTGTCCCAGCCTCTGCTTCCAAGCTCCCCCATGCGCTCTACCCCTTCGTTCCCGTAGATATTTTTTCTGATTTTTACCGTGAAACTAATCACGCTCAGAACAAGGCCATCGGATGTGAATTTTCTTACTGTTTCTTGGACACGATTCCATTTTTCCTCCATTCTAACTGCCTTTTGTTCAAATTCAGAGAAGCAAGTGCCTCTCGTTTGCAACGTTGCCGACCCGCCTTGACCCAGACACCGCGTTTCCCTTCCTGCGTGTGCGGCGCCGGTTCTCCCTGGACCCCACGGTGCCCACGCTCATGTGTTTCGCTTCTGATTACGTTCGAGCACCTGAAGGCCTCGGTACGACAGTCAGCTTAAAGCCCTTGCCTGCCAGGCTCATCGCCCCTGTGCCCCTGGATCTGGGTCCACTCGCTAACTTTCTGCTGGTTACGGGTCAGTTTCCTGCTTGTTCACGTGGTTAGTGTTTTTTAATTAAACGCCGAACGATGAGTGCTCCACGGTTATATCTAGATTTTGCTGTAATTTTGAAGGAGAGCTGACTTTTTTTTTTTTTTTGACAGGCAGCTAAGTTTCTTTTGGATCAGCTGGATTCTTTGAGAGGCTCTGTTGGGACAGGTTTAGAGTAACCCCATCCAGGGATAGGTTAGTCCTACTCTTAAGGCTTGACTTTTCTGGGCTCACACCCGGCAGAATGGCTATCGTCAAAAATGTCAACAAATAACGAGTATTCAGGAAGATGCGGAAAAAAGGGGCCCCGCATGTACTGTTGGTGGGAATGTAAATTGGTGAAGTCACTATGGAAAATGAGATGGGGGTCCTCAAAAAATTAAAAATAGCAGGATCCAGCTATTCCACTTCTGAGTATTTATATGAAGAAAATGAAAACATAAATACAAAAAGATAGACACATCCCTGTGTTCCTCGCAGCTTTATTTACAATAGCCAAGGTATGGAAACAGCCTGACTGCCCACCGGTAGGTGACTGGATAAAGAAGATGTGATGTATATACAGAATGGAATATTACTCAGCCATAAAAAGGAAGAAGCTATTGCCATCTGCGTGCGACAGAGTGGATGATCCTAGAGGGCACTGTGCTGAGTGAAATAAGTCAGACAGAGAAAGGCAAATACCGTGTGGTTTCACTTATATGTAGAATCTAAAAAACAAACCAAACCAACAAAGCTCATCCGTACAGAGAATAGATTGGAGGGTATCAGAGGGGAGGGGGTTGGAGGCGGGCAGAATGGGGGAAGAGTCAGCTGTATGGTAAACGATGGTGACTAGACTGGCTGTGATGACCACTCTGCATACCTGAAACTAATATAATGTTATATACCAAGTTTACCGCAATAAAAAAGCACTTATTACATGTACTTGGAATGACTTATTTAAAAAAGACTATAAATTATATTACATGAAAGCAATATGCCCCCCAAAGTCCTTGCAACTGCTTATCTCTTGGCTCAGACATTCATTCCTGCTCTACCATCTGTTATGAGCCTTGAACTCTCTCTACATCGGTTACCCCAGAATTAACCCAGTGTGTTTTCCTCTGCACCCTTTGATTTGCTAACCTGTATTGCCCCATGACGTTTGCTAATTCTGCATCCGTAGTTGCAGGGGCTTCACTCAGCACTATTGCTGGCTTCTGGCCTCAGTCTGGATGGGCATGCAGGGTGCTGGGCAGTCCACCGTCCAAAGGCGTCTAGACCTTCTGGCCGCAGTTGGCAACAACAATCCGGCCCTCCAGCTGCTCTCACTGGAAGGTTTGCAGGAGCGGAGACACTGCTAGGTCAAGGAGTCCCAGCTTCACGACTAAGACTTGGGTTTGCAGGGTTAGCGTGAGGAAGGTGACTCAGTGTCACCACATGTGAAAGCGACACTGGACTCTATTTTTCTGATTGTAAAGAAACCTGGCTGGCGATGGAGACACATTGGAGGTTCCTCCCCCAGATCCCCGCGGCTATGATAAACGTCTCCTGCCAAGACCAGATGGAGAGACAGGCCTGTGCTATTGGCGACCCACAGGCATGGTGGGCTCAGGCCTGGGAGCAGGTGGGCTGCCAGGTTCAGGAGCTGCGATTCGGCTGCATCGGATGAAGCCATTTTATCCACGTGTCTGACAGCTCCGGGGGCATCACAGTCAAGGGTCTGCTTGGTCTCTGCCAGGGGGACGCCATGGAACTGCTCCAAGGAAGGGGGGCTTCGGGAAACCTAGAAGGAGGGTCCTTGCTCCAGATGCTGTGAGTTTGGAGTAGGGAGTGAGATGAGCTGCGAGACGCACCAAGGCCCCTCCTGACGGTCACAGCTCCTTCAGGGACCAAAGCTTCCTGCTGGACCTAAACTCACGCCCCACTGAAGTGGCCGAAGTCAAAGATGAAATTAAAACTCCAATTCCAAATCATTTAGGAAATAAGCACTTCAAAACCACTAAATATTCAAAATTGAATGGAAAGGCCATGTTTTAAGTCATCTTTTTTTTTTTTTTTAAGGAATGAATATAAATCACTTAAGTATTTATCACAAGAAAAAATCAAGCCAATCTAAGGAAAGTAGGTGAAAGGAATGGAAATGACAAGACAGGAAGTCATTAATTTGAAAGGGAAACTCTGAAAGAAAGAAATGAAACCCATACGCTTTTGGCCCAGGGAGGGAGGCAGGCGTCGTTGCAGATCTAGGCCACAGGCTCACCCAGGATGCTCTGAAAGAAACATCCTGGGGCTCCCGTTCTAGGAGCTTCTGATGTATGTGGTCAGAGCTTCAATGTTCATTATTTTGAACAAGGCTCCAGAATTGATGTTGACACGTTTCTGAAAACATGGTAGATGTGGACCTGATTTAAAAGGAAAAACACACACGACTCAATGTATCCTACGCATATATATTATTTTTATTATGTTATTTTCATATGTATAAATTCCTTATGTTTCTAGTTCTTACACATCTATAAACTCAAACATATTTATTAAGCAAAACCCATAACAACCCAAAGCAACAGTAATTTACAGCAACTAGTGATGCTTGCTGAAGCTGAAACATGGCTGGAATTCATAGTTGAAAGATGACATTTTATGTTTTGTATTTTCTCTTTTAACTCTCAATTTTGAGCAAGGAGGCCATCCTATGAGTCACTGCCTTTATCATTTAAACCACTGCTACATTATTTAGATGTGATCCTCAACTTAGATGTGCCTTCAAAGTGCATTATTAATTTTTTTAAATCTCATTTATAAAAATCATTGCTTATTAACTAGTATTTCTAGTGCTAAAAGCATGATCCAGACTGGCACAAAGATGACTAAGTTTGCACGCTGGCAGGTGTGGCTCAGTTGGTTGGGAGTCATCCCGGGCACCAAGAGGCTGCCGGTCCAGTTCCCCGTCAGGGCACATGCCCGGGTTACGGGCTCTGCCCCAGATGGGGGGTGCAGGAGGCAGTTGATCGATGTTACGCTCTCACATGGACATTTCTCTCTTCTCCCTTCCTCTCTCTCTGAAAATCAATAAACTATTCTTTTTTTTTTTTTTTAAAAAAAAGACTAAATTTGCATCGGCACAGAGAGGAACTGCAGGCTCAGTATCGCTGGGTTGACCGGCTCTGTGAGCTCACTCAGCTCCCCTCTGCCTTGGTGCCCTGGCCTCTTCGAAACCCCATCTAGGCTGCTCTTGGCTCAGGGCATCGCTCCGCACAGAGTCCACCTCCGTTCTTTCCACCCCTGCATGAGGGGCTCTCACGATGTCACAACATTATCTCAGCTGAGGAAGCCAGTCTCACATGATGAGGTTCATCAGGGGGAATTTGTCTTTACAACTTGTGGCCTGGGTGCACCAGGGATGGGGGAACGGCTGGTATTTTAACACGAGGCCTTCGGCCACTTAGCGGGATTCACACGTATTTATGACAAGGTATTAATCTTAAATAATGCATCTTTGCATTACATCGTGGTGACACAATTGTAAACACTAATGTGTTTTTCAGATATTGAATTACAAGGCAGTTCTCAATAAGATGATCCAGGAGAGACCAACATTGTGTTTTGGGTATTAACCATATAATCAATATATAAAATTTAGACATTCACAGAAACCCAGGGACCCTCAAGGGCATGTCCACGAACATGCAGTGGTCTGCAGAGTAGCCCGAGAGTCACCGCTCAGCTGGATGATTGGATTTGCATAGAAAATAACAGTAGAAATGACAGGCCCACTATCCCTTTTTTGGCTCCACCACAGCCCATTGCTCAAGTTTCAGAAATCTCCCTTTTTCTCTCGGTTTGACAGAATCCTCAGACTCGCGCCTCGGCTGGCCCCTCTGAAAGCCCAGCCAGCTCCGCTTTGCACAATTCCCTGCCCTTCTCCCATCTCCCCGACCCCAGGCGACGGAGTCGGCCACCGAGTCAACAGCGTTGAGTTTCCCTTGGTACCAGACCAAGTCCTGTGCCCTGGGGCGGACAGGAGAAGGGCCGGCGGATAGGAATGGGGCGAAGACGCGGGAATGGGAAAGAGGGTGCGGCAGGTGAGGGAAGCGGGGGAGTCCAGGGCGATGCTGAGGGCGATTGGGAGCTTCAGTCACAGCCGAGGGCAAAGAAACCAAATGTTTCCTGCGCCACCTTCCACGTCCTGCTGCCGGAATCAGCGGAGATCACTCCCGTCATCCTTATTCTCTGAATAAGGGAGTTGGAGGTTGGCTATGTCGAGTTTAGAAGAAAACGTACCCTGTTCCCAAGCCACTCCCCAACCACATTTCCACGGGACCGCACAACACACTTTCTAGAAGTGCCAGCTTTTCCATGGGCTTTACTTCCAGCCTTGTTGTGATGTCTCGGGTAAACCGAGGCCTGGCTGTGATGCTGGGAGAGTCGTCCATCGGCCCTTCCTGTCCTGGGGCCCTTCCTAACCGTGGTGAAGTCGCCCTTTCCCGAGAAAGCAACCTTTAAAACACCCACGTGGCGCATTTATTATGGTCACACGTAGACACGAAAAATTACCAAGGGGACTATGGGAGGGACGAACGAAGCCGTCGGCGCTGCGGCTGCCTTGCGGGGGGTGGTCAGAGAAGGCCAAAGTTGGGGGGCATGTCTAAGGGACGCTCTTCCTTAAACGGGGTGACATGCACATGGTGTCCTGCTGCTTTCTGCACACACACACACACGTGCGCGAATGCACGTCCGTTACGCTTTCCTTTTCTGTATCACACATTTCATAACACAATTGAAAATTATCAAAGTCTTTTTAAAATCCCCAAATAGAAACATTGAGAAGCCCTGGCAGAGGTTCCCCCGGAGGCCTCTGGTAGGTGCCGGGGCAATTTTGTTCAAAGGCTAGTGTGGCGCCTCCGGGACACGGGCCTCTCGCTCTGCGGCACAGGCCTCCCTGTGCCGGCGGCAGGGACGCTCACGCGAGGTCGGGGGAACCGGGGCGGGGTTTGAACAGGGCGTTTAGTTTAGTTTCATAATTGATCAGGCCACTCGATCCCAGGCTGAGAACCGGAGGAGCTCTTTCCACTGGGACCTGGCCTAGATTTCCTCTCATTTTTCTTTCTTTTTGCTGGTTTTATGGCTGTTTGCTCATTGGAGCAGTTCCTTCGATTTGATCAAAATCGATTTTTTTTTCCTAGTAGATGGAGGCAAAAGAGAAATTCTTTTTTAATTTTTATTTGTTTTTATTGATTTCAGAGAGAGGAAGGGAGAGAAACACCAGTGATGAGAGTCATTGATCGGCCGCCTCCTGCTGGGGATGGAGCCCGCAGCCCGGGCATGTGCCCGACGGGGAATCGAACCGGGACCCCCTGGGCCACGCCGGCCTGGAGAAGGGGACATTCTTTCTTAGGAAAGACAAACACAGATGACAAGACCGGGGCCGGCATCTAACTGCAGAGCAGAGGAAGCCTGCCCTAACCCATGGACACGTCTGTGAGGAGAAACGCACCGAAAGCGACGGAACACTTTGGATTAATTATCTAGAAAGTTCCACTTCGCACAGACGGCCTTTCGCTGAAGTTGCGAAACACCCTGCGTGCTCATGGCCCCCGTTTCTGACCGTCTTCCCCGAACTCAAGTCTCGGGAGAGCTCTTCTTCTCTCCACGGCATGTGGAATTCATTTTAATTCTGTACAAACAGGGAGCCAAGGCGGTGTCACATCAATCTCTCGTTTCCTAAGTGCCCCCGCCTGTCAGTGTGCTTGTCCGTCAGCCAGCGGGAGGCAGCACCCCATCGCTCCCGAGGGGCGCAGGCTCCCGAGAGTCGCCCCGACACGGACGCTCGTCCCCCAGGGCTGAGGCGACAGGAGGTGTTCACCGACCCGTGCGCTGAGCCGCGCCTTGGGCTCGCCCCGCTCGCTCGGGGGGCTGGCGCGCGGGTTTGCAGGGGGCTCCCTGCAGGTGACAGCCCCGTGCTGGGGAGGGGCGGCTGAGCTAGGGGCCACGGGACCTCAAGGGCTGAATTGGGATGACACCTCTGAAAAGAGACTCACCAGGGCCTCCGGGCCCTTCTTGCCGGCGCCTCCGCTGAGCACGGGTGATGTGGGCACGACCACACCCGGCCTCGGGACCGTGACGCGGACACTTTCCAGGCAACGGCGGTGCCCTGGGGAGGAACCTGGACGGGTTCTGACTCCACAGCCCCAGCTTAGGGCACCTGCCCCTGGGCGCCCCTGAGGCAGCTTTCCGGTGCTCCCAAGACCGGCTCCATCTCCGTTCCTAATTTCTCTGCGACGCCCTCGCCTCCTCGACGGCTCCTCCTGAAACGAGGCCGTGCAGTTCCTCCCTTCAGGACCAACAGGACTCTCCCCTAAGACAGCTCGAAGGGAGAAACCTCAGTTTCCGCCTGAAATGCATGCCACGGGCCACGCTTGTGGATCTGCTGTGCGTGTGCCCACGTGTGTCCGTGATGACATCTGTGTGCGGACACCGGTGCACATGTGTGTATGCACGTGTGAGCACATGGACTGGGGATATATGTTGTCTACATGCCCCTTTTAGAGACCGACGGAGATGCGGGGCCCTTACGGGCTCCTGCTGCGAGGTGAGTTCGTATGCGCAGGGTTTGACGCAGAGGCCTGCGTCCTAGTCCAGCTTCGCACCCAGTTCAGTCTCCATGAGCACGGGGTTTTTGCTTTGTTTTGCTTTGTTTTTTGTTTTTTGCAGCTGCAGAATGAAGAGGCTGAATGATTAGCTTGTATGATTTTCCCTCAACGGTTCCCTTGGGGCCCCTGGACTTCAGCTCAGCAAGAAGAATGTCCTTGAGATCCGAGGACAAGATGACCTCAGACTCAGATGCTGTTGCAATTTCCTCGGGGACCCGTTTCCAGGCTCCGACACTCCTTCCTCCTCGCTGGACACATTATTTATATCCCGACTCTCACGAGTCAGATCTGCCTTCCACCCTGGCCTGTTTCCCCGGAGAAGCAGGTGGAGCCCTCTGGTATTGGCTTCGCCATGACATTTTGCCAATAAGTTTGGAACAAAACTGTTAAGGTCAAGACTCCTCTCCAGCTGCGGAGGTTTTTCCACACTGCAGCCCAGTGTTTGTTCCCTTTGAGGGTGTTCATCCCTGATCCCGACGGTTAACACTTCCATATGAGCGGGGCACGTGAACATCACACGAAATAGCACTAGGCAGTTCAGTCCACTGTTTAGAACGTGACTGATTTAAATTGCTTAAAGCAGCGATCATGCTCACTAGTATCATCAGAGAACATAAAATAGCACAAGAGCCCTTGTTGTTATATAATTAAACAGATCATTAATCTCTGTTCCTTTTTATCCACCAACCTGGCCAAATGTGCATTTTGTATTTACTTATGTGGGCAAATAACATCTCCCATGGATCAAAATTTAAGACGGAAGAAAGGTAAGGAGTGACATCCTCCTAATGGCATGTCCTTCCCACACCTATTTTCTTTTCCCAAATAAAACCAGTGTTAGTTTTGCCTTGGATACAATACATCTGGGAGAACATATTTGCCAATGATACATCTAATAAGGGGTTAATACCCAAAATTTATAAAGAACTTATAACAATCAACACCAAAAAACCCAAACAACCCATTTAAGAAGTGGGCAGAGGACCTGAACAGACGCTTCTCCAAAGAGGACACACAGATGCCAGTAGACATATGAAAAGATGCTCAACGTCGCTAATCATCAGAGATGCAAATCAAAACCACAGTGAGGTCTCACCTCACACCCGTCAGAGTGGCTCCATCCACAGGTCAGCAAACGACACGTGCCGGCGAGGGTGCGGGGAAGGGGAGCCTGTGCACCGCCGGTGGGAACGCAGACGGGTGGGCCGCTGTGGAAAGCAGTGTAGACAATCCTCAAAATATTAAAAATAGAGCTGCCTTTTGACCCCGCGGTTCCACTTCTGGGAATTTATCCAAAGAATCACGAAACACTACTTTGAAAGAACATATGCAGCCCTATGTTCATAGCCGCGCAGTTTACAAGAGCCAAGGTTTGGAAGCGGCCCAGGTGCCCCTCAGTAAACGATGGATGAAAACGCCGTGGGACAGTCACTCCATGGAGTACTACGCAGCTGTGAAGAAGGAAATCTTACCCTTGGCGTCAGCGTGGAGGGACCCGGAGAGCATTATGCCGAGTGAGATAAGCCAGAGAAAGACAAATACCCTATGATCTCACGCATATGTGGAATCTAACGAACAAAATACATGAGCAAACAAAACAGAAACAGAGCCCTAGATACGGAGAACAGCTTGACAGCTGTCAGAGGGGAGGCGGCTTGCGAGGCTGGGGGACAAAGGTGAAGGGATTAAGAAAAAACCCGTCAAACTCATAGCCACGGACGACAGTGTGGTGGCCACCAGAGGGAAAAAGGGGGGGGGGGAGAAGAGGGCGTGGGGGGGATGAATGGGGATGAAGGAGACTTGACTTGGGTGGTGAACACACGATATAAGACACGGATGAAAAGAAAAAGAAAATATACCTGTATATACAAGCAAGTCCCTACTTATGTCTCCAACACTTTGCTCAAAACCATCATCTGTTCTATGGTTTTGGCGACGTGCACATTGACCCCCGTGAAAAGGTGGAAGCCCCGGCTCTCAGGGTCACCCTGAGGCCCGACCCCTGCCTGTCGCCCTGGGTCAGCCTCCTGCCCGGGGCCACACCGGGGTCTGTAATGTTCCTGTGTGTTGCGATGCAAAGCCCGCTGAGAAGGCCTAAAGCTTGTGGTTCTCCAAATCCGCCTGATTCTGTCTGTCTCTTTCCCTGTACATGCCGCTCTCTGCCTCCAAGCCTCTTCTACCTCTCGCTTCACAGGCGTGGCTTTTCCCATTTTTATTCTCCCCCGAGGATATGTTTGTCGATTTTTAGAGAGAGGAAGGGAGAGAGAGAGAGAAAGAGAGAAACATGGATTTGCTGCTCCACTTATTTATTGGTTGTTCTTGTACGTGGCCTGCCCGGGGTCAAACCTGAGCCTCGGTGCGTGGGACGGCGCCCTGACCGGCGGGGCCGCTGCGGGGACGGCGCCCTGACCGGCGGGGCTGCCCGGCCGGGCCCACGCGGCCTTTGAAACTGCCCCACTGCCCACTGCCGCCCAGGTTGCGCTGACCAGACGGGGGCCCGGGAGCCTCCCCGGGTTGTGACTGCGGCAGGTCCTCCTGCAAAGACTGTAAATTCTGCTGCACCATCCCCGAGGTGCCAGGACACGCCGCTCGCGGCGCCCTGTGCGCTGAGGGGCGTTTTGTCTGCTCGGTTTTGCTTCTCTCTCAGTTAAGTATGAAGTCGAGTCCAGGGCCGAGTTCAAGGCGCTCCCGGCTGGGCCGGCAGCCAGGCCCACGGTCGGTGAGGGACAGCGGGGCCCTGTGCGCGCCCGGCGGGGGCAGGTCCCCGCTGGCCGGCGCCCGGTGCCAAGGCCGCTGGCTCCCTCGCTGAGCCCGAACAAGGCCGCGCCGCAGCTGCGAATGATGTTGCCTCGGCCCTGAAGGGAGGACGCCATAGTGACGGCAGGCGGCTGCCAGGAACCCGCGGGGGAGGCCCCCTGACGGGGCGGAAAGTGACACCAACGCGTTTGTGCCCAGATACCCACTGGGAAGGAGACGGAGTGTGCTGCGGACCAATATGAAAGGAGAGAGAAATGCAAGTCAGTCGTCCTCGGGGACTAAACAAATTATATTAAACCAACAAATAATTACCAGTCCCCAGTGTTCCCAGCCTGTTGTGCTGGGAGCCAGAGGCCGGGGTGCGGGGTGGGGGGATGGGGCGCGGGCAAGACCAGGGGAAGGCTGGGCGCAGGCTGGGCGCACGTCCCGGCTCTCAGGTTGACAGCAAATTGGGCAAAGTTAGGTGTTTTTCTGTGAATCTTGCCACATTTGTCAAGTATAGAAAGTACCGTTTGCCACGAAGTGTGGGGAAAATTAATGGAAAAAAAAAATCAGGTGGACTCAGTAGAAAACGTGGGAAGCAGTTGTAACTATAAAAATACAGAGAAAAAATGCCTTTGACTCCACACCCAGAAAACCAATATTAACATCTGAAATATGCTTTCAAGAGCGTTCCCTATGCATTTTTAGGGTAATTGAATTCATATGTACACACTTTACATTTTGCTTTTGAGACCTCCAGTTATTTGAAAGCACAGTCCCCTGGCAGACGGAGGCTTGATCAACGTAATTTTAAAAGTTACATGCGTATATTGTGATTTCATTGTCTTTGACTATATTGTAGGGGATTTTTAATGTTTTTGTTATGACAAATAACCCTGGGCTGAATATATTGGGCTTAAATGCTTGCTCACGTTTCAGATGATTTCCTTAGAAAAAACAGATTCCTCAGAAGTGGAATTTCTGTATATGAATGAAAAATAACAGCACTCTTCTTTTTTAATCCCTACCAGAGGATATTTTTTCCATTGCTTTTTCAGAGACAGTGGAAGAAAGAGAGAGAAACATCGAGGTGAGAGAGACACATCGACTCGTTGCCTCCTGCACTCGCCCTGACCAGGGCTGGGGATCGAACCTGCAACCCAGGTACGTGCCCTTGGCCGGGAATCGAACCTGGGACCCTTCAGTCCTCTGGCTGACACTCTAACCACCGAGCAAACCAGCCAGGGCTAACTGACCCCATTCTGAATAATCTTGCCAACATTCTTTTCAGGGAAGTTTAGGGTTGACTCTCACTGGCGGTACCCGAGGGCACCTGGTAACCTCTATTCGGGACCCTCCTTTTTTCACTGTTGTGCTTTAACATTTCAAGTCATCTCATTTTTAATTGCAATGTTTTTAGAATGAGGAAGCTGATATCCTTCAAAAGCTCACTAACCACTGAGAATTTATTTAATGTTGTGGTTTATGGGTTCATGGCTTTTGTTTAAAAGATGACTTTGTTTATGTGACATACATGAACAAGTAATTTGGACAAACTCATCCACAAAAAGCAAGTAGGAAATATGGCCTAAGATCTGCTAGACACCCTCAGAGAGCTCATAGCTCAGGGGGCCACCGAGCCGGGAAGCTGGGGACCGAGGTCAGCCAGGGGACCCTGCAATTAGGGGCCTTTATTTCAGGTTCCTTTGCTGGTTTTGGCGAGAACGGCTGAGACTGAGCTGCAATCTGGGCAGGCTCATGTGGACAGAGGCTCCCCAACCCACCAAGAGAAAGGAGGGGGTCTGGTGAACCCCCCGCACTTTTGGAGACACCCTGAAAAGTTGACCCCAAGGAGTGGCCGGAAAGGCGGTGGGACTCACCGGGGACTGCAGTTCAGTCGCGATCACCTCCATTATTGACACAGGATTAAGGGCGCCAAGGGCTAGTGCCCCAGCATCTGCAAAAACAAACGCAAGTCCTCCTAAGTCTGACCTTTCCTCCATAGACAATTGTCCAAACGCAGTGTCTGCACCGGGCAGCTTTCTACGTCACTCACACTTTCCCAGGCCCACCTCTGACTTTAGCCGTGGAGAAGTCAGTGCCACACGGGCTGCCTTAAATTTTGTGCAGGTGCCACCTGACAGAGCCTCACCTGGTCCCACCCCAGACCCCTCTCCCTTCCTGCTGGGCGTCCCCACGGCTGACGGACAGGATGCCCAAGCTAACCCATTTGTACCCACCACTCCCAACGCAGAATTATAGGGAGTTGAGGCCTGTGGGAGCCCCACTGATCATGGGTGATGGAGCTGGACACACGCCCCCACTTTCCTCCCCTGGAAACACATTTCATAGAGCCCCTCAGGAGGTCCGGTGGCCCTGAGCACCAGCAGGCCCCACCAGGTGCCAACGCGACACAGCTTCCTCACGTGGGCTCTCTTTCCTTGTTTCCTGGGGTCATTTTCCAGATAAAGTTTTAGCACGAAAGCTTTCGTCTCAGGCTCTGCTTTGGAGGGAACTCAAGCTAATACAGTTGCATCAAAAGGAAGCTCAGAACCCAGATCCTCAGGGTGGGATGTTAAGGCAGGATTGCTCCCTGGCCAGAGGGAAATAGGGACAGGATTTCGGGTTGTAAATGGACAGGGAATTGCCCTGGTATAAGGTGGACAGCGATGGACGGTTCCTTCTATTCCTCTTCTAACCCAGGGGTGTGGGCTTAACACCATCCCCTCCCAAGTAGGCCAGGACCCTTGTCTTCTGTTTGGGGCTAGGGGTCTGCCCTCTGGGCCTGGGCTTGTCCAAAGGAGAGGACTTATGCCATCTCCCAAACGCTGGCCAGTGTGACTCCAAGTGAGATGCTCAGTGGGACAGGAGCGAGTTGCTGACAGTCCTCTGTAGAGGACTCAGCTCTTCCACGCACTTCCAAGAATTGCTTGTTTTTAAAAAAATATGTTTTTATTGATTTCCAGAGAGAGAGGAAGGGAGTGGGATAGAGAGACAGAAACATCGATGAGAGAGAAACATTGATCGGCTGCCCCCTGCACGCCCCCTACTGGGGAATCGAGCCTGAGACCCCGGCATGTGCTCTGACCGGGAATCGAACCTGTGACTCCTGGTTCCTGGGATGATGCTCAACCACTGAGCTCACTGGCCAGGCCAAGAAACGTTCTGCGTCAGCTTCCAGCACGGAAGGATGAGGTATCCCCGTGTCTTCCTCCCCATAATCCTCGCAGACTCTGCCATTGCTATTACTTATTATATTATCATCTTATCTTTCTTCTCAGGCTTGGCTCTCATCTCCCCCATGGAGAAGGAACTTCATCACAGCCCCAATCTTTGTTTCCGTTTTCACTCAACAGACTCACTTCTTGGGCACGAGGCGGTGACGGAGAGGGGACTTGAGAACCTTGGAAAGGATGTTTGTGAGAGAGCAAGAGTACGCACTAATTTTCATACGTGGTTTCCAGCCACACTAGTGTTTCCATCCAGAGTTGTCTTCTGACCTGTAGAAGCGTTTATTCGAAGGCGTGGCCGACACCTTCACTTGAGTGCCCTCCAGGAATCCAGAGCTCAACGCCTTGAACATGCAACTCACGAGTCCCTCCCCCTGTGGTCTCTGTCCCGGTGACTGACACTTAGGCCTGTTCCAAATAGGTTGTAGCTGTGTGTCAGCTCTTTCTGGAGGCGGGTGATTAGAATGCTAATGTCAAGTTCCCTTTGAATCATCGGAATACAAAGGGGACTAAACAGCAACTGTCGCACTTGGCGTCCAGAACCGTTTCCAATGACTGACAACGAGGGACACCTGCAGCGAATGTTTTTCCACTGGAGGGGATTTGTGTGTATTTTACTAATCTCAGGTTGCAACGAAGAGTATTCATGGTTCTTATTACAACTCTCTCCCGTGAGTATAGTCAGGATTATAGCATGAGAGTATTCTGAATTTTAGAAGTAAAAGGGAAAGACTTGCCATTATAAACACTGTGTTGGCCACCACTTAGCTCAGCTTGTAACTCATGCTGTTGATCACATTAAAAGGAACCTGCCTTGGTAGCTTTCAGGGAAGAAATAAACCCCATTAGAAATTCCATCCCAAGGAGTACATTAAGGAAATAGCTGCATTGATTTGGTTCACTTTCCATTTGTGCTGTGGATTCTCATTTTAAAATGTGATCTCCCAGCCGGCATGGCTCAGTGGCTGAGCATCGACCTAGGATCCAAGAGATCGGGGTTCGATTCCCGGTCAGGGCACAGGCCCGGGTTGTGGGCTCCATCGCCAGTCGGGGGCGTGCAGGAGGCAGCCGATCAATGACTCTCTCATCATTGATGTTTCTATGTCTCTCCCTCTCCCTTCCCCTCTCTGAAATCAATAAAAATATATTAAAAAAAATAAAAAAATAAAATGTGATCGACACAGCAGTGTACACTGGGAGGGATGTTTGGACTTTGTCTTTAGTAAACACTGGCTGATGGATGTTGTCTTTGGCTCTGATTTAAAAAAAAACCACATTCTGCAAACGAGATATTGTAAATATGAAACATGTCATACTAAAGGCGTGCCGGCCTCCATGTAAAGGCGATAAAACAGAAGGGCTGGAGACGTACTAGGTCAGAAACTTGTATTTTGCTTTTAAGGGACAAATTCCTATCATGGGAAAGAAGAGTAAAAGCCAAGCAAATTTTATGTCGTTGTCTCAGACGAGAGGAGGAAAAATATTGGTATGAGAAAATATTTAAAGAAGTGTGGTTGAAGACTTCTGAAATTTAGTTAAATATATATAAATTTATTGATTCAAGAAGCTCAGCAAACCCCAAGGGGAAAAAAGACAAAGAACAAAAAGCCCCGACACAAAGTAGACTGTGAAACGTCAGGGGCATCTAGTACAACCCCTAGAGGAACAACTAAAATAAAGAGACTTACAGCCAAAAACCCAACATATAAATTAAAGTGAAACACTAAAAAGTATTTAAATAATTTTTTAGAGATCAGAAAAAGAGTAACAGAGAAACAAGAGCAGAAAAATAATAAATGGTACCCTTCCATCCAAACATCAATAAGTACATTAATTATAAGTGATCCAGACATATCAAAATCAGGTTGTCAGATTTGGTTAATAAGTGACCCCCAAAGAGATGCTCTATACACGAAAGCCACTTTAAATGTAAGCATAGGCCCTGCAGGGCGTGGCTCAGCGGTTGAGCGTCGGTCTAGGATCCAGGCGATTGAGGTTCGATTCCCGGTCAGGGCACATGCCCGGGTTGCGGGCTTGATCAATGACTCGCTCATCATTGATGTTTCTCTCTCTCTCTCTCCCTCTCCCTTCCTCTCTCTGAAATCAATAAAGATATATTTAAAAAAAAAAATGTAAGCATAAGATATGATAACAGGGAAAGGGTCGAAAAGGCAAACTACAAATAATAATGAAGAGCTGCGGGGACTGTACAATGTCAGACAAAGCAGACTCCAGAGCAAGGACTGGCGCCAGGGATAAAGAGGGACGGTGCATGATAAAAGGGTTATTTCACCAAGAAGCTAGAACAGTCCTAACTATGTACGCTCCTAACAACAGCTCCTCCAAACGTATAAAGCAAAACTGGACATAACTGAGAGAAGTAACAAATCCATAGTCATATCTGGAGGCTCCTCTTTGAATTATCCAGACTCGTCACTGCACCAAGTAGACAGAAAATGAATGAGGCCCCGCTGGTGTGGCTCAGTGGTTGAGCGTTGACGCAGGAGGTCAGAGGGCAGGACACATGCTTCGGTTCTCGCAGCTGAGTGTGCAGAATCAGTCGTTCGCCCAAGGTGGGGCCGTGAGGCCACGGCAGCGTCTAATTCAGGCCCTTTCCTGTTCTCAGAGCTTTGCTGTCCTCAGAATATTTGCAGCAGACCTTGACATCTACCGTATTTTACATCACTTCTGAAACCCAAGAGGCCCCGAAGTTGTCAGTGGACAAGCAAACAGATTCCAGCCTGTGACGGAAGTCAGGCCCTGACCCGTGGCTATGACTTGCTCGGGGACGTGTTCCCTTCTCGTGAGCATCGCTGGTTGTGTATAAAATGAACAGCACCCTCGCTTGGGGACCATTCTCAGAGCGGACCCCTCCGAGCCCCTATCTACCCTGCTCACTGAAGGAAGCCACGTGAGGCCGTGGATGGTGGCAGCAACGGCCTGAGGCTCAAGGGGAAAGTCTGACTCTTGGTCTGTGAAGAGGAAATGGCGAGTAACCGCACCCCATGGGCCCTCGGTACTTTCTCCTAGAAACACTCTAGCGCCCGGGCCGGTGTGGCTCAGTTGGCTGGGTGTCGTCCTGTGCACCGAAAGGTCGCTGGCTCGATTCCTGGTCAGGGCACACAACCCCCAGTAGGGGGCGTGCAGGAGGCAGCTGGTCAGCGTTCTGCTCTCACATTGATGTCTCCCTTCCTCTCTCTCTAAAAATCAATAAAGATATTAAAAAAAGAAACAATCTAGTTATACTAGGTGACCTCCAAGAGTAGAGTCTTTTTAGGCTGGCTAGCTTTCTGTAAAGAATGACACCCAGGAATCCAGGACGGGTTCCCCACAGAGGGGCCCTCTTCTTGCCATCGGTCACCGCGGCTGTGACGCGAGCCAGAGGGGGGGTGACGGGCGGGGGACGGAGCCGCGGCCTGAAGTACAGGCCCCAGCAACACCGGATTCATAGCTCTGTCCTCGTACCCAAAGCAAAGGGCTGTTTGGTTTGTTTGAAACACTGACTTAAAGGAACCTCGGTGTTGCTTTTGTATGGAGGACGAGAGAACCGGCACGAAGACAAACACAGAAGAAATTCAGTCCAAGCGCACGTGTTTGAAATAACACACTCAACTTAAGAAAAAGAAGAGGGGTTTGTCCAACTAGATATTGACGCAGTCTTAAAACACTGTGGTGCTGGCGCAAGAACAGGCAAGACGGCCGAGGAAGTGGAGCGGAGGCCCAGGCGGAGGGCGCGTAAGGGGAGCTTAATATGCCGTAAATCAACTGGCAAAGAACGGATGCTTCCCTCGAACCCGCTGGGAAAGCCGGCGCACGGTGTGGAGAAACCCCGGCTGAATCATTCCTCAGCGCCGCGGGAAAAGGGTTCTGGATGGACGAATGACCAGGTGTTGAAGGTAAAATTACTGAGTCAAGGGCTCCTACCTGGGTCGCAGGTTTGCTCTCCGGCCCCAGTCGGGGCGCCTGCGGGAGGCAACCGATCAATGCGTGTCTCTCACGTCGGCGTTTCTCGCTCACTCGCTCTCTCTCTAAAAATCAATGAAAAAAAATCCTGGGGTGAGAATTAACACGCAGAAAAAGACCCTATTGCCCAGGCCGGGCGGCCCCATTGGTCGGAGTATTGTCTCACGCACCAAAAGGTTGGGCATTTGGGCTCAGTTCCTGGTCAGGGCACATCCCTAACCTGCAGGCTCTGTCCCCGCTTGGGGCACGTCATGGGAGGCAACAGGGCTGACGTTTCTCTCTCACATCAATGTTTCTCTCTCTCTCTCTCATCAATAAAAACGTATCCTCAGGTCAGGATTAAAAAAAAACCAGACTCTATCTACAATTCTCTCTCCCCTCCATCTCTGCCCCTCATATGGCCTACCTCCCGGGCATGGGGTGTGGGGGGAGCCCCCGAATACCTGATAGTCTTCCGTGTGTCGGCCTCTGGTGGGTCATCATCGCGTGCGAGGCGGAGCGGGCCGGGGTGCTGAGTCCTGCTGTGCCCACACATCTCGATGTTATAAAAACAAAGGTGCATTTCTCACTCATGCCACGTGTCCCCCAGGGCACAGCTGCTGCCCCGACTCACGCCATCCCCCTCTGGAGTGCAGGCCGCGGGCCCTGCTTCTCTGGACCCTGTCCGGTCCGGGAAAGGAGAGCGCATGGCAGACCACGGGCTGGTGCCAAAGCTGCCCCCGGAAGCGCCGGGTGCCACTTCTGCCCACACTCCCCGTGGCCAAGCCTCGCGTCAAGGGCGAGGGAGCGTGGCCACGCCCGGGAGGGGCGGCAGGTGGCGGAGATCCGCGGCCTGCTGCGCTCAGGTGGTTCCCTTCTGAGCCGCCTCCACCTGGTGGGCGCCCAGGCTGCCTTCGGGCCTCCCTCAGCCTTCGCTTCCTCCGCGGCTACAGCTCTGACGTCGCGGGTGGGGCTCCCCTGTCCCTCCTCCGCGTCCTGCAGGGTTGGGGACCTGCTTCTACATGGACACGCGCACGCTGGGGGGTAACTGGGCGTTTCCACGCTCGTCGTCCCCGTTGCACTCGGAACTCTCGCACGGCCACCGTTTCGAGTTGGGGCACTTGGCCTTCTTTGTGCGCCGAGCCTGGGGCTTTACCCCGCTGCCCGGTAACTGGCTGTCGAGTTCCTGTTACCGAGCACTGCGGTGACCACGGGAATGTGTCTCACCCACGAGCTGCAGGATGGGCAGTGGGGTGGCCAGGCTCGGAAATGCATCGCCTGGAGAGGCACCTCCCTCCCGGCCCGTGACGCAGGACGGGCAGGGCTCCAAGGCCAGCAGGTCCCCGGGAGCTTGTGGGGCTCCTCTGCCGGCCAGCGGCGACCCCAGGACTTCCCCACGGCCCCCCTCCCCGCTCCGTCACTGCAGGTCGGATTGCCCCCGGCCGCGGGCCCCGCTCCCCGCCTCTCTCACACGGTGAATCCCTCCTTGGCTTCTGCTTCTGCAAGGCCCAACCTAACACAAGCAGCTTTCGTTACTACAGTGGGTGCTGGCAGGACACGGCAGGAGCTCCGTGGGCGGCTGAAGGGACGGCCGTGCGGTAAGGGATCGGGAAGTCCCCTCCTGGCAGCAGTCGGGCTGAGCGAGGCTGGGAACCGGGGTTTGTGGGGGGCCGGGGGGTTGGGGGAGGCGTGAGGGGAAGAAGGCGAACGGGAAAGGGCCTCCTCTAGATTGATGTCCTTCATGCATGCAAAACAGGGTCGCCTTCCTTCTTGTATCTCCAGGCGCAGGCTGGTTTTGAATGCCGGGGGAAGAGCCTTGTCCACGTTAATTTCTTTTCCTAGTTTCTTTCGAAGCGTCCGGGCCCTGTTCCTTGGCTCAGCTCCCCCCTGGAGAAGGTGGGCTGGGCTTGGGCACACTGGGCGCCCCGCTCCCGCCTTCCCTGCCACCGCCCTCGTTCCTCACCCGTCGCCCGGGAGCCCGTCCCGTCTCCCCACGCTCGGCGGTAGGACAGTCTGCAGGGTCCACTCTGCTCCCCTCCCTCCCACGACGGTGGCTCCCATCGTTTGCTTTCCGCCCAGCGTCTTCCTGCCTCGGGTCCAACCTGCGTCGTTTCAAGGGTACAGAACAAATCGATTTTATAACAGTCTCCTGCCCCTGCCCCACATCTGGGGGGGAAGGCTTTCCTTGCATTCCTTAGGCCCTGTGTCCTCTCTCGAGGTGCAGGTCCTGCTCTGTTATCCTGCCCCCCCCCCCGGCCTCCCAGGAATCAGGGACCGTAGCTCTGGACCTGGGTCGAAAGCAGACAGGAGCCTGCGAGGGTCCCCAGGACGAAGCCTTGCTCACAGGCTGCCGAGCCTGGGGCCACAGGGAGGCATCTGGGGGGACACGTGAGAAGTGGCGCGAGGCCGGGGCCGCCCGCACCAGGGGTGAGAAAGGAGGAGAGTCTGGTCAGGAGCCTGGGGACAGAGCGCGGAGGCGGGGCCTGCGGAGCTCTCGGAGCCAGAGTTTGTCAACAGCGACTGCACAGCGGGCCGGGGCCTTGGCAGGGCAGCAGGAACGATCTCGGGAATACCAGGCTGGTCCGGACACGCTTGTTGATTATTTAGGTTTGTTTATCTTAGGACGGAGAGAAACTCTTCCCCACCAATTTTTTTTTTTTTTTTTTAACAGTCATCGTACGCTGAGTCTCCTCAGCTCCCCCACAGGCCACCTGGGTGTGGCCCAGGCCCTGGCACCGAGCAGCCAGATGTCAAAGGATTCTCTGCGGCAGGCAGGCAGGTCCACTCAGGCCTGGGCAGGGGAGGGGGAGCCCCCGCCGCTGGGCTGCGGGTCAGGGAGATCGGGGCAGGGGCCCGGTATCCAGGCGAGCCCAGGGCAGATCACTGAGATCTGACCTCTGCCATCGCCCCCCCCCCCCCCCGCCCCCAGATGCACAGAGGCAAAGGTGAGCCTGCAGACTTCCCAGCACCCTTTCCCCGCTTACCGCCCGCCCCCGCCTCCGCCCCCGGGTTGGTCCAGCTCCAGTCGCCGAAACTTGAGCGTCTCCTAGACCCACTGCCTGCTTGGCAGATGCTCCAGCCCCTTCTGTTCGGAGGCGGTTCGAGAACGTTCGCTGTTGGGAAAACCTGCTACGTATGCATGGATGGCAGGGCTTTTATGAGAGCAGCTTGCGGGACAGAAACCCCCCGAGAGCCGTGGGGCCGGCCCTTTGCAGACCCGCGGGGCCTGCTTCCCAGGCCGGAGCCCGGTCAGGTCACTCCTGGTCCCGGCTCTGGCTCCGGGAGGGACACGCGTGCCACCCGTTAGCTTAGTTCTTACATCGGCCCCGCTGGGGACGCCCTGAGTAAAAGGGATCCAGTTTGGGGGGTGTGTTGACTGTGGTCTTCCATCCCCAGTGCTCACCAAATCTTTTGCTACTTTTGTCTTCCTGGGTATTTTCATGGAAATTGAGGGACACCTTTCACTGTTGTTTCCTAGGATTTTTTTTTTTTTTTTAAGGACAGCTAAGGAAAACATCTATGTGTTTTCCAAAGAACTCTCCCTGCCTCCCACCTCGCGGCCCTATCGCCAGCTGCCTGGAGGCAGGGTTGGGTCCTGGACGACGTCGGGTGGCAGGAGGGCTGCTCAGCACATAGGCCGAGTCCTAATCTTGGTTGTGAGACGTCGTCTCAGCTGAAGGGTGGGAGGAGTGGGATAAAGGGCCGGAATTCCACCTTTTAAGTGCTTTTTATCAGACAGAGTTAGAAAAGCCACTTGAAAGAAAGTTGTGTAATATCCTATTTTTATTAGCCCTCAAGACAAAAAAGACCATCTTCTAGCCCAGTGGCTCTTCAGGGGAGTCGGGAGGGCAGAGGAGGTCCTCTGAAGCCGCTTCCGAGCCCACGAGGCGAATGTGATTTTCACGGCAACGCGAAGGTGCTGCTCCCCTCTTGGTCTCGCTGTCTCCGGAGGCTACGGGGCTTCCCGGAGGCCACAGGATGCGAGATGTCACAGGAGACGAGGCAAAGCCGGCGGGGAGAGTCCAGCTGTCCTCCCGCGAGCGGGCGCTGAAGAGACTTGCGAAATTGTGAAGCAATACTAATTTTCTTTTTTTGGCTGCAAATATACTTTTAAAAATAAAAAATCTTATTTTAACATTTAATGGGTTAATTACTGATATTTTTTAAATGAATTAATTTTATAAAGTCCTGTTTTTATTTTGAATATAGCAAACACCAATAAATGTAACCCACATAAATATAGGCTCTCTGGGGGTCCTCAGGAATTTTTAAGAGTGTGAAGGGGTCCTGAGGCCAGAAGGCGTGAGGACCCCAGGCCGAGGCTATCGTATCAGGCTTGGTATTAACTAAATTACAGGCAGCTGCGCACCCTCCATCCCTGCGATCCCAGGAGACTTGCTCGTGGTTTTCAACTGAAGGCTCATCAGGTGTGATCGATTCAAGCGAATCGTTTATGGTAACTAAGGGGGGTGTTTTCTCTTCCAGATAATTCTGAGGTTCCCTATACATTTTAAAAATTATTGTGCTTATTTTACTACCACTAATTGCTGTTATTTATTGAGCAATTACTTTCTATTAAGCACTTTATATTAAACCTGGGAGCCAGAACAGCAGTTTATGCTAAAAAACCCCCCCAAAAAACAAAAAAATACAAAAAGCTTTGTGTTTTTCCCCCCCTTCAGCTTAAGGAATTGAGGTGGTAAAGACAGGTGGGCTTTGAGCTGTTGCCAGAGCTGCATTTTTGGTTCTGCAAAGATTTGTAGCATAAGACCAATCGCCCCAAGTTCCCCAAAGGTCTGGGTTGCAGGGCAGGGCCCTCAGACGTTGGCCTGCCGTCCAGCCACAGCTTCCTGATTCGCTTCTTCTCCTCTGGATGCAGTTTTATTTTAGCTTCGAGGAGGCAGCTTAAAAAAATTCTTACCAGGCTATGAATTTTTAGCTTCCAATCTGGCCAAATTTCTCATAAAAAAGTTATTAAATACTCCCAAATATCTTGTCAGATTTCAGCTGGGGTAAACAGTAAGTATTTCTGGCTTATTAGGTAATTCCATGGACTCAAGGCGGTGCCCAGGTCAAACCCTTCCAGAGTTGTTTCTTCTGGGAGCCCAAGGAAAGAGTGGACAGCCTCCCGCCCCAGCGGGCCCGAGGGCCCTAGGACTTCGATTAAACTCAGCTTTAAATCCTGGCTCTAGAAACTGCCTCTGTACCCCTCAGGGACCTGGCCTTTCCCCTTGCTAATCAGCCCCCCCGGGGCAGCAGGAGGAGCCTCTGGGGGGGGGGGCACATCTTGACCCTGGTTGCGTCTTGGTTCCTGAGCCCTAAGGTGGAGCAATCCTGGCTACTTCCCAGCAGAGGGACAACAGAGGGACGCTGGAACGGGCCTCAGGGCTGTCCTGGGGACCTGAAGAGATGACTCACTAGCCTTGCCTCACCTCCGGCCCATCAGCTCCCAAAACCCCACGCCCCTGCCCCACGGTGTCTTGCGATTTTGCCCGACAGAATCTGTGCCCTACACGCCACTGGGGAGTTCGGCATTCGCTTCCCGTTCTTCCGGGGGGCGTCATTCATCAATAAATAGCCAGTGTGCCCCGGCCAGGTGGCTCGGTTGGTTGCAGTGTTGTCCCTTACACCAAAAAGGTGGTGGGTTCGATTCCCGGTCAGGGCATGTACAGGAAGCAACCGATGGACGTTTCTCTCTCTCTCTCTCTTTCCCCATTTCTTCTCTCTCTACAATCAATTTTTAAAAAACAAACACATCCTCAGGCGAGGATTAAAATAAATAAATAGCCAATATTTCTCCACTGGAAAATAAATAAAATAACATAAAATCACTTCAGAGCAGCGGCCTGGAGGTGGTGGGAAGCGGGGCGCAGCTGTCCGTGAGCAATCGCCACGTTGCTCGTAGGTGGAAGGGAGCTTGTGGCCCGAGGCAGCGAGCAGGAGGGTGAAGGACTGAAGGACCACACGCCCGGGAGGCTACCCCCGCTTCGGGAGGCTCTGCCGTCTGATAAGGCTCTTTCCTAGGGCTCTCCTCCAGGCGTCAGCAATTCTTACATCTGCTCTAGCCCTGCCAGGAGAAAGGCCAATTACCCAATGTCGAAGGCAAGTAAATACATACTTCAACTGTTTGTGGCTGCTTTGAATGGTTTTAAAAGAGAGCCGTACATGTAATAATCGGAATATACGTCCATTGAGCGTTTCCACTTGAAGAGAGAGAGGCGTTCAGAATCCTGGGAGTTAAGCCTTCAGGGTTGGGTCCTTACACCGATCTTTCTAGTCGTGACCTCCAGCAAGTTACTCAGCCTCTGTGTGCCCTTCCCCTTCTGAGAAAGGGAGATGCTAGCCCTGTGTTCACGAGAACGCTGCCCCGTGGAGCTGACGTGAGCTGACCCCCCCCCCCCGAGTGTGCTGTGGAGCCTGGCCCCCAGTGAACACCGTGAGTGCTGTTTTATCATCAGGCCACACTGGAAACCTCTAGGAGATAGTCCTCACTGATGCTAATTCACGTAGGGATGGGTCATTTAATCTTTCAGTCCCTGTTAGGGACATAACCAAAAGACTATGGCTAAGTGACAGCAGAGTTTTGTCTCGGGCAAGGAAGGAACATCTGGGTCCTTACAATGTCCGAAAAGGCTTCCTGTCATCGAGACAGTTTCACACGGGTGTTGGGGAAGGAGGTGCTATTCCAGCCATGACCACAGTGAACGTCAAGGCCAGTGTTTCTCCCACAGGGGACTAACCACCTTTACAGAACCTGGTAAAACCTCCCACAGTGGCCTTCTTTTTAAACAAATGCTCTTCTCTCAAACCTTGTCGGCTCAGAGCAACACTTCTCGAGAAAATATATGTTTACAAAGCAAAAACAGATTCCTCTTCATATGAGAATTAGTTGTAAATTTTAAAAGATTCTTTTCTGGTTGCATAAATATTGTCCACCCCAAACAACGGAGAAAACTCTACATGAGGTCACATGTTTACATACGGTTGAAAATTTAAATTCCCCGGAACTTCCTGAGTGTGTGTTTATGACTTTGTGTTTCTGCCATAAACACTCAGATATAGTCTGACTCTCATATACATTACGCTGACATCTTCATGTGTAACATGTCATTATGTATGAAGCAATAGCCTTGAAATTATTCTGGAAAAAGGAAAAACAGCTAAACAAAAACAAAAAATGATGATTGTGAGCGATGCACACACTCCTGTGGGGCCAGGGAAAACTGCAGGGCAGTAAAATCGCGGCTGGGAAAGAAAACAATCCGTCTTGAGGACCCGCTAACGCCGAGCATCCCGGCCGCGTATCGTCTTTCAAGGACTCTCGCGCCCTGAGCCAAAAGAGTCCCCGTCTGTTTGAACAAGGCCGCAGAGAACTGCTGCTGGGAATCCAGTCCGGCTCTGGAGAAGGCCCTCGAAAGCCAAGGAACTCGGCCTCGCGCAGGGGATGGGGCTGTGCAGGCGTGCTGCGCAGTGTGGGAATGACTTCACACCGACGCGAAGGAAAGGGGGTGAAGGGAAAGCATTTCCCATGCCCCGGCTAGAGCTCCTGCAGGTCAGTCCCATCAGCGTAACCGTCCCTCTTGGGCGACCAGGCCCCGAGCAAAGGCCCGTGAGTTTTAGACGCGGCTGGGGCTCAGGCGGCTCGGGTGCAGCAGGCGGGCGCTGGTGCCCACTGAGCCCCGCGGTCAGCCCGCTGTGGGCGCCCGCCCTGCGCCGCGCCAGCTCTGCTCTCTGTGGGGGGCTGGTCGTCCGACTCAGGGGGGCCCAGGCAGTATTTTCTTTGCTGAGCTGGTCATCCCTTGAAATCGTTGTCTCATTTCCAAGAACAGCCACTTTCTCTGTAGTTTCTGAGGCTCTCCGGTCTTCCTTTAATTTTGGGCAGACCTGGTTTGCTCTGAGGCCCCCGTGCCCTTAAGAAAGGAGGCGGGGGAGGCGGAGGAGGGTTGGGAGGATCAACGGTGGTGGAAGGAGACTCGGCTTGGGGTGGTGAGCACACGATGCGGCACACAGGTGATGTGCTGTAGAACTGTACCCCTGAAACCTGTATGGTCTCCCCCGGTGAGTTCAATTTAAAAAATGCAGAAGCCTGGCCGGTTTGGCCCAGTGGTAAGAGCATCGGCCGGCGGACTGAAGGGTCGTGGGTTCGATTCCGGCCAAGGGCACGAGCCTCGGTTGCAGGCTCGATCCCCAGCCCCAGTCGGGGCTGGTGCGGGAGGCAACCAATCGATGTGTCTCTCTCACATCCAGGCTTCTCTCTCTCTCCCTTCCACTCTCTCTGAAAAGCAATGGAAAAAATATCCTCGGGTGGGGATTAAAGAAAAAATACAGAAAGAGGAAGGAAGGGAGGGAGGGAGGGAGGGAGGGAGGGAGGGAGGGAGGGAGGGAGGGAGGGAGGAAGGAAGGAAGGAAGGAAGGAAGGAAGGAAGGAAGGAAGGAAGGAAGGAAGGAAGGAAGGAAGGAAGGGAGAAAGAAAGAAAGGGAGAAGAGAGAGATCAAAGGGTTTCTGCTGAAGCCACGAGGAGCTAAGGCTCATTGATCTTACTGGACCTGGTCCTGCAGCCCTCCAGTGGGTGTGACCTGCACATTCCAGTGTTAACGATGGATTTTCCATGGACATCAAAATCCCCCAAATGCAGAGCATGCACATGACAGGTATTAACAGTTCTCTTTAAATGGGGTGAAAACTCATTGATATATTAAAAATGACCATAAAATGCCATACCAGTGACTCTGTTTCCTCTGTAGAAGTTCTGAGATATTGCAAATATCCAGATGAGAATTTCCCCCAAACCACAGTTTTTTTCTTTTGTGGAGCATCTTGAAGGGCGAATGTCCAAGGACTGATCTGCGTTCAGAATTCATGACCTTAAACACAGATGAGTAGCCATGCAAAAATGTTCCTCTGTGCTTATTTTTCAAGAAATTAGATAAAATCTCCAAGTGAAATAATCACAGGGAGCCATGAAACAAAGCATCGGGGTAACTGTGTAAAAAACTCACTTAAAACACCTCTTTCCCTTGTGATCCTCTGAAGAACTTTATCCCCGCGTCTATCTACCAATTATACGTGAAAACCTTCGTCTAATACCACAAGCTCTTTGGATCTTTCTGTCCTGAGTTCAGGTGAAAAGTAGAATATTATTGGATGTTGGAAGATTGAACTTCTCAAGGTGTCTCCACCACAGTAAACCCATGAAAATTCCAAGGAAAATATCTGAAGGCCCATCTTCAATGATGACATGATAGCACAGTGTAAAAATATCCAGGTGAACACCCAGAAATACCGCCGTTGGTGACACCCTGGATGGGCCTGGAGGGTGTGATATTAAGGGAAATAAGTCAGAGAAAGACAAATACTGTATCATTTCGCTTATATGTGGAACCTATAAAACTAAACAAATGGACAAATAACGCAGACTCATAAACGGAGAACAAAGTGATAGTTGCCAGAGGGTTGGATGGTTAGGGGATGGGCAAAAAAAGTGGAGGGGGTAAGAGGTACAAACTTATAGTTATAAATACGTCACGGGGATGTAATATACCGCATAGGAAATACAGTCAGCATCGCAGTAACTGTGTGTGGGGACAGCTGTTCCTAGGCTTCTTGTGGTGATCACTTCACAAGGTATATAAATGTCCAAGCGCCTGAAACTGATATAATATTGTATGCCAACTAGCCTTTAATTAAAAAAAGGCTTTTGAATCTGGCCTCTCTACTCCCCCCGTGGCATCTTGGGCAGTTACTTAACCCCTCTGTGTCTCAGCTTCACCATCCGCACAATGAGGGAAACCATAGGGTCCAACTCCACCGTCTGGTGTGTGGGGAGACGAACCAGTGTGTTGGAAGTACCTGGAACGTGGTCAGTAGTCTGAAAGTTTTAGCTACGACAGGATCATTCTTGTTGAACTGCCAGCGTGTTCTTGTGGTGAACTCAGAAGTGGACAGAAGTAGACTCAGTTTCGTCTTGGAGAGGCCAACGCCTCAGACAGACAGTGGTGGGGCTTGGAGTTCTAATTCTCCCTGACCTTTGCTCTTTTGTGTGCGTTTTTGTAAGACAAATGCTTTTTTTTAAAAGTTTTTTTGGAAGACAAAATTCGTTCTTAAGCCCACCGCTCTGTATTGCGTTACACTGCACAGTCTGGAAATATAGGTATAAAAATAACAACTGTTCAGATTTAGAGCTGCCATAATCTCAAGGTCATGAGAACACTTGGAAGATTCCTTGCTCAGGTCTTAACTGCGGAGTTACATCCGCAGAAAGGCTCGCCTGTCTCCCCAGTTTTGGATTCAGTGCCCGTCCCTGGGGCCCCGTAGTGCCCAGATCGGAGCCCAGTTTGATTCATTGGCACTGACCAGTGAATGACTGTAACCCTCTCTGACGGGGAGGTCCGAGAGGCGGTCGCAATTCTCTGTCCCCACTGGGCTGCACCTAGCACTGTGTACGTAATAAATATTTGTTAAATAAACGGATCCTAGGCTTCTGCTATATTTTCAGGGAACGGAGGCTTTGGTCTCTGCCCCGGTAGTTAAGTATTCATGCACCGTGGCCCTGTTCTGTTATCAGGTGGGTCTAGAGCAGTGGTTTCCACCGTGGTCCCCACCCGGCAGCATCAGCATCACCTGGGAACTTGTCAGAAGTGCAGATTCTCAGCCTGCGCCTCAGACCTGCTGAATCGGGAACCTGGGTGGGGCCTGGCCGTCTGCATTTTAACAAGCCCCGCAGGTATTCGGACCCACTTCGTGCCCCGAGGAGTCTGACGCAGCAGGTCTGCTTGGGGAGCTGATGGAGCGAGATGCCAGGGACAGGCCACTGCGTCCGCTGAGGGCGGCAAGAGGACACGCAGCAGCCTCGGGCCAGGACGTCCCGGGTCAAGTGCAAATGCAACTCTCAGCGGGGAGGTGATCCCAGGGTGGAGCGGATTACTCACGGTGCTGGGTCAAGCTGGGGACGCGGGTGTGGGTGGACCCGTGGAAGCAGAAGTCCGAATGAAAAATGAAGAGTCGAGGAGGAGACCAGATGTGGTGTAGATGTCAGCCAATCAAGCCACGCACAGCAGGGATGGGGGATGCGGGGTCCCAGGTCGGATCTGCCCGAGCCTCCTCCTCGGGGCTCAGCTCATGAGGCTCACAGCCCAGCCGCAGGACTCGCATTCCTAATGCTTAAACGTGCAGCTAATATCAGAGCAGGGTTTTGCAGTAACGTCCTGTCTCCCCTCCTCTGTCACTGGTCCTGTATTTGTCCCTTAGGTTTCAGAGCTAAGAATTGTGAAGAATGGAGTATGGTAACTGAGAATTTTCATTCTGTGCCTTATTAGGTCACTTCTCTGAGCGAGGTGCTACTGCTCTGAGCACCGCTATGCCTTTTAAATGCTGCAGTGGGTGTAAAAGTCCTTGTAAAGTGTGCACACCCTGCAGATGTGATCTATTTGTACCAGGACTTCGGTGACCAGATTTTGGGGACCTGTGTCCTCAAGATGGGACCATTGGCGTTGCCGAAAGATCCCTCTGCTGTGTGGAAAGTGGTGTGGTTATGAGCATGGCCTGGCCTTGGGGATGTAACAGGTGGGTGGCTGCAACCCCAGGCCAGTTGGTGGCTACTTTCCACACGGCTCTGGGCTGACTGGCGATGTGCCTTCCATGCCCCGGGGAAAGCTGACACCATAAAGTCCAGCACCAGGACCAGGTGGGACGACACGCGTAACAGGCCTGGCACATGATAGACACACAGCCACACTGGCTAACTTTCTTTCGAAGGCCAACTCTCTCAAGGTAAAAAAAAAAAAAAAAAAAAAATCACGCACACACACAAACGCCTCAAAACGCAGACAACGGGAGGTTACAGTGTGTGCCATTCCTCTGCTCAGAATCCTCCGGTGACTTCTGTCTCAGTCAGAGGGACAGCTGAAGTCCTCGGAGGCCTCACCTTACCTAGCTTGGCCTGCTCACCCTCATTTAGGGGGCTGCAGCTACACTGGCCCCAACTTGACTGAGATGCCACCCTGTGGGGAAGGTCACTCTCTGGGGAGCCCACCCTCTGGGGAACCCACCCTCTGGGGAGCCCACCTCTGGGGAGCCCACCCTCTGGGGAACCCACCCTCTGGGGAGACCACCTTCTGGGGAGACCACTCTCTGGGGAGCCCACCTCTGGGGAGCCCACCCTCTGGGGAAGGCCACTCTCTGGGGAGCCCACCCTCTGGGGAAGGCCTTCCCTCCCACCTTAGCTAGCATCCCAACCCTCCGGGTACTGCCCAGCGCCTTTCTCGCTCTACGTCTCACCTTGAGCTTCTTGCTATGAAGCCGGCACCGGTCCCCAAGCCTCTTGATTGATCTCTTGCTCCTGCACCAGAAGGCCCATGAGGTTAAGGGTTGTGTCCTTTGCTCACTCTTCTGTCCCTGGGCCCGGAACCCCGGCTGGCACGTGACAGGCGCTCTATTGAATGAATGAATGAAAGAATGAAATGCGGCTCTTACGGCTCACAGGAGAGCTCCGCTGATTCTGCCGATCGCGCAGGTTCCCGCGCTGTTTGCATTGACACGCGGTCTACGCTCGCATCTTGTTTTAGTGAGGAGCAGATGGGCAGTGATTTTTGTGCAATCGTGGGCACATTCAGTGTGCATTTTCCCCAAGACACTTCCTAGGGGTGCCTGGCACTCGGTGGGTTTTGACGGGAGGCACCTGTTGGAATGTCCAGGTGTCATTTGCAGCGGCTTCTGGTGTCTTCGCTTGTGCCCAGAGCATCGCGGGAGCACAGCTGGTTTGAATCCAGGTGCGGCCAATCCCAAGGCCAGGGTGTTAGTCACCAAGGCAGCCGCCTAAAGAGATCTCAGCTCAGACCGGCATCTAAACAGAGCCTCCGAGGGCCCCCAGTCTGAGGACGTCCCCTCCCCCTACTCACACGCGGGGTCCTGAGTCTGCGTCGATTCCTCTGACTGGGCAGCAGGCACGTGAAGTGGGCTGCCCACTGGGACCTTGCTCTGTTGGTCCATAACTCCACAAGCAATGTGTACTTTATGTCAATAAATTCGGATACCATTTGCAGTCTGTGGCTAGCTGGGTTTCTGCAGAGAGAGATCATTCCATAAGGTCTTATTTTTTCATAAATGCACATTTCTTTTTTTTATATGTTTTTTATTTTTATTTTTTAGAGACTGAGGAAGGGAGAGGGAGAGAGAAACATCCATCGGCTGCCTCCCGCACGCCCCCTACGGGGGATCAAGCCTGCAACCCACGCATGTGCCCTTGACCGGGAATCGAACTGGTGACCTCCGGGTGCATGGGACAACACTCAACCACTGGGCCATGCCGGCCGGGCATTTCTCCTAGGAGCACATTTCTTCCAGGAGCCTGCATCTAATGTTAAGCTATTCCGAAGCAGCTGCTAGGCTGTAGGTTGGACAAATCTCTAATTTACAGGGAGGGCTGAACTTCCTTTGTAGTCAGTGTAAGTGACTTTGTACACTTTTCAAATTCTTGTGGAAAAGGGCCTTTTCCGGCTCACGTGGAACCCGGGGGTGTGTGCGCACCACTTACAGCCACTTCACGGACCAGTGAGAGCCCAGGTTTAAGGGCTCTGTCTGCGGGGCGGACACAGGCCCCGTCCCAGCGGTGCGGTCAAGGTGACTCCCATCTGCCGCAGCCGGGTCCCCAGAGCGTGTTTACAGGGAGGGCCGTGTGGAAGGAGCGGGTCACCCGGCGGCCGGCCTCTCCTTTCCCCGGCAGTGGGAGGCAGCGAGCGCCGAGGTTCTCACGGGCCGGCAGGATGGCAATCCCCCCGGGCCCCCCAGGCTGGAAGCAGATGTGGCCCAGGCGCCCCACGCAGCGCCCGCAGGCCCACTCCCCGCCGTCTACAGGGGGTTCCCTGAGCCCAGGGAAGGGGGCAGAGTCAACAGGCCTGTTTCTTTCAACATGTTAACCGAAAGTGAGAAACTCGAGAGGGGAGCTGCAAGTCAAGGGCACTCGCTTTCGAAAACGTGGCTCTTAGGGTGAAGGTGAATATGAACATCTGGAAATGTTTCTGAGAATAAATCACTTCTGAACTGAAACAGTAAATGGCATTTTTCTTTCTTTTTTTTTTTTTTGGCAGGGGGTGTATCTGCATTACTTAGAAATGAACTCTTGGCAAACGGCGAACTTAATGCTCCCCTTATGAGATCAACACATAATTTCTTGTATTCTTAGCATGATTTCGCTCGAACTGTTTCAAGAGTCTTGCCCAGCAGGAAACGAGTTTGGGTGGCAGGGAGCTGACGGCACTGCGCCCTCTCACAGCGGACGTATCGGCGGTGAGTGCGGGCGCAGGCACAGGACTTCACGGGGACCTTCGCAGAGTGGGTAAGGCTCTCGTTCCCACGAAACCGCACTCGGATGCAAAATCTGTGAAAACCCAGATCTGAGGGTGGTAGAGAAACTCTACAAAGAGAAACAGGAAACACTAAAACAGAATGAGTCACATTTTTATTTGAAGTAAATTAGGATAGCTCTGTCAAGACCCATAGGATGGGAACCTCCTCTTTGCAGCAAATAAAATAAAATAAAATACAAAATAAAATAAAATAAATTGAAAAAATAAAAATCCTCCCTGTTTTGAACTTCTGTTATGTTTCCCTAAATCTTTGTGAAGGTAGAACATGTGATTTCCAGTCATTCTGCATACACAGGGTGTCCCCCCCAAAATGTATATGCACTTTGAATAATTATAAAGACAGTGTTTATTAAAATACATTTCATTTTCAAAATGTAATAGAATCAGCTGTTAAAGTGTGTATGCATTTTTTTGGGACACCCTGTATATGGCAGAAGCACAATTTTTTCGTGTGTTTCTGTGAAATGCTTTGGGTTACACAAAAAATTAGTGATGTAGCAAAACCTTGTGTGTGTGTGTGTGTGTGCATAAAGAAAAAAATTGTAAACAAACTGCTACTAATAACAATAATGATAAACAATAAGCTGAGTTCACGTAAGTAACCAGGAAAAGGTACTGATAAAGAAATGAACCGAGGGACCTGTGTGAGGCACGAAGCCAACTTTCATTAGCTTTGTTTGTTTGCGTGTTTTGTTTCGCTACGGGCCCCTGGAGGACCTCAGGGCACTCGTAGACCACAGGGTTCTGCGCCTTCCTGTGGGAAGGACTCGGGCCCACAAGCGGCCTGTCTGCCCGTCCGCGTGGGACCCGCTCCTCTGCTTTGCAGGCCTCACTTCAGGTTGAAAGAAAATATTTAAGATGGACACACTCTCAGCTTCTAAGGGAGGAAGAAACACTCCCCCAAACTTGGACACACCCGTTGGGCCTGCGTGAGGAAGTGAAATAACGTTTCTCCACATGCGTATCCCACTGAGACACAAATGCCAGCCTGTTCTTGGCGCGAGGTGGCAGAGAGCTCCCCGGTCACCTCCGAAGAAACGCCTCCCTCTAAACCACCTGCCCCTGAGAACATGCAGCAGTAGGAATGGGCACCAGCCGCGCCGGCCACCCTCTGACTCAAAAGAGTGGTGTCGTTTCACTTGCGTCCTGAGTCCAGGTGTCGCAGCGAGCACGTGGATGGGCGTGGGCCGCCGTCGCTGGGGTTCAGAGTTCACCCCGAAGCTCAGAGAGAGTTGGTCAGCCACTCACTTTACTTCGTGACGGTTCCGTATTTACTCCTGGTCTTTCACCAAAGACCATTAACACTGAGACGAAATCTATTTTAATACGAAAGAGGACAAGGATTTTGGCAGCCCTTTCCATGAAGCCCTGGGCCCCGCCGGCTTTAGGGCTCCCTGCCTCGGTGTGCCTGAGCCACCTGCAGGGTTTGGCGAAGCCGGGTGGCTGGGCCCCACCCTGAGGTTCTGATTCAGTGGGGCGGGGCCCAGGAAACCGCACTTCCAGCAAAGCCCCGGGGGCCCTGCGGGTGCTTGTCTGGGCACCAGGCTTGGGGAGCCACAGCTAATTCTTTTTTTCAGCCTCTCTGAAAGATAAGGTGATAGTTCGTACGAGCGATCGCAGTGTTGCCTGCTGTGCTCCGGTTGTCGTCTCTGTCGAGATACCAGCCAATTCCTTGAAAATCATTCTCAGTGGAAACGGCGACCGGCATCGCTCTGGGTGCGCGAGCTCCTGGCCCGCCCTCCTGGGGCCTCCAGAGGTGGGCCGCGGGGAAGGTGGCGGCGATGCCACGAGTCCCAGTCGCTCCACGCAGGCGCCCGATCAAGGATACTGGGAATGACGCTGTCAGACAGTAATGCCTCCTGCCTCCCGCTGCCAGGGGCAGGACCTCATGTCACCCTCCGGAAAGTGGTGGGACAACCTTGTTCCGAGGAGGAAGGTCCTGCTGGGAAGTGTAGGTGAAGTGGCTCCGCAGGCCGAGCACTCACCTGGGCAGAGAATCCCACCGAGACCATCAGAGAAGGGTCCAGGTCATTCAAGGGAGGGGACTGAAGAATAAATTAGAGTAGATGCTGGTTCCTTGAAATTCTGTCCAAGGGTTCTAAAAAAATCCCTCGGAATAATGGAAAACAAGGTATGGAGAAAGTAACCGTTTTTTAAAAAGGCGCAAAAACAGAATATAAGTTTAAATGTTAAGATTACCCCACGTCTTTGGTTATTTCCATCTTTTTGGTCAAGGGTTTTAGATACTGGGTGGAGGAAGGCAGGGGCACGAGAGAGTGTGTTAGGGCTGAGAATCAAGGGGCTCTTTGTTAACTAATGTCACCCCAATAAATTTAATAAGAAAAGAGGCTCTTGCCTCCCATCCATGTGCTTTTCAATGGGTTGAGTTTATTGGAAATATTTCCTTCCTTCTTTCTTATTTGATTTCCAACTTATGCAGTTTTTCTGTATAATTGATTCGTAGCTAAAAACTTGCAAATACTTATTTCATTACTCTTATCTATGCTTTTCTTTTCTGGGGTTATTTCCCAAACACTGCGCTGCCTGACACACAAACAATTCCTTTCTCTATCACCTTCCAAAAATGCGCTGAAGTAGGGGTGAGTGTGTTCAACCCGACGGAAACTAATTAAGACTATAAAACTTCTAGCTATTTATCCTGTATTTTCATAATTTAATTCAAGCCATTTCTTGTCTTATCAGCTATGGTTACACAACATCTAACAATGACTTGGCCTAACTCCTCCTATGAAAGAAATCCGAGGACGTTTCTTTGAGGTCAGCAGCTCCCCTTGCCTGTCAGCTCCTAAGTTGATGTCCGAGTCCAAGTTCAGCGCAGCAGCCACTAGGGAAGGGGACAGGCTAAGTCCAGAGTTCAGAGTGACCCAAGGAACAGCCTAGAGTTTAGCGACCTCGGAGCACCGGACAGAACGAACAACTCTGCAGACTTCCGTCCCGGGGCTCTGAGTTCTGCCCCTGCGTGTGGGGAAAGGCAGGGCCTGGAGCCTTCTCCCAGGAAGTGTCCCCTCACCGCCTCGCACCAATTCAGGAATTCACTGCAGGGTAAATATTTTCTAAGTGCAAATCCATTGCCAGTAAGTTAAAACCTGCCAGTTCTTACCACCTTCGTGAGGAATGAGTCAATTAAAAACGTGAGCTTTCTTTTTCCCAGCACAGCTGGCTGAGATCCGTGAACTCGGCCGAGACACAAGGCGGAGAAGTGGCCTTTCTCAGGAGGGACGTGCTGAGGGGAGGTGGCGGTGCCGAGGGGCAGGGAAATGACAGGAAGTGGGAAAAGGGTGCAGGGAGCCGGGGTGAGGGGGCTGTGGAAACAGGTTTCTCTCATCTGCAGTACCTCCAGGGCCCAGCTGGCCACATGTCGTAGGAGTCTGTCATTTTTCCATTGGTAGAGCCCCAAAGCCCATCGTTTATTTAAAAAGTGATTTGGGACCTGTGAGATATCCAAGTGGAGTCATCAGAGGCCAAAATGGCCTTGAGCTCGTTAGTTAGGGTCCAGTGGCCTCAGCGGCTTGCCTGGCCTGTGAAGCATTTGCAGACTCTCTGCCTGGAACCCCTGACTGTACCTGGGACAAGGGACACTGCCTACCAACCCTCGTCCTGCTGGCAACAGGACCCTGGGCAAAAATTCCCCAAACAGGACCATTGCCCTTAGTAATACGTCTATACTCCGAATGCCTCCTTCCCTTGTCACTGGGTCACCTTAGGCAGCAGCTTCTGGCTCGGTGCCTTCCTGTGTCTAGGCCCGGATTTCAGTGGTCGGTACTCACCTGAGCCAGGTGCAGAAGCGTGTCCCACTCTGGTACCATGACGTCCACCTGGTGCTGGCCGGTCCTTCTCTTAGCAACCTAGCGACTGGCTCGTCCCTGAAGTCTGGTGCTTGCCTTGGACACCCTTGGTAAGGACACATGGAGCCAGGTGAGGCAGATTATCCAGGTCCTCTCCTGGCAAATAGTCCGTCCGTCCATCCGTCCCTCCCTCCCTCCCTCCCTCCCTCCCTCCCTCCCTCCCTCCCTCCCTCCCTCCCTCCCTCCATCCCTTCGTTCTGAAAACATTGAGACCACCAGCTTTGTGCCAAGCACTGTGCTGAGCCCGGGGGATGGAAAGATACACAATGGTCTCTGCCGGAGAAGGTGCCACGGTCTTTAGGGGCAGGGGCTGCAACGGCCATGACCCACATTTGCATTTGTGAGCTCATCTGACGATTCTGGGGGAGATCTTTCCTGATGTTGCAGCAGGGGTGCTGGGGTGGGGTGGGGAGCTTGGCGACTGAGGCAGGAAAGCCAGTAGAGGGGGAGACGGCCGTCCCATCGCTGCTGTCCCCTCCACCTCCCTGTGCGCAGCAGGCCCGGGGGGAACGGGACCAGGCCCGCACGCGCCTCTGTGGGGGATGGGGAGAGCAGTTGCAGCTTTTATTTTTCTTATTTTTTTTTTTTCTAATCAGTGATGGAAAACAGAAAAACAGGGATTTGGAATGCCACTCCGGCTTGCATAATTCTGGAAAGCAAACATTTCTGGGACAGTGTTCCGGCATGTTTCCCCAGTGCTACAGCCTCGCCTGTGTGCGCTGGAGCGGCCAGAGCCTGGAGCAACAGTGAAAGGGGTGAAGGGATGTGATTACCCGACGTCTCCTGAAACGGTCCTGTGTGTGCCCCTGGCCAAATATATGTCCTAATAGGCAACACGGCTTCTACGGGGATTTAATTTAGTTTTACCTCTTTCCGTTCAAATGCGGGACTCTCAGCAGGAGTGTTGATTTGGGGTGCTCTGTTCATGCTCCACGGGGTCCCCTGAGGCAGGCTCTGCAGGAAACAGCCCCCCTGGTTCTGCCCTCTCTGGGTCCTGGGAGCACCTCCTCCAGGCACCATTGGGATTGAAGAAAGACTTTGTGTTTGTTTTTTTAAAGAAATATGTTTTTATTGATTTTAGACAGAGAGGAAGGGAGAGGGAGATAGAAACATCCATGAGAGAAACATAGATCGGCTGCCTCCTGCACGCCCCCTACTGGGGACGGAGCCTGAAACCCAGGCCTGTGCCCCGGCTGGGAATCAAACCGGTGACCTCTCCGTTCCTAGGTCAATGCTCAGCCCCTGAGCCACACCATCTGGGCTGAAGACAGGCTGTGTCCCGCACGCCTCGAATATTGGGCAGAGCGACGATCTGGTGCCCTCTGGAATGGGTGTGGTCCTTGTCCAGCACTTTTCTGTAGAAGGCTTGGGAAAGAGCGGAGAAAAGCGGACCCCCACCCCCCGCTGCCCCACAGGCAGGTTAGCACCTCCTTACCCCAGCTCCTGCCTCGGAGCTTCCGCCCAGCCGCCTATCCACGTTTTCCTTCCAACTACTTGAGGACTGTCCTGAGAGGCTTCCGATAACCTCACTGAAAAGCACTTTGCAGCTTCCCAGGGATGTTTTCGTCGTCACCAGTGGCTTAGTGACCCACAGGGACGGTGCCACAGCCACTGAACCCTTTGTTGGTTCAAAAAGTAATCTTCTGTTTGGAGACAAAACTCAACACGGAGCCTCTGCCTCCTCGGAGCCCTGGGGAGGCAGGTTCCACCCTAACTCACCTCCTCCGCCCACAGCAGCCACCAGGAGGGACTGGGAATCACTCCTCAACCCAGGCGTCTGAGGGCCTCTCCTCTGCCCCGGCAGCACTGTGCTCACTCAGCTCTCCTGGGATTTACCACTGCAGGGTGGGGTTCACCCTGGACGGGTCCGAAGGCCCCCAGCAGGCCCAGCCTCCTGCTCCTCTCTGCGTCCCAGCATCTGAGTCATCACCTGAAATCGTGGCCGAATAATAATAGGTCCTAAGTTGAAGGGGGTCAAGGGCTCTCCTCTCCCCTCCCAGCTCCCCGCGCACCTCGAACCCGGGTTCTGACCTGACGCCACATTCAGGACGCAGTCTGGCCCGCCCCCCCAGCTCTTCACGCCCTCCCTTAGCATCTTTCCTGCGCCCTAATCCACGGCTCGGGGCGGCTTCACGAAAACCAGACGTGGTGCAGGACTGAGGGCCGCCAACCCCCCGAGAGCCCAGACGCCCGCTTTGTGCCCGAGCCTGCTGCGCTCTCTCGCTCCCTCTCGATTATTTTGGCCCAACGGGCTGAGCAAATAAAAGATCCTGAAGTGTGAGGTGATGCAATAATGTTTTAACGTGAAACCGGAGGGTAACAACGTGAGGCATTCATGCTGACGGGACATAAGTCAGGAGACGGCGGCTCTGCCAATGTCTGATGTTTTATGAGTGTGTTCAGGCTAATTAAACGGGGTGCATTACGAGCACGGCTTCTTATTTCTATGTACTTTACCCGACAGGGAAGGTGTCAGGGATAAAGTCTGATCTTCAATAGGGACTTGCGATGACACTGACTTTCCTGACCCCCAGAGCCAAATTCAAGTTCATATAGTTTTCCCTTGAAGCCAAAAGAAATAAGGGTTTGAGTTAAAATTGTCTTTACGGCCTCAGTGAGGAGCCGGGCCCAGTTCATGAAGTTGAGGGGGGGACGGCTGGTCGCCGCGGGGAACTAGAGCTCCTCGCCTGAGCCGGGCTGCGGGCAGGGAGGTCACACTGGGCATCAGAAAGCCAGGAATAGGGGGCAGGTATCTTCCCGTGAGAGCATCCGTCCACGGGACCGTGGCTTTTCAGTGCCCGTGTGTTAGTTCCTATAAAAACAACAGAGGAATCTCCGAGGGACGAAGGGAGGGAGTGGGGAGAGGTTGGCCAAGGAACTTACACGCATGTACGCCTAACCCACGGACACCCGCAGCGGTGTGGCGAAGGCCTCCGGGGTGCGTGTGGGCGCAGGGTGGGGGGCCGGCGGGGGGAAAGGAGGCAGCTGTCACACGTTCAACAGGGAAGATAAATTAGAAAAATAACAGGGAAACAGGGAGGGGAGGCAGCCAATTAGGACGAGCGTTAGGGAAACAGCAGAGGGGGTGCAGGCATGAAATGAGGGCCTGAGAGACTCAGTTTCAGAAAAGAACCGGGAACGGCTCTCAGGAGTGCTAACCACCGGGCCTGGCTGGGCGGCGACTTGGCTCTGACAGCCACTGAAGAAGTGACTCACTTGGCCGCGAGCGAGCTGCTGTGAGTCGGCATGCACACCACGGGTGCCTCTGGCCCAAAGGGAAAGGGAAGGCCTTGGGTCCCCTTGTCACCTAGTGGAAAGCACTGGGCGCTGCCCAAGGGGGTTGCTTTGGAAGAAAACTGCAGGGAGAGTTGAACTGAAACTGCGAGGACACAGACCATGCCCCGAACACCGAGAGACACGGGAAGCAATGTCTCCCCAGCACACGTGAGATCACACCCGTCAGAGTGGATGCTCTCAAATGATGAGTTATAAATCAGCTTAGAGAAAATGCTCAGTCCTGTGGGGGGAAACCGCACCCTGAATCTGAGACTCGGGGGCATGCGGCAGGTCTGAGGTGTGAAGGGCCTGCCAGGTGCCCCTGGCGAGCTGGAGACCGGTGAGCCCTGCGGCTGCGGCGACGGCGAGGGGTCAGGTCCCGCTGGGCCGTGTGGGCCGAGGGAAGGATTTTGAGCTTTATGTCTTCCTTCCCTCTGCCCCCAATAGAAAGCCGTTCCACTCTTCCAAACAGCAGAGATGAAATGAGCCAGAGGAAGATGAGGGTTGATGGACGAGGTGGGAACCGGTGTCCAGCAGCATCGCAGGGCAGCTGGAGAGGGGCGGGGCGGGGGGGAGAGGGTGGGCACTGTCAGGAACCGAGTCCGGGATGGCTCCTGGTTCCTGACGTGCACAGTCAGGCCGGCGGGGGGGACACGCACTGAGATAAGAGACCCTGGACCCGAGGCGCAGTCGGGGGCAAGTTCATTGAGTTTGAAGAGCCTGCATGACACCAACAGGCTGAGGACATGGCAGGTAGGTAGTGAGATTTATGGACGTGGAGATCAGACATGCAGAATTACGGCACCACGCATCATTCAGCAGGATGAGAATCTGCATAGCGAGGGTAATAGTTTAGTCATTTTTCCTGTATGCCTGAGAGTATCACAGAGGCGTGTTGGAGCAGGTAAAGAACAGGGTTTCGTCTCGCTTCCACCGCGAGTCAAGAAGTTTATTTAACTTTTCTGAGCTGTAGCTCCCTCTTCTGCAAGTTGGGCTCATCGCTTCCGTGAAGGATTTTTTGTCAGCCTTGAAAAAGATGATGCATAAAAACTCCAGCCAATTATTTTTTGGAGATAGGGGTCCTCGTGTCTCTGTTTCCCTCTCTCCCTTTCTCCTGCTTTTCTTTGTCTAGTTTCTATCTAATACTACTTTTAAAAACATTTTTTTTCTCACATGCCTTGTTTCTGGTGTAGCTGTGCCATCTTTTACCTGGTGATGGACGTGCCTCTGAGAATCTGGGCTAGAAATTTTTACCGTTGACTATAAGAAAGTTGCAGATTTAAGAAAACATCATAATTTCTTTCATCAAAGCTTTACCTATATCTGCAAACTCCAACCTTTTCACACAAATCCTAAATGCTCAGTAGCAGAAGTTTGTCAGATGTCCCTGGGTGGTCGCTTGACTGCAATCGAGCTGCACCAGGCAGTTTCTTCTCCAAGGGGGAGAAACTGAGAATATGGGCGGATGGGTTTCTCTGGGGATGGGCACTGGCCCCACAACTTCTGTGCGGAGACCAGGGAGTGAGCTGGGTGGGAGGCTGGCGGCACTGCTATAAAACGACCGCCCAGTTTGCCCCGCCAGGATGGCAAAGGGGAAACGGAGGACCTGGGGCATACTCCCAGTGACACAGAAGAGCAGCGTTACCCGCAACAGCAGAGACGCACAGAGAGAGGGTGCCGGGCTCAGTGGCGTTTGCAGCAACTGTTAGGAGGCGGCACGACCACAGTGCTGGCTTGGCCTTGGGTGTGACCTTAAGGGAAGGAACTGCCCACCTGGTGTGGGAGTGAAGGTCATCAGGGGAAAAGAGAAGAATATTTGGGGGGAAAATTATAACAAAAGATAAGTATCTCTACCAGGTATCAAAAGACACTATAAAATATCATGTTTAAAACAAAGAAATATAGATGAAAAATAGAAAAATATACAAGGGGGAAAGCATAGGAGCCCTAGAAATTGACCTAGATTAGTGCGGGGTTACTGAAACATCACTGGACAAATGACTGAGAGCAGGGAAAAACTTAATGATATTGGGTTAAAACTAGATTATTTCAGAAAATAAATATATGGTCATGCTCAAATAATCCTAAAATATATGAAAGAACTAAATATTTGGAAAGTCACAGGTGTACGAGCAAGAAGGCAGGATGTTTTAGAAGTTTAGAGTGACTATAACATTCTAAGAACTGAAGCAATATAAGAGAGAAGGGAAACAAAAACATTTACATTACATAAAAATATAAAATTTAAGTGAAAGAATGCTTAAAATAACACTGCAGAAGACTGGGTAACATGTGGGAACATATAATAAAGCCAGAGGTATAAATGGCACAGCCCTGATGGAACGTTAAGCAGCTATGAAAATATTTATATAATCTGGATCAGTATTCTAACATTTATAAATCTGTCCTAAGGAAATAGTGGAAAGGAGAAAAAGCCTGGTCCATGGAAGTATTAAATTGCTAGATTATTGGTAACTATAAAATAAACAAAAACAAACCGCATATCTAACAATGGGGATGGTTAAGAAACTTAGGTCATAGCAGCTCAGAGACACACTTAGCTGTTCAAAGGGCCATTTGGGATACAATGTAATCACATGAGAAACATCTGAGATGATGTCTGAAGGCTACATGTACCGCTGTGTACGTGCTTATGCACAAACACTGTAATAGTAACTGAAGAGTTAACGTGGTTCTTTCCGTGAGTTAGGATTATGGGTGATTTTATTTTATTTTTAGTATGTTTTATACTGATTTTAGAGAGAGAGGAAGGGAGAGCGAGAGAGAAATAGAAACACTGATGAGAGGCATCAACATCCACTGGCTGCCTCCTGCACGCCCCCTGCTGGGAATCAAGGCTGCAGCCCGGGCATGTGCCCAGACTGGGAGTTAAACCGGTGACCTCTTGGTGCCTGGGACAACGCCCAGCCCACTGAGCCACACCCACTGGGCGGGTGACTTTATTTTTAAAATTTCATTTAAGAGTTTAAAATACCGTATGGAAAACTCAAACAGAAGACGCTCGAAGGGCAGGAAGCGTGAGGAAGGAGCCCGGGTCTTGCTGAGAGCAGCGGGTGAGTCACCGAGGCTAAGGGCAGAGACCTCAAGAGCTCTCGGCTGGGCCTGAGGCTGGACCGTCTCCTTATCGCCTGAATTCCCTCGAGACACGGGGCTAATTTGTGTTACTCATAGGAAGGAGATGTGCTTAGATGACGGGCTTAATTGCACCAGACGTGTCTCCTCCCTTAGGCATTGCCCCTCCCAGTAACTACATGCCACCGTCATTTTCTAGGCAGTAATAATTCAGGATGGTCAACTTCTTAGATGCATGAAAACAAACATTTTCAAATGTTTGGTTTCTTAACAAAAGCTCCTTGAACCTTCCCAAAGCAAAATGGACCCACCAAGACCAACGCTATTGGTACGTCAGCTTCTCTGAACCACGACAGCAAGACTTCTGTGTATCTTCATTTTAATCTACTTCCTCCGCCACACAAGTGTGGATTTTCTTTATAACAAATCATCAGAAAGGGAGAAATGAGGAGAAACTAGACCTGAGGAGGAGGAACCCCGGGGAGGGCCGTGAGGAGTTGGCTGGCCTTCAGAACAGGGCACTGAAATGCGAGGGAGAGGGGGTGTCTGTGCAGAGCAGCTCTAGGGCGCAGAGGAACCGGGGAACGAAGGGACTTTGAGGTGTGGCTTTGGGTTTTGAGTCTGTCTCTTCGTGTCCTTTGCAAGACGTGTGGAAAAGCTGGAGTGCCTTCTTTCACGCTGAGTGGCTGAGCTGTGCTCTCATATAGGGGACTGAGGGACCTAACAGAATTTCTGGAATATAATGATTTTAATAACTGACAAACTAATTCATTACTGATGACTTAATGAGTGAGAAACTTTATTAAGATTTGGGTGTGACTTACTCCAGTCGTTTAACATTGGATGGCCCCTAACACCTCTCACCATCTCAAAGCTGCAGATATCGCCAGCTTTTGCAGGCCACCCAGACCCCCCAGTGAGCTCAGCTGCCCCGTTTCATAGCAACAACCCCTGGAGGAGCCCCCTGGATGAGCTCCGGCGGGAGGAGTAGGGGTGAAGGTGGGCAGGGCTTCCCTGGGAGCCGCGCTGATTTCATTAGCCCGTGCTCACTGCGGGTACAGTCCCTAGAGCAAGTGGACTGCTGTCCCCAGTCAGGCTGGAAGGAAAACAGAGCAAGTGTCCTCGTCGCACGCAGAAGCAAAGGGAAGGGAGTGGTGCTTCGGGGAGGGGGGGCTGGGCTGATCCTGACGCCTCCTTGTCTGCTCATTTACTCAGGACAGCAACCTCGGCTTTGCAAAGGGGGACAGAGCCGGCCTGTTCGAGCGGCACACAGGACATCAGCATTTGAGTGAGTGGACCCCAGCTCAGGCCCGTGCAGAGGCACCTGCCGGCTCCCGAGAAAGGCTCTGGGCCAGGGGCTGGGCGAGCTGGGCGAGCTGGGCGAGCTGGGCTCCCGGCCTGGCCTGCCTTTCACTTGCTGCCTGACTCTGTCCAGCTCAGCGGGTCTGCGCTTGGCTTTTCTCTCCATGAAATGAAACGTTGGCTCAAGTGGTCTCTAAAACCCTCAGCCAAGTGAAAAACTCTTTCTTGTCTTCAGCGGACACAAACGGCGGCTTCTGACCGTCGTCGCCCTCCTCACGGAGCCCATGCGCAGCGAGCCTGGGGTGCAGGGAGGGACACTCGTCTGTCTCCCCCGGTGCTTCTCCTACGTAACCGAGAGCGGCTGGAGCACAGCCAAACCTGGAAGTCAGTGGGCAGAAGTGAGAGGTGAGCCCTGGCCTGGTTTTATTTAAAGACCATAAAAATCTACAAACCTTTGTTTTTCTTCTGCCATGTGGCAAAATCTTTTTTCTGAAGCCGAGGAGTGAAACAGTATTTCGCCTGCGGTCCCGCTGCCTCTCAGGCGAGGGCGACCTGCCTGTGAGCTGTCTCGGGTCCAGACGCCCTGGTCCCCTGCCAGGACGGCCGGTGGCCGCACTTCACGGCAGCTACTGTGTCGTTCTTTGTAGCATTTTGTTATTATTTCCTTACCCTGCCATTTCAAGCTACTATTGATATTTTACATTTTGAGTATACAAGCCCTATGCTCCTGAGTAGTACCAGTTACGAAGTTTCTGAGATGGAAACAATGTTCTTTAACTGTCAAAATGCCCTCGGAGGGAGATATTATCTTCAGTTTGCAGATGAGGAAACGGAAGCTCAGATGGTGTCAGAGCCTCGCCGGTGTGAGGCCTACCTGGAGCCGAGGTCTCGCCCAGGCCACGCCAGCCTTGGTTCCCACTCGCCCCTGCTCCTTCCTCAGTCAGGTTCCTGCCTCCACTTACGGAGCTTTTATTTTGAAATTCTTATTCATTTTTTATAGCTAAGGAATATTTGATAAGGAATATTTAAGAGTTCATCCCAACATCATCTCTCCAACTTCAGGATAATCAATTTAGTGTCATATTAATGGTGATGAGGCCACACTTCACGCAAAGGGCCGTGAGGTAGACCCCGAAGAAGCTCGCCTGTGGTCCAGGATCGCTGCCTCCCAGCGGCCACCGAGCTTTAGAGGAGCCGGACGCGAGGCACAGCTATTCTGGTTAGGACGGAAGAGCAGGGGAGGAGCGTGTGGAAGTTCAGAGCACCAGGCTGGCCACCGGGCGCAGCGGCGAGTGAGGCGGGGGACTTGCGCTTACGGCTGGAAGGTGCGAGGCCACCCGGCAGCTCAGTCGCGCACACGGAGGGCCCGTGGCTGACCGTGAGGAGCCTGTAGCACAGTCAGTGGACGTGTCCGGTTTCTACATGTGGCTGCGGAGGTTATTCACAGTTTGCCCTGAAGCCCAGAGCTGAGTGAGAGGTGAAGCTACGTGATGAGTTAAAAACGAGAACGGTGACAGGAGAAACACATCGGCTGTGGCTTCACTGATGGGTTGGAGGTGATCAGGGGAAGAAAAAACCATTTCGTAGCCCAAGAAAGAAACAGGAAGCAGAGTGAAAATGAGGAAAACATGATGCTGAAGAGAATTTTAGGAAAAAAAAGTAGTCAAGGGTGTAAAACTTCAGAGTTTAGGGTTGTCTGGAGCTAACCACTAGTTGTAGAAAATTGCTTTAGAATGACTACAGCGGATTACTTGCCTTGTAGGGACACACAGTGAACCAATCGGTGTAATTTCTCCATTACGTGTCATTCTTTGGTCCCCAGGAGCCCTTGATAATAGATATTACGTTGGTGGAGAGAACTGGTGAAGGCCAGGGTCACGGTGGAGACCGTTGAAGGTTCCTCTTGCCTGCTTTATAGCTTTTATTGACATTATGAAAGTAAATCCTGCTGATTTTACAAGTTCATGAAGTCTACCCCTGGATTTATGTTTAGGAAGTGAGAACTAGGGTGCTGACTTGAAGCCCAGGGGAGTGCCTTCCAGTGAGGAACCCTCGGGAGATGAACCTGCTCCAGGGCTTCCTGTTGTACGTTGTATTAGTCACCCTCCTCGGGACTCAGCTCCTCGTGTACTTTTCCTTCATTTGCCAGTTTTCCTCCTATTTTGCTAATTTAGAAGCATTCCAAGAATGGATGAGTGTGTAGCCAGCATTACTAACGCTGACCTTATCATGGAAATGACCTCATTAGCACTCTTGTGGCCAAAACCAATCCAGGGCAGACTGATCTTGGATGGAGATGAAGAAAACAGACGGAACAGAGACACGGGGAGCACATCTCCCAGAGAATCCCAACACGTTTCTCTTACAGAAATAATCATGAAACCTGGGTTCAAATACCAAAGAGCGACTCGCTGATTTAAGAGCCAGGGCCCGTCAGGCTGATGGTGAGAGTTGTATAAACAGAGTTAAGTTAGCGTGGGCGTGAGTTTAAAGCAGTGGAAGAACCCTCACAGCTGGAGCCACCTGCAGCTGCTGCTCTTGGGGACAGTGCTGCAGTCAACTTAGACACGTCTACCCGGAGACCCCAGTCCACTCCCAGGACACGATTCCAGGGACACACGGCCTTTCCTTCTAACCTGCATCTCTCTACTCCTTCACTCACCGCCACTCATGCTGTTGCTCTTTCATTCATTCAGCAAATATTTTTTGATTACCTCTCCATGCGCAGGGCACGATTTTAGTGGTAACGAGATGGACTCCGTCCCTGCCTCTGTGCTGCTTACCTTTCAATGGAGACAAAACTGATGGCCCCGAGCGCGCATGTCCTCTGTTCTCGGTAGCTGGGGGGAGAGCCTGGTCTGAGCTCTGGGTTAGCTCCCAACAGGCCACCTCTCCAGCGAGGGAGCAGCAGTCTCAAGGGTGTTCCCTGACCTGCGCCCCATCTCCAAACACACGCCATAAGTATACAGAGGATCCTGGGACTTTCCTTTTCTACTGGAACCTTGGCCACGGGACACGCAGGCTATCTACACCAGCCCGAGCTGTAACAAGTAACATGAGTTAGGAAGCCTGTGTGCTCTACTACTTCCCTTAATGTTTTTCCCTAATAAACTCTATATTTTAAAAATATGTCTTTATTGATGTCAGAGAGAGGAAGGGAGAGGGAGAGAGAGAAACATCAATGATGAGAGAGTCATTGATCGGCTACCTAGCCCACAACCTGACCTGGAATTGAACCTCGATCTCCTGGATCCTAGGTCGGTGCTCAACCGCTGAGCCATGCCAACCAGGCCCTAATAATCTCTATTTTTATATCTAAACTGGATACCCCTGCAACAAATAAAGACAATTTCCGACCGTGGTAAGCACTGTGAAGGAAACACACCAGTGCAATGGGACAGAGTGGGATGGAGGTTGGGTGAGGACAACTTCAGTCAGGGCCTCCTGGAGGAGACAGTAATAGACTCAGTGCAGGAATGGGAAAAGGCAGGCAGCCAGGCAGAGAAAGAACACTGGAGCCCAGGGAACGGCGGGCGTAGAGGCTTGGACCAAGGGTGAGTTTGAAATGTTTGTGGACTGAGGAAAGCCAGGACCACAGTGAAAGAGTCTCAGTGGAGACTGCAAAGAAATAACCAGGGGACATCTAAGGAGACTCGGTTTCATTCCAGCTACAGTAAGAAGCTATGAGAGGAGCTGAAGTGAAAGATGAATATAAGTTGATAAACGTACTTACAATTCTGACTCCTGGCTGTGGTGGAGATCCGCATGCAGGGGACTTGACTGGAGGCAGGGAAACCAGGCAGGAGGTTGCCACAGATCCAGGGGACAGGTGACAGGCAGAGGGGCCAAGACTGGCTGGTTTGCAGGACTGGTGGGTGGAGCAGTGACTGGATGGAGAGGCAGGAAAAGAATCATAATGATTTCAGGATACAAATTGTAGCCCTTTAATGACTGGTGCACACTGTCACTCAAAATCATGTAAAAGTAACCACTGGGACAAACAGGGGGCAAAAGGAAATAAAGGTTAATAAAGGCTGGAGAGGCCTGAGTGAACAGGGCGTCCGAGAGGCCGATGGTTAGACAGGCAAGCGATTCTGAAATATTCTCTGGAAGTCGACAACTGTCCTGGTTGTTTATAGGACACAGCCGTCAGGGCGCTTCTTTTGAGAAGTCTGGCAAGCTAGTGCTCACTGCAAAAATGAGGCCGACTACTCTTCAAGCCTGGATTTAAAAATGGGGACAGGCAACCAGAGTGTGTGAGAAGCTCACTTGGCTGCTTATTAAAGTTCAGGACCAGAGTCGCAAGATGACTGGGAGGTTTGCCACTAGATTTTATCTCAGGAATTGAGAATTGGTCACAAGATTCCAGGCCAACCACAGAAGAGATGTGGAGAGAGGACTGATCATGTACTTAGTTCCCAGGTGTGGGCACTTTATACACATTGGGTCTGTTAACCCTCAAAACCACCCAGGAGAGGGGTGCGGTTCCCTCCAGAGCCTGGCAGAACACACTAGAGCTCAGGGAGGCCGCAAACAAGCTTGCGGCATTAGACAGCAGCCGGGGCCCAGTCAGGCTTGCCCGGGGCGCATCTCCCGGCACAGAGGCCCATCAGGCAGCGGGGACCTTGGGGGCAGGCCAGGGCTCAGCCTTGCCTCGTGTAAGCACCGTTTAGAGGGCAGCTGGAGGTTAGGCTTCACACACAGAAGCTGCTTTTCTCTTTCTCTGGCTCTTTTTCTTGCCACATTCCCCCTCGTTTTCTAGTTACTGCATTTGTGCTGAGCTCTGTCCTCGGCTTCTTTTGGCCGGAAAAATGAGGTTTACTGTCTGAGCTTCCGGTGTCCACGTGGCACAGGTTGGGGTCGGACCTCAGGGTAAAGGTCATGAAAATGGGACCTTCACCAGGCGTCTCCCCTTCCTCCCTGCCCAGGCCCCTCCAGAGTCCGCCTGCTTCTCTCTTCTCCCCACGTCTCTGTGTCTTTGTGTAGGTGTTGCGTGCTAGCTGTCTAGAGGTTTCAGGCATCGTCAGGGGGGTTTGGTGGCAGGAACTACTTTATTGCTGAGAAATAATGTTTTAAACGAGAAACTGTGAATCAAATAGGTGGTTTCTAGGAACATAGTCATTTTCTTTTCACTTCCAATAGAACGGATGCTTCTTGGTGCGCCCGAGAATCTGCTGACAGTCTCCTCTTGCAGATCCAGTTGGTGTCTACACTAGAGGCTGTGCTGGCCACAACCAAACCCTCCCGCCGGCCCTTCTCCTTCACAAGCACCGGCCTACTCGTGCGCCTGCACTGCCCTCCGGTGGCGGGAGGCTTGAGATACAAGTCAAAGGACTGTTGTGGGACCAAACTTTTCAGACAGCTCAACTGGTGACAAACTGCAGTGATCATGAGTCTCCCTAATAACAAAATACGTCACTGGTTCTTAACTCTTACCCCTTTGACTTTTAACAACAATAAAAATGACAACAAAAAGCTCTTAAAAAGCTTTTGAGATGTTGAAAGGATCTGTGGTACAGTCATGGAATGCAGGCGAAAGTTAAGTATATTAGACAAGACTCAGACGCAAAAGAGGTAGTGAGGGCAGTAAATTGTCCTGAAAGGCTGAAGGACGGTCAGGTGAACTGGGGATGAGGGTGTGTGTGTGTTGGGGGGGGGGGCCCGCACCTCATATACATGTGCTTTCTTGGAGTTATATCGCCATCTTGTGTTTCTTAGATTCTTCTGATAAAAATATGGATACCTTGGTAGCCTCCATAGCTTGATAATTGTGAATAAAGCTGCTGTAAACATCTATGTGCAGGTTTCCGTGTGGACTTGTTTTCTTTTTTAATGTCTTTATTGATTTCAGAGAGGAAGGGAGAGAGAGAGAAGCATCAATGATGAGTCATGGATTAGCTGCTTCCTGCACCCCCTCCACTGGGGATCAAGCCTGCAACCCCGGCATGTACCCTGACCAGGAATTGAACTGTGATCTCCTGGATCCTAGGTCGATGCTCAACCCCTGAGCCACGCCAGTCGGGCTTTGTGTGGACGTTTTCAGCTTGTTGGGGTAAATACCAAGGAGTGTGACTGCCGGATAGCACAGGGAGAGTTCAGCTTTGTAGGAAACTGCCACCCTGTCTCCCAGCGTGATGGTTCCAGCCGGCTAGTAATGAATGAGAGGTCCTGCTGCTCCACATCCTTGTCAGCACTTGGCGTTGGCAGTTTTGAATTTTAGCCGTTCGGAGAGGCGTGCAGCGGACTCTTGTGTGTTACTCTGCATTCCCTGATCCTGCGAGACGGAGCGCCTTGTTATTTGCAATTATTTCCCCTCAGTCTGTGCCATGTCTTTTCATCCTCTTCATAGTGTATTTGGAGAGAATTTTAAAAATTTTAATAAAGTCACACTTAATAAAGCCAGCAAAAGAATCATCCCTTATTTAGGGAAAACACTAACAAAGGGCGTGTGTGTGTGTGTGTGTGTGGGGGGGGGCGGTGTTAGGAGGAAGTGTGCTAATTTTCTCAACAGAGCAGGGCACTAACTCTACTGTCTAAAATGAAAACATTAAAAAATACATTTAATAATGGCTTCTTTCGCTTACCATGTTTTTGATATTCATCAATGTGATAATTTCCCCCCTCATCTGTGTGGCATGTCATTGTAGAAATATGCCCCCCTCTTTATCCACTTTCCTGTGGACGGGCCCCTGGGTCACGTTTTAGGTTTTTGGCTCCTACAGCAAAGCCGCTGTAGGCCTTTGCAAGTCTTAGTTAAGAGCCACTTCTACGCTCCGAATTGGCCCGGGGTGTTCGAATAACTGGAATAACTCTCCACCCCTATTTCGGCCCCGGCTCGTTTCCTCGGGACCCTGCAGTCACCCCCAGGGGCCCCGCCTTCGCCCCGCCGCTCACCGCGCCCCCGGCCCGCGTCGGGCGCAGCGGCTCCGCTCCCCCGGCGCCCGAGAGCCACGCCCCACAGGAAGTCCAGCCCCTCGGCGGCCCTCCTCCCGGAAGCGGGCCCGAGAGGCACGTCACTGCGCCTGCGCATGGCGTCTACGCGCAGAGGACCAATGAGCGGAGGGGTGGGCGGGCTGTGGGCGAGCGACCCGGCTTCCGGTTCCGGCGGGTCTGGAAGGGGCCGCGCCAGTGCTACGTGTCCCAGGCGTGCGAAGTGTCGGCGGGCAGGTAAGGGACCTGTCTCCGGGGGCGGGGGGCGAGCGCTTTGTGACTCGCGGGGGCGGGGGCGCGGGCGGCCTCTGTGGGCGCGGAGGGGGCTCCCCTCGCTCAGGCCGCCACCCGGGTCCGGCCGCCGTCCGGGGCGGAAGCGGAGGCCCAGGCCCGCGACCCCGAGGGAGAGGGGCTGCCAGGCCCGCGGCCCTGCGGGGCATGAGACGGCCCAGGTGTCGGCCTCGGGGCCGCCCGTCCTCGGCCGCCTGCGTGTGAGTCCCTGGGCTGGGCGCCGGGGTCTCCGGCGGTGACCCGCCGCCGGGCGCCTTCGGGCTTGGCTTTGGGGATTGAGTCCCCCGGAAGCGAGTCCCCTCGGTTGTGAGTCCCCTCGGGACACGAGGCCCCTCGGTTGTGAGTTCCCTCGGACGTGCGTTCCCCCGGGAGCGAGGCCCTTGGACGAGCCCTGCCGCCGCTCCCGGATGGAGGACGGTCTGGATTCCAGACCAGCAGGTCGCAGTGGGTTGCTGGGGCCCCTCCTGACTTTGTGACATTGACCCCGGTGTTTTGTGCATTGTCGCCCCACCCACCCGGGGAAAGGGCCTTTACCTTTCTGTAAAGGTTAAGGCCCCTGGTTTGAAGAACACAGTTAAATGAAATACTGGGAGCACAGGCACGGATGCGTTCCCGGCGTACTTGGCCCAGCCTCTGCAGAGTTCCTGGTGCGTTTTGAATGGTCCATGTCCATTATGTCCCCGCCGCCTACCCCGAATGTCACCTGCCCACCCGGTGACATTCGCTGATCCAGCAGCAGTGAGTGGAGTGTTTATGTGCGCGGCCCCGGCCCTAGGCCCTGGAGATGATGGTAGAGTACGAGTGATACACTGGCCTCCCTGGCTGTTGTCTGGTGGCTCTCAGAGCTAAGGTTAGGTGGTGTTTCTATTAAGAGATTCCATAAAGGAACCTATAGGAGAAACTCTGTAGCCCAGTTTCCTTAGAGCTGTGTCCAAACCTAAAGATTTGGAGTTTAGCTAATAGCTTTAGTCAGTCCTAAAATTTCATAGATCTATCCCACGCAGATATACTCTTTTCTGGAAATGTTGGTTGGCCGTGGTTTGGAACAGTCAGATTGAAATCCACGTTGTGGCTGTTGTACCACAAGTAGCCGGCATCTACTGCAGGAGACACTGAGTTCTGGGGAGTTTCAGATAAAATACAGAAAATGTCTGTGGAATTCCCGACATTGTTGGCTCCTCAGCAGGAACGAGAGGCCTGCAGAGAGGGTGAGGACCGGATGTGTTATAAGCGCACAACCGTTTAATGTCGATAGCCCCTTGTGCGCACATCTTTTGTCAGTGATGATAACTTGAGCAAATCGTGTGCCGTTGTCATTGATCTGATGTTTTGCTGGACTTTACAAAACTCATGTCAGTTTAGGCGTGGAGTCTGTGTGTGTTTTTGTTTTGCTTGTTTTGTGAGATGGGATTGACCCATATCAGGCATGACTTTCAGGCCGGTCTCATTTACACTTTGATGTAACTGACCAAGTTCTTGCTGTATGATAAGTAATACCAACGACTCTTCTCTTACTCACTTTTTTAAACAAGCGTCATGGATCAGGTAATGCAGTTCGTTGAGCCAAGTCGGCAGTTTGTGAAGGATTCCATTCGACTCGTTAAAAGGTGCACCAAGCCCGACAGAAAAGGTAAGAGCTTGCAAGTGAGAGGAAGAGTTCAGTCTTCGCATTTTCTAAGCCTTTTATTTGTTAATAGTGTCCTGTTTAATAGCCATTGCATTACTTTCTGTCATCTGCATTTTTATTGGTTTATTTTGCTTTATTGCTTTTTAACATTGTCAGTTGTTTCTGTATTTTGCATACTTTATACATTTTTCTGTTTTATGTATTTTCAAATGGTGTAAGATTATTTATTACAACCCCATGTTTCATGTTATCTTTGCCTTAGTCATCTTTAATGGGTTTAGAGTTTTAGTATCTTCCATTCTTTCACTCTGGAAAATCTTTTGGGAGTCCTCTGTGCTTTGTCTGCCCCCTTTCATCTCCCCCAAACAGAGCCTAACATGAATCAGCAGATAGTTGTTGCCAGCCCAGGAAGTTTAATATCTTACTGTGATTCATGCATTAAAAGTTCCACCAGAGTTTGTCTTCTTGTATTCGCTTACTGACTGCTGCCTGGGCTGGGGGCTGGGAGTACAATAGAGAACGTAGTACATTGTACTATAGAGAGTAAACTGTGGAACAATATATAAGGGAGAATATTCCTTGCTTTTATGGAGCTGAGACTTTTGCAGGGAAGGCAGTCATAAATACTGGCAGCTACAGTTTTTAGTGACTGCTGTGGTAAGTGTTCTGGAAGAGAAATAGAGGCTCTAGCAGGAGGACTGCCCATGCCTCGATGCTTCCCCGAGGAAATAACGTGACATGGAAACAGCACCAGGGTCTGAAATCTTCACATAAAACTGGGCTCAACCCAGTTTGGTTTTTAAGCTGTATTTTTGGCTTCATATTATATCAAAGACAGTGGACCTGCTTTTTATAAACAATTATGTTCTGTGCTTTTATAATCAATATTTTTAGCAATGTTACAAAATTTTTAGGATACATACTCTATTTCTTCTGTGCACGTTTTATTTCTTTTCGACATGCTGTTCGTTTGCTGAGAAGATAAAATATTTCACTGCTTGTTGGTGGATTCGCTAGCATGAGCATATACTTTATTTCTGTTTCGTAAATATCAGTAAGGTATGAAAATTTAAAAGTCTGTCGAACAGTTTATTTACTCTTAATAGTGTCATATTTTATTTTATTTAAAATTATATATTTATTATCAGGAGATATGTTCACCAGTAAGTTTATGTCACTGCTAGTTTTTTTCCTGTACTTGCAATGACACTGAGAAAATGATGAATTTTGTGTTTTTAATCCAGAATTCCAGAAGATTGCCATGGCAACAGCAATAGGATTTGCTATAATGGGGTTCATTGGCTTTTTTGTGAAACTGATCCATATCCCTATTAATAACATTATTGTGTAAGTAAACTTTTTGAAATAGACAATATCTGGACTAGAATGAAAATTGAAAGCGTGTGAGTTGACAGTTTGCTGTTTCGTTAATGTGCAGATATGTCTCTTTACTTTATAATGCTGCTCGAATCTGCTGATATTTACTGAGTTATATGTTTTCATATAATTGAACCAGGCGTTTGGGTGACTGGTGAGCTGTCGTGGTTGGGAACCATTGTGCTGGTCTGAGTTCTTGATTGTCAGCTGGCATATTGTCCATCACATGAACAGCTTCTCCCCTGAGCACTGTTGTGTAGTTCATGTTTGTGTCTTGTTCAGAAAGACACTATGCCAGACTGTAGAGCACATTGCCTAAGGGGGGATTCCCAGTTTTTAAGATACGTCTGTTCTAGCAGCCACCTCGTCTCCGAGGACCTTCTCAGTCCAAGATTTTAAAGTTCATTTTCTTCTATTTTATGGCTTCTTGGGGTCATGTAGGAGGGGTTCTCAAATGACTGGTTTGGGTTCCATAAAGTCACAGCTGCTGCATTTCAGGTTGTTATGAGAAGCTTACATGTTCTCAGAGCTGGCGTTTTCTCTCTCTTGCAGTGGTGGCTGAGCACCTGTGTGAGGAGGTTTCCTCTTGGGGATTGGTGAGCAGTGGAGATTTGAGGCGCTTATGGAGTAAAAAAATTGCCTACATGTTTTGTGGTGTTCTTTCTTTTTTTTTTCTTCCAAGATGTTTTCTATTTCTAAATTAAAATAATTTCAAAATAAACAGACTTCTCTGTTTTCTACCACAGATATTTACAAATTGTTGGACTGTGTTAAGAATCAGAGGTCTGCTGTCAGTTGTACGGGTGTAAGAACTCAGCCACGCCTTCCTCCCCCAGGGTTGACGTTTTAAAGTAAAATAGCTTGACCCAGACATTACATACAGATTTTTCTTCCTTTCCTGGCTAACTATTTTAGAATAAATTTCCCATTTATTTCTTTCTTTCCAGAAGGCTCTGTTGTACTGTAGTAGTTAGGGTTCAGACAGGTTTTGGTGAAGAGGTCCGAGCTCAGGCATGGTCTGCCAAGGCGGCTGTCTCTTGGGGAGTTCTCTCTGCCTGCCCCTCCCTCTGGCTGCAGTGCTGGGTCGGTGGAAGGGGCTCCTGAGCACCCTAGTCATGTACTCGTGACTCCCAGTCGGCTGTTTCTCTGCAGGAGATAACTCAATCTTAGGTTCACTTCACCTTTGGTTTGTTATTTATGGAACTGAGAACCTAGAGCACCTAATTATAGGTGCATAATTTAGAGGAATGGCTCCCAAGTCCCTTAGACATAGTATTAGATTTTTATAAAGTTGGCTTTGTTTAAAAGATGTCATTTTCAGAAAAATTTCCAGAAAAATACCCATTATTAGTGATTCATATCAAAAGTGTAAAATGAGCTGAAATAGTCTTCTGGAGTGAAGGGAACTTTATTTACTTTACAAGTGTCCTAAATAACCTGGCATAAGCCCTCAAGTGGGATGACCCAGATCAGATTACCTGCTTTCTCTGCACCTGTGTGGAAGCTCTGTGTCCCCAGTAGTTCTGTGAGTCAGTGATTCATTCATCACTTTAATTCACAGCTGCTCCATGGTTTTGTCCCTGAGTTTCGATGGGCATTGCCAGGCCAGGTGTCCCAGAGCTCTTCCACTACTCACCCACCTAGGAAGTGTCTAGTAATGCCTAAAAATAGAACCTCATTTTTTTCAAATAGTGGTATTGCAAAAAAAACCCTTATAGCATACAATTACACATAACATATGCCTACAATTATTTTTGGTCCACAATCTAGAAATACAGTTATGCAAATTTCTGGAAACACTTTGAAATCACACAAATCTCCTGAATTAAACATCATTATTAAAGTGATATTTTAAATGACTTAGCAAGGTGCCAAGTAACAAAAAGTAAACTACAAATGTTCCATTAGAAATGTCACGTTAGAAAATTATAACTTACCTGGCTGTAGGGTGACCACATTTCTTGCTTTTCCTGGAACTGAGGGATCTTAGTTTTCAGTGCTAAAATCAGACTAGTCAGTTTCGAATTTCCTCTACAATTGCCTCTTGCATGAGCCAGGCATGTCTGGGTGGAACTCGTGCTGACCGGAACCGGAACTAAATCAGGGTCCCCAGTCCACTCACCCTCGAGACCTAAACTTAGCATTGCTGCCCACAGACCTGTTGTTTGTGTGCTGGCAACCGGCCCTGGACACCTGAATAGCATAGGTCATAGCAGTGCTCACCATTTCCCCTGCCCTCCTTACCTAATGACTACCTTAGGTTCTAATTCCATTCTAACCTCTATGGACTTAAATTTTGGTTTACAATCCAGCTCCCAGCTGGGAGTAGAATACCTCCGCTAACACCACCTAGCTCGTGTAGGCCCTAAAATTCTGTATAATTCCCACCAATAAGTCTGCCAATCAAAAGGCCCTACCTCCTCTCTGGACCTCCCCTCCCCAGGTGTGGGCCAGGGACCTGCTCTGGCCGCCCAGCCCCAGAAGCCAGGTGACTAGTATCCCCATGCTCCTTCCCTTTAGCCTTGACTCCTAGAGTTGCTGCTTCTACACCGTTTACCTCCTTCAATGTCTTCCTTCACCTCGGTGGTTCTCAAACTTGAACGTACGTAAGAATCTCCTGGAGAGCTTTTAGCACGGTTTCCTGGGCTCTGTCCCCCGAGAGCCTAACCAATTCAATAGGCCCAGGGAGGGCCCTCGAGGCTGCTCGCTAACAAGGTCACGGGTGAAAGTGGTTCCCGGCCACACCTGGAGAACCAGTGTTTTGAGTCACACGTCGTTTAGAGGGAGGACCTCCCCCTACCCGGCTGCTTTCCACCGGAGCCTTCATCAAGCCCGGTTGTAACCTTCCCCTCGCGGCAGCTCCTTCAGCCTGTGCAACCCCGAGAGGACACTGACGCCGACTCCCCGTTTTAGAGCACCCTTCACCTCGCGAGTCCCGGGACCCACTTCACATTCTAACTCGCAGCTCACTCTCCAGAGGGGAACCCGCTTATCAGATTAGGCAGCGGCTGAACTGGATTGAAGTTCAGTGCTCCTGCCTGTTTCCTCTGCATTTTCACTGAATCTAACAAGGTCAACTGGGACAAAATGCAGAAATTTGCCCCAAGTAGCGTCTGGCTCCGAAGCCCTCTCTTGACTGCCTTAGTGGATTGAGTTTGAATTTAATAAACTGAATATGAATAAGCCTCCCGGAGTGTCTATTGCCCTTCTCAGTTTGAATTGTCAGAGTGTGCAGAAGACAGGAAGCGCAGAGCTAACACCGTGGAAGGAGGCACAGATTATAAAATACATTATTCTGTTGGTTCTGTTGTCGGCCACGGGAATTTCAGCAGCGTCTCGTCCGCAGTGAAAGACGGGAAATCGCCCTGGAGCTTCCTGAGGGAGGGCCTCTCCTGCATCTTGCCGAGATGGATAAATAGGGACTTTGATGACTCGGGGCTTTTCTTCCATGGTTCATATAGTGGGAAAGAGAACAGCTGAAAAAGGGGTTTACAATTAGAAAAAGGTGATTTACTCACCGATTCATTTTTCTGATGCAAGAGAAAAATTTCTAAGTAGCTCTTAGGCCAAAGAGGAAATTAAAAAATATAATCATAGTTTATACTGAGCAAATAAAATTAATGAAAAGGCTATATAAAAACTTACAGGATTTGGTCCAATTCTGAAGCCCAAAAGGTTTTTTCTTTGGGTTTTTTAAAGACTTTATTATTTTATTATTATTTTAAATATTTTTAAAAATTGATTTTAGAGAGGAAGAGAGGGAGAGAGAGAAATATTGGTCTCTTGCCTCCTGCACACCCCGTACTAGGGATCGAGCCTGAAGCCTGGGCATGTGCCCTGACGGGAAATTGAACCTGTGACCTCTTGGTGCACAAGATGATGCGCAGCCACTGAACCACACAGGCCAGGAGACTTGATTCTTTTTAAAGCAATTTTAAGTTCACAGAAAAACTGAGAAGGTACAGGCGGTTCCCATATGCCCTCACCCCCCACGCGTGACCGACCACTCCAACGCCCTGGGCCTGTTGCCACACCTGTTTCTCAGAGTGGCTGCAAGAACAGCGTGAGATACCGAGTCCTCTGGGCGCAGGATAAACCCATAAAACCAAAGTCCCACATGGGAGAGTTGGGAGCCAAATGATGTGAGATTGTTTCGTGCCAAAGATTTTTCCTAAAAGGCTGTAGCATTTAAACTGAGTTGTGATAATCTAGTTTCATCTTAATCACATCCGCAGGGGGTTTCTCTCATCTTTATATTCTATCTTTTGCTATTAAGTGAAAGACACTCAGCTATTGGTCTAATTTGCGCTTTTGGTTATTATTTAGGATCATTTTCCTCTTGATTTGTTTACTATTTGTAAATCTCTGTGCAGTTTTTTGTGTGAAATATTTTAATCTTTTTCCAGAGCTAATGGGATGTTAGTATAAAGAGCCATTAGCATGCAACATTCAATTGGGAAAAAAAAAAAAAAGATTATTTCCCAATTGTAATATTTAAAAAAGTACTTTTCTCATTTGTTTGTTTTTTACTTTGTTGTTTTGTTTCCTTCTGCAGGTTGTAAATATTTTATATTCAAATACGTGTGTTTACCCCGCTGTGATTTCTTCTCTTCGAAGCAGAGATTGCTCTTGTGGCACAGATCTCATAAATATTCCATCCTGTTGCTTGTGGATTTTGTTTCTAGGTTTCTAAAGTTGTATTTTCTGTTTGACCTGGACCTTACTTTACCTTAAATATTTTTACATAATTTGTAGACACTAAAAATGCTAGCTTATTAAATGATATTTCACTGCCTGCCCGTCTCCGGTTTCACACGCAGGCGCGCTGCTGAGGGCCTCTCCACTGTCCGGCGTTGCCGCCCTCTGCGGTGGAACGTTTCCTCTTGTTTGCTCACTGCATTCACTTGATACATGTTTTTTGCCAAATAACCAATTAAAAAAAATTACGGGCATTGCTTAGTTATAGAAACAACAGGTCACCTTTCATGGCTGTGCAAAAATGCAGAAAAGTACAAACGAGACGCGCGCCCTCAGCTCTGAGACAGGGCACCCTTTGTTAGCGCCTGTTCTATTTCAATTCCACTTCTATTAGGTGTAATTTTTATGTACTTGTAATACTTGTACTTACTCATATAGTTGTGAGTATGAAACGAAATTGAATGTAGAAAGCCACGCCCTTACCCACTGCCATTCTCCCTCCATCCCCACGCCGACGGGGCGGGTAGAATATAAGCCGCCTCAGGGAGGAATTGCGGTCACAGCACCTGGAGTGTCCCAGGCGCCTTGGACGAGTGGGCTCATTGCTCAGTTATTTGCTGAGCACCTGCAATGAAAGAATGGCTTGCCTCACAGTGATTAAGTTGTGGGAGGGCCTTTTCTTTGGGGTGTCCTCGGTTTTGGGGGCCTGAAGGCATTTTTTTTCTAGAGCTGCTTAGTGTCTTCAGAGGAAAAGCCTCAATCTTGTGACTGGCGTGGAGAGGAGGAGGGGGGGCGATATGGCTGGCTGAGGATTCTGTCTCTTTTTTTCCAAACTATTTCATTTAAAAAAATGTATATTTTTATTGATTTTGGAGAGAGGAAGGGAGAGGGAGAGAGAGAGAGAAACATCAATGATGAGAGAGTCATTGATTGGCTGCCTCCTGCACTCCCCCGGCTGGGGCTCGACCTCGAATCCCCAACATGTGCCCTGAGCGGGAACTGAACTGGTGACCTCTTGGTTCATGGGTCGATGCTCAACCACTGAGTAAGACCAGCTGGATTTCCTTTCTTTTTGAAAAAAAATTAGGGAACATTTCACCAATGTGTGTGTCATCCTTGTGCAGAGAGCAGGCTGATCGTCTCTGTTCATTCCAGTTTTATACATTTGCCGCCGAGGTGAGCACTGGCCGCGGCGTCCACAGTCCATCTGTGAACTTCCACTAATTCCTCTCATCTCCCCGGGTTTGGGAGTGTTTGGGGTGACAAGGCTCCGATCCCTACCTTACTGCATGGGGAGGGGGCAGGCCTGAGGCTAGAACTGCTCTGTATCCAGACTCCGTTCTCTAAGTCACCAGACCTTTGTGTCCCCAGGGCCCGGGTGGTGTGGGCCCGGGTGGTGTGGGCCCGGGTGGTGTGGGTCTGGATGGTGTGGGCCCGGGTGGAGTGGCCCTCGGGGCCCCTGTGGGCGGGGAGGGCTGTGTCCTTTCCCCGCAGCCCCCGGCAGGCGCTGAGCTGTGACCCACCCACCCACTGCCTTGGCTGCTGCTGCGTCTCCATCCACCCTTGGTTTTCAAAACATGATGTTTCGCTTCTCTTCCTTGGTAACTCTCATCCCTGTGAAAAACCCCTTCTTGCCACTCTGGCAGACCTCTGGGAGACAGACGAGAGAAGCGGGCTCCGCCACATACACCAAATTCTCTGGGTTCTCGTTTATTCTGAAGACCCGGGGCCGGGGGAGCAGGAGTAACCCCTTTCACGCCTGATTTTGTTTCACTCGTGTTTACCTTTTTCCTGTTCTGCGCAGTCGTGTAACTGCCCCATCCTCTGGAAGGAAGGGCGAAAGAGAAAGCTCCCCCAGCCGCCCTCAGACCCGGCTCCTTCAGAGAAACCACAGGCCCGGCTGGTGTGGCTCAGTGGTTGGGCATCATCTCATGCACCTCGAGGTTGCTGGTTCGAGTCCCGGTCAGGGCACACGCCCAGGTTTGGGGCCCGATCCCCAGGAGGGGGCGTGCAGGAGGCAGCCGATCAATGACTCTCTCATCACTGTTTCCCTCCCCCTCTCCCTTCCTCTCTCTGAAATAAAGATATATTTAAAAAGCGCACAAGAAACCCAGCTGGGTGGTTCTGCAAGGAGGAAGCTGAATTTAAAAACAAAAATTCAAGAACAAGTCCCTGGTTTGAGAATGGCAGCAGATGGGGTGGATTTAAAAGCTCCATGCTCATTTTAGCGACTAATCTGGCTCATGGGTCAGAGAGGTGACCGGAGCCTCAACCTGGGGCAATATATCGACAATTACTTGTAAAGAAACCATCGCCTCTTCTTCACTTTGCAAATAATTTGATTTTATTTTCAGTTCTTTGGTATAGTTTGCTAAAGATGTGAATCACGTATTTCAGAGAGATTTTAAATTCTCTCAATGATGCGCAAAGTATAAATCTCGCAGGGACAGACCTGGGAAACACGCAAGCCAGTGGACGTCCCTGCTGTTCCAATTCTAAAATGTTGAGCCCAACCCGTGTAGCTGAGCGAACACAGACGGCGAGGAAACACGGACCCTCAATGCAGTTTCACACACGCTTACCCGGCCCCCCGACACCCGGCGTGGACACTGCCTCCGCTCCTTTCACGTGTGTTTGGTTTGTTCCCAGCTGGTCTTTACAAGAAAGACTTTTATAGTCTCTTCTGCACTGGGACACATTTTATCATTGCCACCTGACTTGCCAGGACCTCCCCCCCCAAAACCAACAACAACAAATTAAAGGGAAGGTACCCGCCAAGCGCCTGGACCTGTTACTGTCTCCCACGCCGCGAGACTGATGCACAGCACCAGCGACGCAAGGCCTGGACAGTGCTCATCTGTCACAAAGCTTTGGGCCTCTTTAAGAAACAGCAGCATCTCTCCCTCATTATGACAATCGCAAGCTCCGTGTGGAAAATTTGCAAAATGAAATAAAAATGCAGTTTTCAGTTGACTACCTAGAGGTAGTCATTTTATAAAATGATAGTTTGTAAAAATAAAATTGGATCATTCTGCAAATGGAGTTTTGCATCCTGATATTTTAAAAAATAGCTCATGTAGTTCTTTTTAAAAAAAATATGTTTTTATTGCTTTTAGAGAGAAAGGAAGAGAGAGAGAGAGATAGAAACATTAACATGGACCAGCTGCCTCCTTCACGCCCCCTGCTGGGGATCGAGCTGCAACCCGGCCTGTGCCCTGATGGGGAATTGAACCCGGGGCCTCCTGGTGCCTGGGTCGGCGCTCACCCACTGAGCCGCCCAGGCCAGGCCCATGCTGTTGTTCTGATAGGAGTAGACCTGTCCAGTCTGAACGGTTGCTGCGAAGACTGGATGAACTGTCCACCCAAGTCAAGGTCGCCTGAGAGGCTGGTGAGCGACATCCCCTCAGTGTGGTTTTCAGTGAGGAGCAGACATTTAGTGAGCACAGACCAGGACTAGCTGTTCACATCGTTGCCGAGCTGCAGTCTTTCTGCGCAGCAGCCTGGCTCTTGGACAGACGGGGCCGAGGGAAACCCTGACCAGCTCCCCGCCTGGTGGGAATTCCTGCACCATTCCGTTTCTGACCTGCTGGTAGCATTGGCTTACAGGGACCACACCTCCCAAGAGGCAGTGTCACTTACCAGGCTTCTCCACGGGCGTCCTCCTGGGTGTGCGACCTGGGCAGTGGCAAAGGGCCCACCTTCGGAAGCACCCACTCTCGGAAGGGTCCTGTGCTTGGTTTCGTGCTCCACACCCTGCCTCCCCCACAGAGACAACACACTCCCCTCGTGCTCGCTGTGAGTTCCACCGAAGCCCAGCATGGGGGTCCCCGGGAATCCTGTGCTCACAGGGAACGAATGCAGAGAGGACAGACTGACACACGCATCGTGGGTCTCTCTCCTTTCCAGTGTGCTCCACTGTCCCGTCGGACTCCACTTACGAAACACAAGCCCAGATAAAATTTTTAAGGACTTCATGCTGGGTCCCTGCTTGGAGCCAGTTGGGCCCTGGGGCCCCTCGAATGGGAGCTTTACTTGAGTATCAGCCGCCTACTTGACCTCTCCACTTGGAGACCTCCAGGGCATCTCACCTCGATGTATCCTGAGATGAAACCCCGATCTTCCCATCCACAGCCACTCTGCGCAAGCACAGCGCCCCTGGCTCAGGGTGGCACCGTCCCCTACCCAGCTGCAAAAGCCAGAAACCTTGATAGTTCTCCCCCATCTTTCGTGCAGCTAATTCCTAATCTTTCAGGCCCCAGCTTAATGCTTTAAGACCCTATTGACTGCCAAGCTAGGTCTGTCTTTCTTGGTTCTTAAACTGTCCCGCAGCCTGGCCCAGGTGGCTCAGCTGGTTGAGCATCCGCCTGTGCACCAGAAGGTAGCGGGTTCGATTCCTGGACAGGGCACATGCCCAGGTCACGGGGCTCAATCCCCAGTAGGGGGCGTGCGGGAGGGAGCCCGTCAATGTTTCTCTCTCCCTTTTCCTACCTCTCTCTAAAATCAATAAAAACATAATTTAAAAAAATTGTCCTGCACCTCTTATGCGCACCGCTGATTAAGTTAATTAATTACGAGTTCGTCGGGTGGTTGTTTGCGTTTCCGTCTCTCCTGTATTAGAATGTGGATGCCGCAGGGGCCGAGAACGGGTGAGCTTGCTCACCGTGGCATCCCGGCTCCCGTGCCCGGCCTGGTACCGGCGCTGAGCAGGCACTCGGGAGGTTTCAACGCGAGTAACAGGCAGGGCGTGGCCGTCAGGGCTGTCTGAGCATCGCAGGGGCTCCTCAGTGGGACCACCCGCCCCTGCCTACCCGGCGACACAGATACACCGACAGTGCGAGATTCCACCCGTCCTCTCGAAATCTAAGTGGCCCCCCGAGATAGGAGATTTTCATTCCCACCTTCAATTTATTTGATTTATTATGTCTCACCTGTAAGCCCAGAGGGACGCCCACCTGCCATTAGTGTAGACGCTGCGGCGGCGATGGCCAGAGCTCTCCAGTACCTTCCCCTGTTCATCCTCCTGGGAACACGGATGAGTGCCCCCCCCCATGACCGGGCATGAGTGGGTCTGGCTGTGTTCTGTCCCACGGGTGGGGTGTGTGTGTGACGTCAGCACTTCCTCTCAGCACAAACACAGCTCCTTCTCTTCCCACGACAAGCTTGGCGGCTGCGTGTCGAGTCCGAAAATGCCACGGGTGGGGAAGCCGGGTCCTCGGGCCCCCCTCGGAGGAGACCAGCCAGCTCCGATTGGGCTGCGACATGAAGAAACGTGTGCTGTGTGGAGCTTCTGACGTTTGAGAACTGGTACAGCAAGGAAGCTACCAGGACGGACACACAGCTGGTGCTTCGAAAGGCCGAAATAACAGAACCTGACGTACGATGTCGACCTGGAGTCAGGTGGCGAGGACACGGGGCTCTGCGCCCGACGGTGGGAACATTTAGTAACGTTATTAGCTGCACCGCTGGAGGTAGAGTGCAAGCCTCATGATCTGGCAGCTCGCGCGAAAGCGACTGGAAGGAAATCAAAGCGCTAATGTGTGTTTGCTACAGTTGGCTGTGTTGGCAGCTGTTAAAAGACAGAGAAGCGCTCAGGAGAGATCTGGCTCGTCTGTAAACAGAAAGTCCAGAAACTTGGGTCGGGGAAGGCTTGGAAAGTCCAACTGCCCTGGAACACGAACAGCGGGAAGTAAGACAGCGACCCAAAAGCCTTTGAGCTGCGAAGCGGGGTCAGGCCTCAGCCCGTGGGGGGGCTCAGACTGAGGAGCCGGTTTCCACTCTTAAGCGGATGTAGGAGGTGAGGCCACGAGGAGGTAAAAAGGAAATGCTAGGGGCGTGCTTACCGCTGCATCGCACCCTTTGGCAACACGTAGCTCAGAAGCTTTCTGAGTTTTTGTAGGAATTATTTTGCCAAAAAAGTACAAACCGAATTTAAGAAGTCCTTGACTGGGTTGCGGGCAGAGAGTGGGACCCAAAGCTATGTAGATGTGATGAAGGGATAACTCCCCTGATAAGGGGGCATCACGTAAAGGAAGGATTCCTAAGAGGAAAGACCTGGGGGTCTCAGAAACACAGGCCTTGCAGCTCCCCCCAGCGAGAAGCACCAGCGTCTGCCTAGGGTTCCCCCAGACCCAGGCAGGGGCGCTTGGCAATGCCTGTACCTCAGGATCTGAGGGTCCTCGTGGCCCAGGGGCTGGCGTGTCTCTGTTCCTTTCCCAGTGGCGATGTTTATGGCAGATGTCCTGTCCTTGCATAGTGAGTGAGAGGAAGGCAGCCCTGTGTCTGTCCCATTTCTAGGTTGGGCCACCCAGGGCGGGCAAGTGGGGCCTGATGGAGTGGAATTGCTAGGAGGTCCTGACCCCCCGAATTGGAAGCAGTGATTGGAGAACTCTGACGACCTCCCCGGGAGGACCAGAGTGTTCTGGGCACTGGAAGAAGAGCCAGGTGCCAGGGTGAGTGAGTGTGGGGGGGTCTCTGTGCCTTTCCAGAGCACACGGCGAAACGCCTCCCCACAGACACCCTGGCGTTAGTGGGGCTATGTCCCCCACTCCCCGTTAATGGCTCATTCCTCAAAATCTGTCACTCAAGCTTAATCACTCCTTGTTCCCTTAGGCTACAAACTTGGAGGCCCCGCTTTGAAGGCGGCGCAAAGATGGAAGGAGCCCGAGTCCCTAAGTCCCTTCTTGGCTCCGCGACCTGCCTTGGATGCGGGACAGTGAGAGGTGGACTTGTGTTCCTGGCCAGCGAGATTCTGTGTTTTTCTGTTTCAGAAATTCGCCCAAGTGTAGTGCTCAGTGACAGTGGGGGCAGACATGTCACAATCTGGGTGCCAGGCTACACAGCCCAGGGAGTGGGCCCAGCTGAGGGGCAGATCCCATGGGGGGGCTGCCCTTGTCTCCCTGCACCCACACCTGGGTCTGCGAGTCTCCCATCGTCCTGGGTCTGCAGGCCCAGCACCTCTGGTGGTTCTTTCCCCAGCTGCCTCCTTTCCATGCACCCACCACCCCGCATCCAGGCCGACACAGCCCCCCCTCCCTGCAGAGCCCAGGACCCTCTGGGCCCAGCACCAGCAGGTGGCGCTGCTGCCGAGCGGCCGGGAGCCGGAGCCGCGCGCCCAGGGCCCGCCCGCAGCCGTCGCGGGCGCCGCGTCCTCCACGCGCGGCGTCTCCTGTGCCAGTCGGGCCTGGGCAGAGCCCGTCACGCCGCGCCCGCGAGTGCCCTGGCCCGGCCGGCGGGAGCTCGGAGGGCTCGCCCTCCCGCCCCGGCTCTGCCCCGCCCGGCCCGAGGCGCGCTCGCTCCCGGCTCCCCGCTCCCCGCTCCCGCTCCGGGGTGACGCGCGCTCCGCCCCCCGACACCCGCGTCCTCAGTCGCCAGCGGACCCCAGCGGCCGCCTCCGGGGTCGGGGGTCACAGCCTCAGCCGCGTTTGCGCGCCTGCTGGTTCGCGCGCCTCCCTCCGGGCGCCCCCCGTCGCCCGCCCTGCGCCGCGCACCCCGGTCTCCGCGCACCTGCGGGGGTCCGCCCGCCTCCGCCCTGCAGCCGGTGACCTAAGAAAACGGGGCTTGGCCGTGCTGCCCTGGGCTTAAACCATTTTACACGATCCTCCCGCCGCCGGCGCAAGCGGGTGGGCGCGCGTCCCGGGCAGGGCGCGCCTTGGCCTCGGGGTGCCCGAGCGCCCTCCCCGCTTTCCTGCCCCACTTCTTTCTTTTTTCCGGCTCCTGGAAACCTCCGGGTTGTCCCTGCTCCAGGTCGCTGCTGCCCTGGAGCGTCTCACCCACAGTTCATGCGGCGTCGGAGCTTGCGCCCCAGGGTGGCCCCTGTGCGCACCCCCGTGAGGGAGTCCTGACCCCCACCCGGCGCAGGTGGGACCCCGTGCAGCCCGCCCTCCCCTGGGGAGCCCTAGGGCCACCGCGTTTCTAGCCTGCCCCCTGCTGGACGGGAGCCCCCTGCTGGCCTCGCCGCCTGCGGGGTGAGAGCCAAGGATGCCCGGCTGGGGGCGCCCGGGCCAGTGCCCTGCGCACGGTGGGCGCCGACCAGCCCCCCCGACTGAGGACAGGGGCCCTCCCAGCTGGTGTTTGCACCGACGTGGCTTTCGCACCGCGCGAGTCTCTATAGAGGATATTCGCCCACGTCTTTTAAGGTTCATTGAAAAATAGTGAAATGAAAACATTCGTCTTAGTAATTTGATTTGGCACCGAGTTTTCTCCCAAATTGCCCCAGCTCTTTCCTTTGCTCTGATGATGACAAATCTGGCTGCAAAGTGCTCCTAGATAATATTTTAATTAAAACCAGCTGAACACACACTGTACTGTACCCCTTCAGCAACCAGGAGGGAGATGCGGAGAAACGGAGGATCTGGAAATGAAGCCCCGAGAAATATTAGGAGAGGAAACAGAGGGTAATTATATCACCCGCTCAACCCTGCTGAAGACCCAGGAATGACGGCATCTATGAATATTCAGAGTACGTTTCTATTCCAAAAATTCTATGAGTCACGACAGCGGTGCTCCTTACTTACACAATGGATCTCCTTTACTTTTTGGAAAATGCGGTATTTATTTTACTTAAGGAAAGAGAAAGCACATAAGAATAAGCCCAAATATAAATGGCGATGTTTCAGAAGCTGCATAGTTTTATTGATTTCAAATGATTTTGCAGTATTCATATCACGACTCACCCCTCTACCTACCCTTTCCGTCCTATAGAAACAATAACATACCTCCAGGTCACAGAGTGCTCAGTCTTGGGTGGTTGTGGTCCACGAGGGGGTGAAGTTTGAACTGGGGTAAGTAGAGCCGACTGGATTTGTGGTCCGAGGTCCCAGGCAGGGGAAGCAATGATCAGTGGGTCCCCTCGCTCCATAGCTTGAGCTCAGTCCAGGCTACGGAGACCCTACTCATGGTGAGATGGTGACCGAAACAATCATGTCACACACACGGGGGTCATTTACCGGGAATCCCTCTCCTGTCCTTGAAGACAATTATTTTCACAGATGGTAGATAAGGTCCTAGGGAATGTTTCATGAGTGTCCTGGTGGGTGCGAGGCAGGTGGGGCAGGTGGCCTAGGCTGTGATTTGCTGGTTATCAATTTATCGACCCAGCTCCAAATTCACCCTTCATGACTCAATACTCACCCGTGAGAACGGAGATGGGCCTCTTTAATAGCTTCTCTTTGCCAGCTGGTCCGATGTCAGAAGGTGCTGAGAGACACTAAAGAAAAAGGGGTTTCCTCTCTGGCTCTCGGGGCTCCTGTGTGAGGCTCCTGGGGAGCAAGTGTCTTCTCGTTTCTGATTAGCGGTCGGCTTCTCCAGGGTTAAGTGTGCACACGGTACGCTTTCTCCAGCGTTTGGGGGCAGCTTGCTTCCTGCAGCTCTCGACATGGGCCGTACCTGTGAGGCCAGGATGGTCCCCCCCAGGTTGCTGCTCCTGGCACCCTCACTTAGCCCCATAGACTGGGGCTGGTTCAGCGACTGTGGGAACCCAACAAAAGTCTGCACCACCTGGTGGGTGCAGACCCACTTTCTTCTTTGAGCTCCAGTGCCCCTTCTAAGTGTGCCTGTCTTAGGGTGCTCTCCCGCAGCTCTAGGGTGCCCTGGAGAGCTCTCTTTCTATCTCTACAGCTGCTCTCCTGTCCTGTTTCCTTAAAAAAAAAAAAAGTAGCTCATCTATTTTACATTGAACTTTGTTAAAATCGCTGTGCTTCGCATGTCGCGGTTGGACCCAGACTATCAAGATACCTCAGTGCGAAAGGAGACAGAATCCTGACCCGGGGAGAGGTGAGCCCAGGCTAACAGGTGAGGAGCCGGCAGCTGCAGACAGACCTTCGCGAGGTTTGCTGCCGATGGAGCCTTCAGTGACGTTATAGCTGAAGGACGATGGGGGGGGGGGGTCCAGGGAAGGCTTTTATTTTAGTAGAAGAAACAAGATGATATTTGTATGTTGTGGGGACGATGCTTTAAAGAAGTAGACACTTTATGAGACATGTTCTTAGTGGGCTTTGGCCTTTGGGAAAAAAGAGAAGCTAACAGAGTATTTCTGACGCCCTTGAGGCAATGACCCCAGAAAGGATCACACACTTAAAATTGGCGGGGGTGGGGCTGGGGGGGGAGAAAAAAATAGCTGATGCCTTAAAGTCATTACCCCAGACCCTAACATTAAATCTGCCCACCTCTGTCCTCTTTCAGCGTTGCCACCCTCGTCTCTCCTTGACGCTGACCTGTCCTCTCTCCCAGGCTATTTCCTCCCCACCCCAGCCTGTCCCTGGGCCCCTCCATATGCCACGTGGCTTCCATCCAGCTGTCAGGGAAATTGTTTTAATCCTTAAATGCAATTATGTCGCTCTTTCTGGTTGAGTGAGTCACTTCTTATTACTTGTGAAATAAACCCAGTACCACCGCATCCAAGGCCCCTGAGGATACTGACCCGCAGCTGACCAGCTCTCCTGTTTCTCTCACACTACAGATCCCCTGGGTTACAAAACTTTAGCCCAGTTGGCACTGTTGCAACAAGCCAAGTTCTTGCTCAACGTGACTGTGCATCAGAAATCTCTGTGTGGGATGAGCTCCTTCACCAGCTTCTCCCTAGGATCTCCCTCCCCGCCCAGCCCTCTGTCATAGCTCGCTCTCTACTTCATTCACAGAGGTTGTCGTCTTCGGTCATTGTTTATTGGCTTACTTAGTTCTTTAGTTCGTTACCCAACTAGACGGTAAGAGTCCTCTGGACTTGGATGACCCTAGTGTACTCAGCATTCAACTACTGCGGGCACATAGTAGGTTTACAGTGAGTGCTTTTGGAATGATAAATTGCATTTTATACCCATAATATTATCATAGGACTTTTGTTTTGAACAAGGTCAATATCATGATTATGATTATGATGGATGTAATCATAGATGGTTTCCTTTTACATTTTTAGAGCCTTTTGGATTTTTGACTCAGGATTTTGGCCAGACCTGTCCCAATAATCAACCTTATATGCTATTTGTCTCCATGACTTCATCAGTGTAGTTAGTCATTCTGACATTTAATAATCAATAGTGCTATTGCTAATCACCGCATTCAGCATGATTTGGACGGGTGGTGACTGGAAGCCAACACTTAGCAGTATTGTTTTTCCGTCATTCTCACACCTGATATAATTATATATTTGAAGTAGAAATTGGGTTTGTTGTGGTAGCAGAAATAGTCTCACTGGCAGCAGTTATTTCCCATAAGGTTTGTGTAAGTACAAACCCTACACTCTGTTCTCCATTTTTTCTGCTCCATGGTGTAATACTTCTCTGTTAATGTTGAAAATGCATTCCAGTTACATTAAAAATCCACCCAGCTCTACACACTGTTAGGAGCTTAGTGAAGGTCTGTGGGCTGAGGCCAAGGATGGTGACAAAGAAAACTAAAAGTCCCAGTAGTTTAGTTTAAAATAGAGAGTCACACCCAGTCTGTAGCTGTAAGTCAGAGACCCCTTGTAAGAATTAGTTTTGCAGAGAAGCTGGTCTTTCTTCAGGGTTGACTGACTGCAGCATTTATACTGTGGAGAGCCTGTGCTCTCTGTGGGCAGGTAGGGGTTACAGCTGTTTGAGAAGAACTTACCCATTTTCCACTAAAATCCTTGACAAGTTTGGATCCTTGTGGGTTTAAATTTCCCTAAGGATAGAAGGCACGTCAGAGGCTGGCGGGTTCTTATCTATTGGGTATGACTGCAATGGCAACTTGGTAAAAAGTCAACCCAGTTTCCTCCACCGTGCAAATGCTTTACAATATGTCAATGAAAAATTAAAGAATGACATTTTAGAGTATTAACGGCATGACACAATGTACACAGAAAGATGGAAACACACCAAAATGTTCAGTTTACTTGGGGTGGAGGTGATAAAGTGGGCACAGTTGTGTAATCAAACCCTAGATTCAGCTGCCACAAAAGCCAAACTTGTGAGACAGGTGCTGGTGAAAAAGGAAAGAGGTTTATTCAAGTGTCGGCAACCTGAGAAGATGGGATACTCTTGTCTAAAGTCCATCTCAACATCTCAGTGCAGGCAGAAGTTTTTATGAGGAGGAAGAGGGAAAGCAGAACAAAGAGGCCAAGAGGAGGGAGTTGAAAAGTTCTCTATGTGCAGGCAGCACAGTCCATTCTGATAAGGACCTCAAAACTGGACAAACTGGTCTGGTGTGTGGCATCCTGGTCTTCATTATCCTGGCTTTATGGTTGAAGGTCAATAAATCTCCTGGAACTGGGATGACTGAAGGTTGGAGTCTGCATCTTCTGAAGTGAGTTTCTAGGATTCTTACACAAACATGCTGTTTATCTGCAAGCTACATATTAGTCAGAATCAGCATTTACAGAAACAATGTCTAAAGAATGGTGCGTGTGTGGGGGGGTTACAATTCCCCACTGTTACAGTTGGCGTTTGAACTTCTAACTCAATGCATTTCAATAGTCTTATAATCAACTCCATATGAGTAACAACAATATGGCAGAAGATTAAATAAGTCAGTAAAAGGGTAGTTTATGTTTCTAAAAATATATTTGTATTTATTTAAGACCTTTTAAAATTAAAAAAAACAAGGTAATAGAACTTTAAACTTATAAATTTGTTTTCTTGATTTTTTTTCCTTTCAGGATGAATTGTGTGATTAGTTTTTAGGTTTCTGTGTTTGGGATACTTGTATCTCTGTGCTGGTCATGTGATATTTTGGAACAAGGTCACAGACAGATGCTGACAGAAAAAATCCAGGGATAAGTTATTCCTACTGGTTCCATGTGGGAGAGAAGGGTAATTTTTAAAAACATTAACATCTACCCAGCCGGGCGTGGCTCAGCAGTTGAGCATCGACCTAGGATCCAGGTCACAGTTTGATTCCTGGTCAGGGCACATGCCCAGGTTGCGGGCTCGATCCCCAGTAGGGGGCATGCAGGAGGCAGCTGATCAATGACTCTCTTATCATTGATGTTTCTATCTCTCTCTCTCCTTCTCCCTTCTTCTCTCTGAAATCAATAAAGATGTATTAAAAAAAACCAACACACAACATTAACATCTATGATAGCTTAGAACAAGCTTCCTGTCTCAAAATGCATTTTAAAAAATTACACCATGCAGTCGAAAACTGACATTTTATTACTTAATCATGTCCTATTTTTGGTGGTGTGCTGAGGGGAAGCACTATCATCCACATTTTCTCAGTATTGAAGGCATTAAAGTGGTAGAATCATAGAATTGGGAGGTACTTTTGGAATCATTTTGTCAAATGCACTTATTTTACAGAACAGGAACTGAAGGTCCAGAGTGGCGGTGGCCAACCCGTGCCACGGCCCTGGGGACAGGCACAACTCTCCCACCCCAACCACCCTCTTTAGGAGAGTCAGCCTCACACATTTCCACTTAACTAATTAGCGGAGAGAATCACACACCTCAGATTACGGAATTCACTCCTATTCCCTCATCCCAGGTGCTTGTTGACTGCTTCCTTCCACTCCCCCCAGCTCTGCTTCCTGCTGCTCCTCGACTCTGTCCCACTACAAGACACCTGTAGCTCTACCTGCAGAACTAGAAAAGCAGGTGGGAAAATGCAGGAAACACTTGTGGATGCTGGCCCAGTTATGTCCAAGTGACACCAGCATTAACCTGACACGTTTTTATGCTCGTAGTTATTTTGCTGCGTAATTACCACAAGTAACAACTTAATGGGGGAAAATAGAATGGGGACACCTAGGAGTAAGGTTTCCCTCTTGTACGTTAGCATGTGCTGTACGTGTCTTTGAGACTTCTTAGTAAAAAATGAGCTGCGTTGACAGCTATCTTCCTCAAAGGGTAGTTTTTGGAGTTTTGCTCACTGAACACCAAACTCTTGACTCTAAGAGTTGAGGAGTTGGGCCATTCAGGTAGTTATTTGTATTGTAAGTATTTTAAATTTTTTGGTATATTTTGATATTTTAAAACCACCTTTCTGGCTGGAGAGAGACTGCCTTTCCCTGGACTATCCAATTCTTAGAGAAGGCAGAGGCCCCAGCCCAGAGCATGTTTCTGAAATCCAGAGCCAGCCCCCTCCGTCTGGCCCATTCATCTCAGGAGGCCATTTCCCTCTGCCCTTATCACCCCAGGGCCAGGTGCAGCTGACTTGGGGCCACCTTTGTAGCTTCGAGCCCACCAAAATGATTCAGCCAACCAGTCCCAGGCTCTCCAACCTGCCTTGCCTTTCTGGCAAAAACCCAATAAAGGCCATGACCTAAAGCTTCTCCTTACTCCTGCCTTCTGCCTCCTGACACCCAGGTGGCTTTGTAACTGGATCCCTGAATGGTTTCTCTTGAGTCCACCTGCCTGCAGCGGCCCAAAGAAATGCACAAGCAGGAGTGTGCAGTCTAGGAAGGAAAGAATTTACTATTGAATCAGCGAATTCGGAGGCGGGGAGCTGGTGCTCCTCATGGCATATAGGTTACAGATTACATGGGGAAAAGTCACAAGACACTGTGGGTTAAGGGTTTTAATTTGTGCTGGGAGGTGAGGTCAGGATAATAAATCATTTCTTCAGGTCTTGAGCACAGTGCTGAGGGATTTTCTGGTGTCCCTCTGTCTGGTCTCAGGGGAAAGTAGCCAGGGGGTCGTTCAGCCTTAGGGCTCAGGAGCTGAACATAATTGAGGTCAAGATGTTATCTTCAGCCCGTCAGGGGGCAGGACCGTAACCATTAGTTAGGTCTGGGCTACTGTCTTCTGCTGCCTTGGGGTAAAGGCTAGGTCTCGAGAGGTATAAACAGAGAGGGTGAGGTTTCTACAGGTAGGATTTAAAGCTAAATTTAATCAAAGTCATAAGGACCCTTGGTTTCGTCTCTCCCAGGCGGCCCTGTGAGGCAGGCCGTGCCTCCTGAGAGTAGGACCTGTGCTGTGATAACCTTTGTTTTGCCCCGAGCCGCCTGCATAATTCTAAAGGGAAGGGGTGAGGGGGTCGGTGGGAAGACAGAGATGGATTTCATGGGAAACATCCTATTTAAAGTGATACAGAATGATACGTGAGAACAGACGCCATCCTTGGACAGGGATGGTCAGCGCCTCGAGCTCTTCTGTGCACGTCTCCCACATTCCTTCTTTCAAACTCAGCTTCCCTGGGGAGAAAACAACACATTTAAATATTCATCATTCTGCGCAGCCAACTCCTGATTCAAAAAGCCTGGCAACTATTAATAGAACAGATAATGAAGCACTTTTTACCAAATCTGTGAGCAGACTGATTAATCCGGTCTGCGTGTTTGTGGGGAGAGATGAAAGGGAGGGAGATAATAGCTGCTGATGAGAGGGCGCCGGCTGCCACAAGGCCCAGTGATCACTTCAGTTCCATGAGATGATTATTTTTTCCCCTCGCGCCATTAATATCCAAATACACTAAATGCAAATGTGGGGTGTAATTAGTTTTAAAAATATCTGAATTGTTTAAAATGCTATTTTTTTTTTTTTTGAGTTTTATACATTTTCCAGAGGATTTTCTATTTTGTAAGGAGCCAGCTCTTGGGTTTACTGACCTATTTTAGTGTTAGAATCTGCAGTCTAGCTCCCTTCTTGTGCACAGACATTTATTATATATTTTATTACTTCTTCCCGGTCACCTCAGGGCTCCTTCTTTCTGTAAAGTCTTGTGTTAATGGCTTACTTTGGGACTGTTAGTTTGAATAATGCTTACTTAAAATTACACCTTCACTTCGAGTATTCCGGAGAGTTCCATTTGTCATGGTCTCCGTTTGTTCTTCTTGCGATTTTATATATATTATATGTAACATACCAATTACAGGTACATAATAAATATATCTAATATATTTATCTAATACTCTAATGTTTAACTTTACTTTTTGTAATGGGAGTTTCATGTGTAGTTCACACAGTAATAGAGAGAACCGTGAATCAAGACCGCAGACCCCTAGACCACTCACAATCATCAGTGTCTTGCCAATCTTTTTTCACATATGCAGGATATATGATTCCATTTTAATCACAAATGCTCCATTTTTGTAATTATTTTTACTAGGTTTCTCTGCCCAATATTATTTAATTGCTTATTAACTTCTCTCTTATTCAAGTACTCTTTATTTTTAATAAGATGTTTCACTTTTTAACGTATGCAATGCACATCTTATTTGATTTCCCCTTTCCTAGTTATTGTCACCTGTCATTGGCTCTGATTTCTCAGTGGCAATGGCTGGATCATAGGAATGTTGTTCATTTTTTTCCTCTTTGTACAACAAGTAATGTTTTAAAAATATTTCGTATGTTTTGTGGAATAGAGGAAATGTAAAGGAGCAAAACCCTCTTACTATCAGACGCAGGGTCGTCAAGTCCTGGTCCCCGTGCAGCGTAATCTCTGGTGGAAAAAAACAGCAAATCAATCAACGATTCTATGTACTAAGAGCCGCAGAAAAGTGCTGAGGAGTCCTAATGGGGCAGGGACCGGGGGTCACGGGGGGACCAGGGTGCCCTGTGGCCACACACAGGTGGGGATGCAACTCCGAGCTGCTCGGGCTCTCACACTAAGGTGACAACTACGTCGCCGGGCAATTGCCAGGCCTCTCAGCGTGACCAGCGGGCTCTGTTTCATGAGGGAGCCGGGCTGGGACAAGAGGTGAGTGTCATGAGTGGTCTCCTGAGAAGTCATGTCCACCTGGGAGACTTTCCCCACCTTCTGGCCTCAAACTCCCCTCTAGTCCGATGCAGTAATGGGTTTACTTCTGTTTTCTTGCTTTCACAGGAAAGCAAGGGAGCAGGGCTATTTCTTAATTATCTCAACATCTTCACGGCCCCAGCATATTCCTTATGACACAGGAAGTTCATAATGAATGTTTGTTGAGCAGAATTAATGCAGCTAAAATTAGATTTGTGTTCCGGCGCTGTAGGAAGCGTTGTCATACATTTGTACAGGGAAAGATAAAAAAGTATTTATGATGATTCATAAATAGGTGCTTGTCATGTATCTTGATTAACTTTCTCAAAGTGTAAGTTTTCTGGAAATAAACACACCAATTCAGATTTATAAGTAAAAGCAAAGCAAAACACGCCTGTACCTGGCTGTGTCACAGGTTGCTCAGTGTAATTTCCAAACCATTTATTATTCCTCTGGATAAACGAGTCTCTGCAGGGCTGGAGTCTGTGGATGGGTCGGAGGACTGTTCACACAATTTCTCAAGCCAGACTCCTAGAGATCTTAGTTTCTCCCTTGCCTTTGTAACGCCTTCGCATCGCTAAATTCCGCTTGTCCTTTAATCCTCACAGCTGTGACCTTATTGCAGAGTCTCATCTTTCACGTTTAGCTCATAGCGGTGCCCTGTCAGCGACTCTTCTGCCTTTTGGTTCAGGTCTTTGGCCTTTGATCAGTCCCCGCACTACAGTGAAATGTGCGTGGGACTAAGTCAGTGCGTCGCCTGAAGCTAATAGGTGGCTCCCATCACCCAGGCTCCTGGCACGACTTCCACGACTTGGCCTCGCCTGTCTCGCTTTCAATATTGCTTCTCACTCCTGCCCTCTCCCCTCAAAATAATATTCTGAGAACTCTACTCTCTGGAGGCCATCTAAACACCGTCCGTCTTCATTCTAGCCCTGGAAGGTGGGGCTCCGTTGGTGGGAGCAGCGTCCTGTGCACCAAAAGGTGGCAGGTTCGAGTCCCGTCAGGGCACATGCCCAGGTTGTGGGCTCGATCCCTGGGTTGAGGCACGTTTGGGAAGCAACAATTGATGTTTCTCTCTCTCTCTCTCTCTCCCCCTCCCCCTCCCTTCCTCTCTCTAAAATCAATTTAAAAAATTGTCTTTGTTCTAGTCATATCAACTAACACTTCATGTGCTATCCCCAGCAGAATTAATAAGCCAACTATTCCTTTCTGAGTAATATTAATATGGAATTTGAATATTCTATGATTTCACTTATTCTAGTGTTACAGTTATTTATCCACATGTCTGTCATCAAAACTCTTCTTCAATCTCCCTGCACTAAACTGGGAATCATATTGGTTTTTTTTGTTGTTTTTTAAAATATATCTTTATTGATTTCAGAGAGAGGAAAGGAGAGGGAGGGAAAGAGATAGAAACATCAATGATGAGAGAGTCATTGATCGAGCCCGCAACCGGGACATGTGCCCTGACCGGGAATCGAACCCCGACCGCCTGGATCCCAGGTCGACGCTCAACCGCTGAGCCACGCCTGGCCGGGCCATATTGGTTTTTAAGTCTGTAGAATCCCTCAGAGCAGCGGATATATGTTAAAGTGAGAATAAGGCTTGGTGAAGACGGTGGCCTGCCTTTGACAGACAGGAGGACCTTCTTCAGCTGGGCATTTAGCTCACTGTCTCTTCCGAGCCCTCTCTGGTTTTAGGCAGGAGTTGTGAATGATTTTACTCAGCGTCTGTCAGTCCAATAGCGCTTTCCCTTGTGTTTTGAACGAGACAGTCATAAAGATCCGCTTATAAAATCATGTAAAATAAGTGTGAGGATGAGAAACCCTTTATGTTGTTGTTCTGACCGAGTCCCTCCCATAGCTTTGTTGAAAGACAACCTACCTGAGTCCAGGTGACGTTGCTGCTGTTGAAATGATGAAGAATCCATTTGCAGTGTACGGGGTTCTCTGTTTTTATTTATTTTATGAAGATCATAAACCTGAACTGCTATTTCTTCACCAGGTGAGGGAAGAGAAGGGAACATTCTTTTTCCACTTTTATCACCACAATGAAATTTGAAAATCTTGAAGGCTCATGTTTTATATACTATTAGGGAGTGATTTCATGAATCATTAAAATGGACAGGTTTTGGAGTTACTATTAAGAAAGGTAATGAACTACTGAAAAGAACTTTTTGAGCAATTGTTTTTAAATGATCTACCTGTCACTTCCCGTGAGCCGGAGCTATTTTGTTGTTAGAATCACGACACAGGCGAAGATAAAGCCTTCAGCCTGGGTTCCACAGATAACAGAAAGGACTGTTAAGATTCCATTACTTGAGCAAATCCTAACTCAGGGGAAGAAAACCAGTTTTATGAGACTCTTCCAGCTCGGAGGTCAAATTCTGTGGAAGAAATATGAGCTGAAAGAAGAGTTGCCTGCCAGGACTTCACAGAGCCGGGGGATGCACACCTTCCTCTCCCGTGGAGCTGAAATCCGTCTGGAATAAATTGCGATTTGTATTATGTGGGCTCCATGGTTCGATGACAATGGGAGGGAGGCCATTGGGAGATAGAGAGTGTGACCAGGTCCTGGGAAATCTCTCTCCTCCCAAAGGCTCATTAAAATGACTGACAGGGTTTGTTACTATGGGGGGAAATCTCAGCCGTCTGGGAAATCAGGGAAAGGTGTCATCTTAATTCAGGAACGGGAAAGAATTTCTGCCCCCTTCATCGTCACATGAGCCAGATAGAAGGCACACGGCGCTGAGGACAGCCCCTTCTGTGACAGTAATGAGCCCGAGGAGGGAGCGGAGAGAAAGGGACTTGTCCCTGTCGAGGACCGAGGACGTCCAGGGACAGCAGAGGGACAGCAGAGGGAGGGCGGCCCCAGGCAGCCTCCTGGGCCCCCCGAGGTGTGGCCGACGGTGTCAGACCTCCAGTGGGAGCACCCAGTACCCACAACGCTATAAAGCGCAGGGGTGTGGCACCTTTGTCTAGACCACACTCACGCTGCTGGGGAGGGAAACCCCCAGAACAACGCCTCCAGAGTCCTGGGCTGAAATGGGGGACTGCTTTCATCTGTTTTTCTATGTTTCTCCCACACACATCAAGAAGAAACAATACAAACACTGTGAGAACCTGTACAGGACCCGTTGATATGATCCCCTCTGAACACTTTCAGATTCCTGTTACATTTAAGCCCAAACTTGATTAGTATAAATCTGTGTTTTGACAACAGGTTAAAGAGAAAAAACGTGGACTGTAACACACTTAAAATAGGACACTGCCATTTCTCTGAAATATCAGCGTCTTTGATGGCCTGGAGCACTGAAGGGCAAGTGTAGAAAGTACCAAGTTCTAGCCCTCAATTGAAAAGAAAACAGGATTTATACTGTTTTTTATATTTTTAAAATTTTTTTTAACATTGGCTGAATGATAGAATCTTTTGGGACACTTATGAAAATTGTGGATACTCACCAAGAAAAATACACCTGACGACATTCACATACAGAAATACTTTCATAAAATTTTAGGAGTTTTATAGCCTCCCTGAAATCTACTTATTGATTCCAGATTACCTCTGTATTAGTCTGGGTTCTCCATAGAAATATAACCAATAGAAACAGAACCAATTCATAGCTACAGGAACCGGCTCGTGTGATCACAGCCCGAGGAGTCCCAGGTCTTCAGTTAGCAAGTTGGAGACCCGGGAAAGCCATGGGTGCAGGTCCCGGGCCAAGTGTGAGTCTGAAGGCAGGCGACGACCAACGTCCCAGCGAAGACAGGCAGAGGGAAAGAAGTCTCCCTCCCTCATCTTTTTTGTTCTGTGGAGGCCTTCATTTGACTAAACGCGGCCCCCTCACTGGGGAGTGACGGACGCTGCCTCAAGGGTAACGTTTAACTAAATATCTGGGTACCCCGTGGCCCCGTTAGGTCGACACCTAAAATGAACCATCACCACCTCTGGTCTAGAGAAAGCTCTCATGACAACAGCACCGTGTGAGGAAGGCGAGTATTGACACAGGTGCCCAAAGGCAGACAGTGTGGGACTTAAAAATATGTCTTTATTGATTTCAGAGAGAGAGAGGGAGAGAGAGAGAAACGTCAATGATGAGAGAGGGTCACTGACCGGCTGCCTCCTGCGCCCCCTGCTGGGGATCGAGGAGCCCGCACCCCGGGCCTGTGCCCCGCCCGGGAATCGAACCGCGACCTCCTGGTCCACGGGGCGATGCTCAGCTACTGAGCCACGCGGGCTGGGCGAGCGTGGGGGTTGAGCTGGACAGGTTGGTTTGAAAATCTTGGGCAGCCTTCCTCATTTGCCGTGTCATCTTGGATCCATATTACTTAGCACATCGGTTAGAAGCGTCCCCCAAATGGTGAGCACACTGGTGTAGTCTCAGAGGAAAAGAATAGGCTCCTTAAACTTAAAATTACAGTGGAAGCAACAAGCGTCGCATTGCGCACTGAAACATCAGAGACAAACAGGGAAGCTTTAGTAGAAAAAATATCCGGTTGGCATCTCCCAAGGAACCCGAGAGCGCGACACCCTCGCCTCAGGCTAAGCTAACCCGTGAGTAATTCTGGGGAGATGTTTGTCCTCACTGACAATTTTTTGAAACAGGTTGGCATCCAAAAGTCCTCAAACAATCATGAGGCTTATTTTAATCCACCACACTAGCAAAATATTTTTTGGAGTCCTGGTGAGGAGCGACACAGAAAGCGCGTTCATGTGCACACAAGTAATAGTGTAATTTATTTCAGTTCACAGAAAAAAATTTTGGCAAGAGATTTAAGAGCATATTTCTATCCTTTTATTCCATAATTCCACATCCTAGAACACATTCTAAGAAAATAAACAAAATTTAAGAAAAGCTGGACACACAAAAACATTCATTTCACATTATTTGCAAACATATCGGTTGAGGGTCAAACATCAGATGTTCAACAAATGGGAATTCGGTAAATTACAGTTAATGAGAATATTATTGCATTTATTATACTTATGAGGATTTTATAACAGCACGGAGAAGTTCTGTGTTACAACGTTAGCTAAAAAAAATCCCAGACCCAATAGCATACATGCAGCTATAGCATCTAGCTATTGAAACAGTGTAAAAAAAAAACAAAACCAAAAGATTGAGAATGGTTGGCTTTGGGTGGTAGCAATTGAGTGTCTTCTCCTTCTATTTTTATTTGCATAGCTCAAATTTGAAATGAAAGAAAATGCTTTCTTCATAGTGAGAAAAATTAAACAAAAGGGGGACAATTTAATGTGCAAAATCGGGCAAGACAGAAATAATCTTTAAAAAAAAAATCTAATTCAGCACTGGCTTGTATAGGTTTTTGGGTTTTCATTTGACCAAGTGCCTTTCTTCTTTCTGTGAAGTTTCCTTAAAAAAAAGAGTAGTGTTTGGCGACGTGGAGAAAAAAGACCTAACACATCCCCCAATTCTGTGCCTTTGAATTTACTCTCTCAAGTTACAGTCTAATACAGAAAAACTGACAGGCGCTGCCTGCGGGAAGCCAAGAGTGAAACTGACTGCGCAGGGATGGACCGTCCCGAGGCTCTGAACGCCGGAGGCCAGGACACCCAGACCCTCCAGCAGTGAGAGGAGCGCGGTGCAGTTGAATCTGGCAATTTCTTCTTCTGCCCACAGAGAACAAAAGCGAGAGCTTAACAGCGATAAACTGTGCGGAGCACTCAGACGCGGGAGGCGGGGGTGAAGCTGCGGGAGAGGCGTCTCCGCTCTGACTGATCGGCCCCACCGCCCACGCTCCGGAAATGTTACAGGAAAGTCTTTAGACATTTAAATCCATTCTTTCCTGATTTCACAAAAAATGGTGGGCTGAGACTGGAGTCCTTAGCGCTGACAGATCGTCACGGGTCTGGGCAATCTGAGGCAGTTAGGACAATTCCCTACAGATCCAGACACGCTGAGCGTAACCCGTTTCTTTGTCCGTCGTGAGCCAGGGAAGTGCAAAAGGTGCCTCGTGATCGGACTGAGCTCTCCGGTTTGACTTGTGTCCTTCTGACGCGATATTGTGTCTGCCTCCTACTCTCATCTTCGCTTCCCTCTTCCTTGCCCAGAAACATCAAAATATGCAGTTTTTCTTATTAGTTCCAGGGTGTTTCTTTAAAAAAAAAAAAATTATTTATTATTTATTTATTTTAGAGGAGAGAGAGAGGAGAAAGAGAGAAGCATCAGTGATGAGAGTCATTGATCGGCCGCCTCCTGCACGCCCCCTGCTGGGGATCGAGCCCACAACCCGGGCCTGTGCCCTGCCCGGGAATCGAACCGCGATCTCCTGGTTCATGGGTAGATTCCCGTGATCTCCTGGTTCATGGGTAGATTCCCAACCACTGAGTCATGCTGGCCAGGCAGTTCCAGGGCGTTTCTTAGTGGCTCAGTCAAGCAAAAGTAGAATTTGTCACTGTTTCCTGGCCCCATTGTCCACTACTGCCACTCACAGGACATCTCACCCAAACGTAGGGACCTCTTCTGGGGCCACATCCCGTCTCCACCCGTTTTCGAGTCTTGGTGTTATCTTTGCACGTCCCTTGTCGTGAGCACCTCTGCCCTGTGACCTGCGGCCTCTCTTGCCTCCACCAAGGTGCTGAATAAATAGCTCAACCTACCAACATTTGCCCAAATGCCAACTTGATGGCTGTATTTCTGGAACTTTCAATGCTGTTGAAAGCACTTGAAAACAGTCATGATGTGCCATGTGCCGAACCGGGAGGCATTCTCTCTTGCCTTTGGCTGTGCTTCATTTGAGAGGCTTGAACCCTGGAGCCTTGCGCAGTGTAGAGTGCAGACAGCTATTTCCACTTTTAATGACATCTCCTGGTCTCACGGGGTGTCAGATGGAGCCCTTAATAGGCCCAGCTGGGTAAGTTGAGATGGATTTTCTACCACACTCAACACTGCGGCTCCTCACCCCCTGCTGCGGTGTTATTTACGGGCGCTTCTGACCAACTTCTTTCTCCAGAATTCATTCTGTCCTAGGAGGCCTACTGTTGCGAATAGACTCTGGAAGGGCCCCCTCACTAGTATTAAGCTTGGGGAGCTCAGCTTTGATTTAATCCAGGGGGGTTCCCTGTGGAGACACACTTTAATTTGTCAGAGGTGGGGCTCACATACCTCAAACCGGCGAGGTTCCTGCTCGGTGCTGCTGGGCTCCTTTGAGGGTGCGGGCACCCACCTCTTTCCAGATCTGCTCCAGCTTTTACTTTCCACCGGACTCTCTTGCGGCCTGTGTGCAGCTTCAGTGTCCTGGCCAGGGTGTGGGCCCCCTCCCACCTTGGCTGTGCAGGTGCAAACCTCCAGGCAGCCCTGATGTACGGAGAGTTTACCCAGCCCCCCATGACTGTCTCACCTTCTAACACTGCCTGTTAACCCCCCAGCTAATCTTCGGGGCCATCACCTGCTGCAAACAGAACCACCACCTCGGGCACGCTGCTGGCTCCCTCAGCTCGCCCGCCAGGAGATGCCCGCTGTGACCCACAGGCCTCCACGCCAGTCACGCGGGCCTCCGCCAGCGGGCGCGGCAAAGGGGCTGCTTTGCACAGTCGCTGCGTCCTGCTCCGAGGGCCAGGGCCGCTGGGCGGTGGTCGGGGCAGCTCCAGGCGAGGGTGCGGGTGACTCGTGCCGCTCTGGTCTGAAGTTCAGTGGTTTTCAGGAAGAAGTTCTCAGTCTGGGGTACGCCTTCGGTCAGTTTCCATCCGGCCCTGACGTGTCCGTCGCCTCCCTTGTGCTTTACAGTAACCATTTGGGAAGAGGGCTTGTTGGGCTCCATGTCCCATCATGCTGACACTGAGAACCGGGGAGCGCGGATTTTATAGGTTAAACTTGTAAAGGCATTTGAAAGTGAACAGAAAGACACACCACAAAAATGAGTCAGAAAATAAATGGCCTGTGTGTCATTATTGAGCATAGAACTCGAGGACAAGCTCCAGCCAAGAGACAGACATCAAAATGTAAGACTCAAGAACAGGAAGGTCATGAAATAAATAGACTTGTAGACCTTTTGTTTTTAGAAAAACATGTTTTTTTTTTTTTTTTTTTTTATTGATCTCAGAGAGAGGAAGGGAGAGGGAGACAGAGAGAAACATCAGTGATGAGAGGGGGCCATAGGTCGGCTGCCTCCTGCTCGCCCCCTGCTGGGGATCAAGGAGCCCACGACCCGGGCCTGTGCCCTGACCGGGAATCGAACCAGTGACCTCCTGGTTCATAGGTTGACGCTCAACCACTGAGCCACGGTGGCCAGGCAAGACCTTTTTCTTTAAAATCTTAGTTTGAAAATCAGATTTAGAAATGTAATTGTTTTTATGGCCTTAGTTATTTTTCCGGGGAGTTTTTGTGGTGGTTGTTGCCGATGGACAGACGTGGCCCTTTTTATACAATATTTTATTCCCACGTTGATTTTGCTCCTTTCCCAGAACGTTGATGCTATTTTTCCTTTCATGACCGTCATTTGTCTGTCCTGAAGCCATCTCCTGTCCACTTAGAAAGCAAATGGTGTTCCTTTTCAGCAAGTTCTAAAAATGACAGAATTATTTGCATGGTTGGCAGCTTGCACCAAAGGACTTAATTTTATAAAGATACTTAATTGTACTCAGCAGAAGCAGAATTACATAAAACACCATAAAAGCCATCTTTACTTCTAATTAACTTGAATAACTTCTCCTGCCTCCGAAGAGTTTATATTAAATTAACTGAGCCACTTTCCCCCTTATCTTTTCTTTTCTTTATTTAAAAAGGGGCATTATCTTCCTAAAGCCCTTCCTCATATCTTTTCCTCTAAGTTATATGAATGTTCCTGTGTTAACAGATTTACAATCTAGAACTTACGCTATGATCTCTGTTAAAGGCTTTGCATGGAAAAAAACTGGAGCTGTATTAAAATATTCGCCCTTTAGAAATCCCTGTCTGGCTTGCAGCCTGGGCTTCTGTTCTCTTACCCTCATTTAAAAACCTACTTATAAAAACCAGGAAAAAAATGAAAATTCATAACATTGAAAAGTAATGAGATATTTCACGGATCTGGAAGGAATTTGCACCATTTAAAAGGTACATGGAGTCGAGTTGGAGCTCACAGCCAGCAGCTCATCTTGACAAATACTTCACTCCCGGATGACTTTATGAATTTATTTTCTCCGCAGGTTCCGACTGAAAATATATAATGCTTAGAAACTTAGGCAATAGAGCCGGCACTAGCTCAGGAAGCACCTCTATTAATAATTTTCCCTCTGCGTCTCTTTGAAGTGTTACCAGGACTGCCGCACGAGCAGGGAAGAACGAAAATAAGGATTTTGGGGAAGCCGGGAGCAGGAAGGGACAGACGTGTTCGGAAGGGCAGCTGTGGGGATGAAACTTTTGACGAGCATGCATTCGACCTCCTGTGGGTAAAAAAATACATAAAGAATATAAAAAGGCAACGGCAAATCTCGAAAAACTGCGTGCAGGAGTTCCAAGGTTAAAGATGAACACCTGGGTCCGGGGTCCCCACGTCCGCTCCCAGTTTGGTGATTCTCTGGGGGACTCAGGGGACTCAGCTCACAGTCCCACTCACAGAGCAGATCAGCAGTGGGGACAGGTGCGGGTGAAGGCCAGAGGAGTCCAGGGGCAAGGTTTGGAGGCTCCTCCCGATGGGCCCACAGAGGGCAGGTCTGATTCCAAAGGGCATCACCTGTGGCAGCCCCTGGGAAATGTCGTCTCTCTGGGAGGCTCATTGGAGGCTCGGTGCCCAAGGACTGGACTGGTGGTGACCCCAGGGTACCCCCGGCCTAGCATGTACCCAGGCTCCCAGAAGGAAGGCAGGTGTCGGACACAAGCCACGTGGCTTGTTCAGACGGGCGAAGCGCAGCGAGCGAGCCGCTCGTCAGCGAGGACCGGCCAGGACTCTCCCAAAACGTAAGTTGCCAGGTGCTAAGCTAACCGCGGCCAACCTTGCAAGTCAGCCTTTCTAAGGCTAGTGGCTTCAGACCTGCTATCTTGTCTCTTTTCTGCATAATTCACAACCTTTGTTTTAAAACAATTCTATAGATCGGGACTAAAAAGGCCACGTCATTAATCAGAAGAACGGATAAAACGCGTGGATAGGCAATTAACACATTTTAAAAATACCAATGTCTAGGAAAAACACGAAAATATTTATAATTCACCAGAAATAAGAGGCGTGCAAACCAAGCCTGTCAACTTAGGTTTTTGTTTTTTCAACATGACATCCCTGGTGGTGTTAATAGTGCTGGGAAATTGGTACTTCCATGGACTGCTTCTAAAGGGTGAGATTCAGCTCAGCTCCCCTCTCTCTCTCTCTCTCATTCTTTGAACATTGACATTCATTTTCAGTTATACTAAGGAAGAATTAGATATGCCAAAAAATTCTGGGTTAAGAATTTTCACTGCAGGATTATGTAATAATATTAGAAATTAGAAATAACCCAAATGACCTACATTAAGAAAATAAGTATATTGTACTTCATCTATATAACTGAGTACTAGGTAGCCACTAAAATCATGTTGCAAAACAGTTGTCTCCATGAGGAGAAAAGCTATCCCCCCCACCAAGAAAAGATAGAATAGACTAAGGAGGTGATCAATACAAAATAATGCTTGACAAAGGGTAACAGCAAATTGGTTGGACAAGATGAGTTAAGTCACTATGTGGCTTTGAAAACATTTTTTATTCCATTTTTGTAGTAAAACTATTGTAGAAATAGGTAAAAATACTTGATACGAGCACTAGCCAGGATTACAGCTCATTCCGACCTGCCCCACGGGGCGGCCAACTCCTGTGTCTGATTGCCCTACGATAGTCACAATCGTAGCTGAAACACTTCCCAACGAAGCATAAAATCTCTTGTCAATGGACTTTGTAACGGTGTTTGTCAAGAGTATTAAGAGGAGAAATAAATTCAATTACAGAAGAACCCTGTGATTCAAAAGAAATCACCTGAGGACACGTGCGGGGCTGGCCCCGAGGACGGGCCGCCCGGGCCGGTTACCGCAGTGGGGGGCCCTGGCAGCAACGCAGCATCGCCGCGCCAGAGAAATCTCTCCGCGGTCGGACCCGTCGGGATTTCACGGTCGGAAGCGTTACGCATTTGTCAGTCCTGTTCAACTGTTTGCAGCGAAGTGACTCAATCATACTGTTCGTGTCACTCAGGAAAAAAATAGAAGTGACGCCGTCTAAAATTAGCTTGTGTACTAACTGCGGGCAATTGGTCTCTGTCCAGAGACATTTTCCTCCCGTGGATAGATTCCTGTTATGAAACTTAGAGCCCATTTGCGACAAGTCACAGCCCATTAGCCAGCTGTTCTCTGCTATAGACCTTGCTTCCTGTAGCATAAAGATTTGACTTTCACGATAATTTAAAAATATTTTACACGCATTAAGAAATGACAGCAAATACAATCAGCATCTCACATGAGAGCCATCATTTCGCTAAACACAGGTATAAGGACGCAATGAGGAAAACAGGGGCGGTTCAGCCCTGGCCCGTGTGGCTCCGTGGGCTGGACTCTGTCCGTGCTGGTGTGCACTTGGCAAATTTAATTTTTAATTTTTTTCTAAATATAAACATGTCTTTAGCAGCAAAGAACATTTTGAAACTACAGAAAGTATAAGGAATGAAATGTTTTGTTCATAATCCCACTACTCTGGATAAAACTGAACACCACACCATTTATATGGTCGCATTTTTTAATGTCCATGTTGAGTGTGCATGTGTGTACATACGTGTACACACATAAATACACAATCGGGACTGTGTGCTATGTGCCTTTTAAATCTTTTCATCTAATTTTTATCACTGCAGGACTTGCGTGTATTTTTAAAAGTCAAATGGAATTGTCAGGCTTGTACCAGAAAGGAGGTGTCTCCTCGTTTATTCCTTCCCACTCCCGATTCCTGCTGCGTGGTGACGACTCCACTCCACTCTTGTAGCTGTTTCTGCTGGGGCTCAGCTTTAGGTTCCTGAACAGCCTACTTATGCTCCTCGGGCCTAATGATGGAGTTCACAGTTTTATCAGCTTCCTTCCTGCGTAGAGATTGTGATTTTATTTTCTTACCCTGTTTTCCTCTGCACACCGGCACTCCATCTCCAAGGCCCATCACACGTGGACTCCTGGACACCACTGTGTTAGTTTTCCTAACGCTGAGACATTTGCGTGCCTTTAGATCTTTGTCACGTAAGCTTTCACAACTGTTTTCTTCAGTAACGCGAGGGGTTCTGCTTTTATTCTTACTCATGTGTTTTCTCCTACCTGCTTTCTTTGAAGTTGCATTTTCAGATTTGAGGAGTGACTCAGAAATTTATGAACATCATATTTTATTTAATAGTAAATGCAATTATAGAAAAAGCAAGACTTGATAAAATGGCCAACAACCAGGACAAATGTATTTGTAATAAATCATCACAACATTTTTCATCGGAGGACTGATAAAATAGATAAATAACTTGCAAGTGTTACTGAGAAAGAAAGGGGAAAACAGGCCTGTGAGCTCCACGGGAATGAGAGTGTGACATACAGGATTTAAAAAATCTTGAAACTCTGCTACATATAAGTGAAGGGCAGCAACTTAGAAAACAGAGATAAACAACATGATCTCTTGACAAAAATAAAAACTACCCAAATTACCCAAGAGGACGTGGGAAAACTTCGTGGACCAATTAGAGTAGAACAAATCCAGGAGGTAATAAAAACATCCCGGTGAAAAGGGCGCCCGAGCCAGGTCTCTTCACAGCCGACTTTCACATAACCCATGAAAGACCGACAATGCCACTGAAACCAGCCCTGGCTATAAAGAAGATGGAAGTCTTCCCGGTCTCATTTAGAAACCCGGTAAAACTTTAATAATCAAACTTTATCACGAGAGCATCTGAAGGTATAGAGAATCTCAAGAATAGGTAAAAGCCAGGTCATTTCAAATGAAAGTTTAGCAAGAGAACCCAGAAATACATCGAAAGATGAATACATTATGACCAAGTGCGAGTTCACACATAAATGAAAAAAAGTGGTTAAATAGGAAAGTATGTTTTATTAAAGAGGAAAACCACTGGCCCAAAGTGGAGTCGCGTGTCCTCTTATCTCCGGGACATTTTACTGAGCCGGCTGAGCTGGACAGTGAACAGAACAGACACTTTATTCTTTGCCCATCCCCCCCCCCCCCCCCCCCCCCGCCAACTTTGGGATCATTTCCGCCGCCTTTTGAGTGAAATCTTGCACAGAGCTCCAAACTCTGGGTAACTGTCGATACTAAAATTCCCCGTTGCACCTTTGGCCCTAAGATCGGTTCCTCTCCGTCACCGAAACGCCTGCCCTCGGTCCTGCTCAGAGCCCCGAGCGCCGGGCAAGTCCCGGTGCCCCTGCGCTCTGGCCCACGCCAGCCGCACCAGCGGAGCCGGAGCCGGGAGCAGGCCGTGGGCAAGCCCACCTCCTCCCGGCTGTCCTCCAGCCCTGTCCTTGCTTGCTGACGGCTGGGCCTTAGGAGAGGGCTGGGGAGGGAGAAGACGGACTGGAAGAGGTGGGCAGCTTTACTTACCGACCCTGCTGTAACCTGGCGCCCGACACGGGCGGGTCGTTGCCGATTCCGGACGCTTTGGGTGGTCCTCTTCCACAGCTTTTCTCGCAGCCACCTCCTTGCCCTGCCCTCCTGCGTCTACAGGGAAGGGGCTCTCCCTCCTCAGGCTCCTCCACCCTGGCTAGAAGCTGATCTGGGTCCTTTTCGGGGTGACCCCCAAGCCTTCCTGGGTGCCCCCCTCCCTCCTGGGTGGCAGGCTTTTCTGGGTCCAGAAGAAAAGGCCGCCGTTCCCGCTTCCTCCAGCCCTCCTTCACCCAACCAGCTGCGGTGCAAACATGTCACCTCTTCTCGAGGCCGGGTGATACCTGGTTCCTCTGCTCCCGCCAGCCCTACGGCAGTGGTCCCTAACCTTGATGTGCTATGAAATTACCTGGGGTCGTAGGACACCCACATCTACCTCCCGCTTCCAGATATTCTTAGTTAATTGCTGTTGAATGCAACCCAGGCACGGACATTTTTAAAAACATCCAGTGATTCTAACACCCAGCAAAGGGTACACCCACTGTTCTAGGGGATAAATGACAATATATCACAATGGCCATCTTGTGACACCCCCCTCCCCCGGCTGGCTCAAGGCTCTCTCGGTGGCCGTCACCCTCATACTGGCAACTCTCTCCAGCCACTCCTCTGAACTGACCTACTGTCTGTCTCCTTCGGGCCGTGGAAGCTCCCGACACCTGCCATCTTCTAAGATTCGGAGCATTATGAAATCTGAGTCCAAAAGCATCATACCTTAACATCCAGATGTTCCACAAACGCTCCTGAAATTGCGAGTGGGAAGACACAGAGTGAGTGATTATGTAGTTTTTGGATACGAATATTCATAAGAGCGAACTATTGAATGTATCACTACCTAGAGAAATAGCAGAAATAATTTTAGCCCGTTCTTATTAAATATCACACAGTCGAATGCTTATTTTATAGCTCCCACCCTGAGGTGTGTTTATTTTTACTTGTATTCAGATTTTGGACGCTTTTGAAGGGAAGTAAAGTGTGTGAATGCCTTCGGCGGGCTCGTGGCCGCGTGAGGGGGGGGCGGGGTTCGGGCCCCGCCGGGCAGCAGCCGGCCCGGAGCAGCGCAGGCCTGGCGAAGGGGCTGCTGCAGCCGAGAGGGCGAGGCCTGTGCTCTGCAAATTAGATACACGCAGGCAAGGAAAAGGCTCCTGTGCTCTCCTTCTACAGTTATGCTCCGTTCCTTACAATACTTCCCTTAAATAAGACGATTGGGACTCTCAAACCTGGTTTCTGATTTTGGCAAAATAAATCTGCAAAAAAACCACCTTTCTTCCGGGGCATACAATTCGAAATCAAAGCCCTTTACAGTGCAATTTGGCAGACTGCAATCCAAAACCAGGGCTATTTAGAACTTCACCAGCCCAAAATTAAGGAAAAAAACCAAAAAGGATTAGGACGGGTTTCTTTTTTCTTTTTGGAAACATTTCTTTTAATTAAAAGTTCCTTAATCTCTTTTGAGAGCAAAAGCACAGAGAGAAAAATCTCATTAGAGAGGAAGTGCCGCAGCCAGGGTCCTGGCACAACACAGACAAACAGACGCAGTCAAGCCGGGTAGTCACGGGCGAGTTTAAGGAAGATCTGCGGCCAGGGGGCCGGTGGGCGGGCGCCTGGTCTTGGGGCGCTCCCGGGCTCGATGGGGCAGACGCAGGAGGCCGTGAACCAGCACCCGGAGACCTGGGGGCTGCGTGGAGGGGTCCACGGCCTCAGGAGAGGCAGGGTGACGGTCTGGTCCGTGCAACCCTGCGGGGAGGAAACCAGGGGACTAAACACCCTCCCGGCTCTCCTTCCGTCCCCCTGATTTCTTGTTACTGCTTCCTCCTGTCTGAACTCAACTGGGAGCCAGAGGTCAAAGTTCAGTTCTTAGTGGTCAGCGTCCTAGGGCACGGAGCAAGGGGTGGGGGTGGACACTGGACCCGAAGGGACAAACAGAAGGTGTCTGTACAGTCCGCCCTTGAGCTTCATGCAGGCACCAAACCCATGTCCTCACCACAGGGAGCACGGCCTATCTCAGGAGCTGACCTATCATCACGGGGAGACATCTAGACAGACGTACTTTTCCCCGACGCCTAAAACGTTAGCTACGGCTAGGGGTCTGTGCATCGGGTGACAGAGAGCGAGAGGAAGGGAGTTCACAGTTGCTGTAAAACAGCTGCCGTGGTCCCCAGTTTTGTGGCTCATCGCACGACGTGCTGGTGGTGGTGGCTGTCTTTGTCCCCACCTGGCCTGTGTTGTCCTCTATTTATTTTCTATTGAAGTTTTTCATGTTGACATTACTGCAGGAGTCCCCATTCCTCCCCTTCCTCTGCCCACCGCGTGTTCCCTTTATACAGTTAGCACCTCGTCAGATGGGGCCCTTTGCCTGGTAGGATGGCCCGGATTTTTATTGTCGGGCCCGGAGCCCTGAGGTCTCATCTTTATTGGACGGCCGGAGCTCTCTGGCGACAGGGACTCTCCTGGGCCTAAGAGGGACCCTCCGGGCCGGAAGACAGTAGGAGGAACCCACGGGATTAATCGCATCTGATAGCGGCGCTATCTCCCTCCTCCGTCTGTCTGCCTGGTGACCTGTGGGGTCCCAAGTGGCCAAGGATGGTCTCAGCGTCCAAGTCATGGAGTCATGACTGTGTTCCCCAGGGAACGCGCCCCTCCCTTGGGAATGAGGCTGAGACTGTGGGGACTAAGGGGGCAGAGGCTGGGGAGTGAAAGCAAAATTCCTTAGGGGTTTGATTAGGAGCCAGCTCCGTGCCTGGGTCCTGACCCTGGCTGTGGCTGAGATGGCCACACAGCAGCCACCCCTTAAGGAGTGTAGTCCGCCCTCTAAGACAACACCTGTCCCAGCAGAACACGGTCTCCCGCGGGAACGGTGACCCGCCTTTCGGCTCCTGGGAGGAGGTGTGGGGTGAGCACAGAGCCGCAGGGCTGCACTTTGGGTCTTTGCTGTAAGATTTGTTCCTGGAGCAGAAGCAGTGTCTGCCGAGTTGCACGGTGACAGATAAGACATTCTGGGGCAGGGAGGACTGCCTTCTACCAAGACTATGCGTCTGTCCCTGTGTAGACAAGTCACTCTCCCCCCGTGACAAAAGAAGTCCAAGATGACGACTTGCCATCAGGTGACAGCTGAGGGATGTCACGTTGGGGCTTGGTGTCCACCGGAGGTGAGGGGAAGTCCACGACCCATCTCACCTTCGTACCAGCCAAGCGGGTGAGGTGATGGGAGACGTGATAGGTGACCCAAGCGCTTTCCGAGTATTCAGTGGGGCCATTTAGCTCTTGAATTCCCTGGGGAGGCGGCCTTTGATTTTGGTTTACTCTCTAGGTGAGGTTAATGGAAGGGGAAACATTTCCAGAAGCTGCCATCTGGCCTTTTCTACTATAACAGTCTTCACTCCATTAATCAGGAAATGAACAAGGACATTTCTCAGTGACTAAGTGTATTTATCTTTACTGTATTTCCTGGGTCTGGAGGAACACCACAGATGGACCCACAGTCTCACTTGCGCCACTGTGGGAAGAACTCAGGTGAGGGGTCCATCTATCACCTGGCCGCCGCTGAGCCCATCTGGCTAGTGGGTCAGAGTGACGTTCCAGGTCTCCAAGGGTTGGAATCAGGTCAGGGCAGGCGTCTATGAACCTTGGAACACCCCTGTTCTCACTGCTTATTTATGCGAGTTAAAGTTGTTAGATTTCTGCTGAAAGTCTGGAGAGAAGATTCCTGATATAATCCTGAAGCCACATTGCAGGTGCTTCTGACCTTCAGACGCCCTTGTGTCGTTCCGATCTGCATGTTAGAATCACCCGGGCAGCCTCACAGAGCAGTGACGCCCGAGTCCCACCCCCGAGGTTCGGATTGGCTTGGCGGGGGCTGTGATCTGCGCCTGGTGGATCTGAAACCTCCCCGAGTGCTTTTGATGTGCCTAAGCGTGAGACTCCCTGCTGTCCAGTCGGGTCGAGAGGAGCAGGAGAGTGGTGGCTTTTGTACTTTTTACCACGCCCCCCGGTGATTCTGAAAGAACCGGGAGGCCTCGGCCGAGCGTGTGCTTGCTTCCTCTCGGGGGCCTGCCTGGCCATGAACGCCACCCCGCCGGCCGAGACAGCGCGCGGACCGGCCCTGTTTCGTTGCATAGGTCGGAGCAAGCCTCACGCTCAATCGTCTTCCGTGCGACGCAGTCACAGTCTACACTTTCACAGGCTCTCCGGGCCCTTGGCAGCAGAGATTGGCCCAATGCTATAATTGTTGGGGAGGGGGGATTCGCCGCTTCCAGCGGAGACCTGGCACCTTGGCCTGTCTATGCCGGAACCCAGTTCTAACTCTGAGCCCGGAGGCAGCGGGGCGCGTGTTCAGAGGGGAGCTGGCGTCAGCCGGGGCCACTTGCTTAGCGGAAGCCATTCGTGAGCGCCAGTGAAAGGGGAGACCTGCGCTTCCTCCTGGAGAACGTTAGGGGCTCTCTGCGTGCAGGCGTTTCAGAAATATTGGGGGGCTCAGTGTTCCCTGCACTGTCTCTACGGTTCAGACGTTCCTGCCCCGCGTCTCAGGGCCTCAGGCCTCGTTAGCGGGGCCCTTGGTATGTCTGCGACGTGGCGGGGCCGAGGACTCCCTGCAGCCCTTATGATCAGACCTCTGGCTCGGTCCCCAGCCCCACCTGCCTCCAAGCTCCGGGAGGTGGGGGTCTGTTTTAACGTGTCGCCCAGACTTTCTGAATTCTGCTCATGTTCTCAGTTCGATGTTCGCTGCTTTCCATTTCTCAGCCTCATCACTGTTGACATCTGGGGCCGGATGGTCTTATGTGATGGGGGCCGTCCTCCGCGTTGTAGGGCGTTTCACAGCGTCCCCGGCCTCTACCCGCTAGATGCCAATAGGAACCCCCACCCCCACGTTGTGACAATCAAACAGTCTCTAGACACTGTTAAAGGTTCCCTGGAGATCAAAACTGTCACCAATCAAGAGCCACTGCTCTAGAGCTATCAGGAAAAGAGCCACCTGATGCCACAGCCTTTAAATCCATGTTATCATCACAGGGACCAAAAGCTACAGCGAAACGACCTCTCAGCAACTTGCCCCCGCGTGCCCCTCCCTGCCGTGAAGACGCGTGATCCCAGGGGGCGCGGTCGCTCACGTCCCCTTTCCCTGCGGCAAGGAGAGGAGCCCATCCCAGAACCCCACTGAGGGCCTGTTTCCTAGGGCTATTTCCAGTACCAGCTTCTGTATCGGGTGACATCCCAGCAGGAAACAGATGTTACACTGAGTGTGAGCAACTCGACAACAGTTTAATCAGACACCACTTACACGGATGTGGACCGGAGGCAGCGAGACCGAAAGGGACCGTGCAGGGCCCTGAGCTAGAAACGGGTGCTGGGGTGGGGGTGGGGCCCCCGTTCCCACCTCCTGGCCTGAAGCAGCGGGGGGAGGAGGGGAATGAGAAGTTCCCACATCTCAGAACCAGCCTGGAGAGGGAGAGGGGGGTGCGGGAGGGCTGTGCGGTGGTGTCTCCCTCCAGCAGCGAAAGAGGGCGCCTGGGGAATCGACCCCCCCCCCCGTCTGAGCGGCTCCCCGTTGGCAGAGTCCACCCGCCGGAGCCCTGAGCACCCACCCACATGGTCCACATGGTCTTCAGTGAACCGGGGCGACTCTTTGAGAACCACGGATTTCGGCACAATGGTCACCAGGCTCTTTCTTGGCAGCAAAACTTACGGCGAACCTCACAGCCGCCTCCCCTCTCTCCCCGCACGTCCCGAGCCTTCCTGGGTCTTCATCTGCGTTTCTGCTTTTCTCCTGTGAAGCGTGGCCTCCAGCAACCCCTTGGGGAGGAGGCCCCCCCCCGCCTCCTCTGCGCCGAGGTTCCCGACTTTGGCTCATGGAGACGGTTCTCTGGCTCTGACCCGCTGCTGAGACGTCCAGCGCCCCTGACCGCCAGTCCTGTGCAGAGCCACCTGCTTTTCTTCCTGGTGACTTTCAAAACTTGCTCTTGACGTGTGAGGTTGTGAAATCCCACAGTCACGATCCTCCGTGTGGATCTGTTTTCGTTCATTTTCAACCTGGCCGAGTTCTGTGAAAAGCTCAGTCGTGGTTTTTATTATAATTACATTGAATTTACAGATTAATTTGGGCTTCATCGACATCTTTACAACATTTGGTCTTTTCATCCATGAACGTAGAATAAATCTCTCTCCATTTTTAAGATCTTCTTTTACGTTTTGCAGTAAAATATTTTATAATTTCCTCTTGAAAAGCTTTGCATTTCTTTTAGATAAATTCTTCGGATATTCGATCTTCCCAGGTATTCCTTTTTCCCCCCACTAAGAGTGTATCTTTGTGAAAGTACATTTTGTAATGGGTTGTTGCTGCTACAAAGACAAGCTATTGAATTTTGTATAATTCATCTTTGACTTACCAAAGTAATTGGTTACCGGTAAATCTAGTAACTCTTCTGCAAAGTCTCCTTAGTTTTCTTTATAATCAATCACATTACCTTTAATTATCTGCAAATAGCAATTCTGCTTCTTCCTTTACGATCATGACCCTCATCCATTTTCACACCTTTCGTTGGCGACTAAGCACCTCCAGCAGGTGTCCTTGAGTAGCCCCTGACTGTAAGGGACCCTCCGACTACTCTCAGATCAAGGGAGCTCATTGCTGCCGTCCGGCAGATACGCGATTAGGTTCACATTCGTCCCTTGGTTTGCAGTCCCCTTTCTTCATTCATGAGTTTTATATTATCAGTGCGTCTGCAGCCTGTTATGGTGGACACAAGTTCCCTCAACGTCTCTGTTAAGCAGGTAAGTTACACTAATAGTTTTTCTGATATAAAATATCCTGGCTATATTGGCCTCAGTTCTTCTTGGTCACGATGTGCCTTAGTGCTCTTGGTACAGCCGGCCCCCTGTCGGCCTTCCTGTCTCCATACGGCTTGGGTCAACCACCAGGGGACCCCAGGTGCCCCTCACGACACCTCTTCCTCTCACTCTCAGCACTCAGCACCCTCAAAATGAGTTTCAACCTGCCCTACATCTTTGTTGATCTCCATTACCAAAAGAAGCCCAGGTCTTCTTGATGGCTGTCACCCAGAGTCTCACCTCTATGTGGTGACACATCTCCTAACACAACTCAGACTTTCATCATCTTCAATCTTACAAGTTCTTCCATGGCTCAGAGTCGGCAAAATGCTCCACACCTTCCACTCTCCCCTTGAACTGCTCGAGGAAACTGCATTTGCTGTTTGCCTTGAAGGCCTCTTAAGTGGTAGATGTTTTCTCTCCACACTTCTCCTGCCATTCGTCCTGGAGCCAAGGTAGGTGGTTGTGGCAGACTGCATTCTACAAAGACGACCACCTCCTTGCACATCCCGTCCCGTGTGCTCTTTGCGCGACAATTAGGCTGACACGCTCCTGCACTGGGCGTGGAGCCTACGCTCTCCTCGCTTGAACTCAGACGGACCTTTGTAACTGCTTCAACCACCAGAATGGAACAGAAGTTTTGCCGCTTAACTTCTAAGGCCAGGAGATAAAAGGCAGGACAACTCCTGCCCACCTTTCTCTCTTTCAGGGAGCTTGCCCTGGGAGCCCAGCCCCACGCTGTGAGCAGCCCGGGCCACCTGGAGGGCCACCTGGAGAGCCACCTGGAGAGCCACCTGGAGAGCCACCTGGAGAGCCACCTGGAGAGCCACCTGGAGAGCCAGGTGCGGAGACTGCGGCCGGCAGCTCCCGCCGGGCTCACAGCTCGCTGCCGGCGTCAGGGAGGGAATGAAACGTCGCATGTTTTCAGTCTTTGTTTTCAGGATGGGGCCCCGCTCCTCATGGAGTAAAGATTACTGTCTCCTTGGTGGCTCGTCTGAAGTCTTGACTCACAGAAACCGTGAGAGATAATAAAATGATTATTGTTGCTTTAAGCTGTGAGTTCATTTGTTGTGCAACAGTAAATAGCAAATAGGAGCCCTTGATGTTCCCCACGACCGTCTCCACATCAGTATCCCGGCTTCTTCCTGACAAAGCCCAAGACGCTGCAGCTGGTGCTCCGAGGGTGCATCACGCATTACTCGCATTTCCCGCTCTCCCTCACTCCTGGGATAGTTTAACAACGAATTTGCACCTCCTTTTCTAGCAACTCATGATTTAGACTTTTTGGTTATATCGATATTCTCATAGAAGATGCTCCCAATGCCCTGGAGCCTCTCATTTCCCTGAGGTCTCCACTTCTAAGAAACTTGTCCACCATCAGTGTCAGCCTCTGTCGTCATCGCTAGTGATCGCAGTCCCTTCACGACCTCAGCTCCAAGCTTTCTATTTTCTGACTATGCACCACTTCAAGTCATTCCGACGTGCTCCCCCCTGCACCCCAGTTTCAGCAGCTTTCGTCCCAGTGAGCTTCCAATCAACTGACCCACCACCTTGTCATTGTCTTTCAAATTCCAGTCGTGCCTCGCTTTCTTTCCCGGCTTGGCGTCCTGCGCCATCACTGTAATCACTCCCACGTCCCCTGCCATGCTTCCTCTTCATTCCTGGCAAAATCCGCACCTCGTTAGTTACAATTCTCCCTCAGCTCTACACCTACAACCCAGAAGGTGAAGCAACCAGGGGAAAACAGACGATGGTGCTGACCGGTCTCACTCAAAGTCATGACCGGTACACTTAGGAGAGTTTTTGGTGCTTCCGGCCAGTCAGAGTCCATTTCCTCTACCTTTTCGATCCCCCATTCTTCTGGACATTTTTTAAGTTCCCAAACCCCCTTATTTCTCCTTACTCTCAAGTGATGACATTTTTTTAAAAACTTATTTCTATAAGAAAATTAAAAAAAAATTAAACCAGAACTTTCACAGCTCCAGCCAGCCCTGATCACCTCCATTTGCAGGCACATTTCCTGCCATCCCTTTGTTACACCGCATGAACTCTCTGTGCGCCTAAACCAGCTCCTCTGTTAATGTAATTGCTTCCATTTCCTCTTTCCAACTAAAAGCTCACGCTCGAACCAGTTCTCCTTTGTATCATTCAATTTCCCCTCTACTGGGCCTTTTCCGGCAGCCGGCATGTAGGCTTAAAAAAGCTCCTAAAGAAATAACTCCCTTGACCCCATATCTCCCTCCAGCAATGTCTCACTTCTCTGCCCATTAAAATTTTTCTTTTAAAAAATATACTCTGTACTTTCTTTCCCCGGTTCACCGTCTCTCACTCTTTCTCGAAGCTGCTCCACTCAGCCTCCCTCCTGCTCGCCCCCCGAAGCCCAGGGACGGGTCCTCTGCGACCTCCAGCTCGGCAATTCCAACGATGACGTTCCGCTCGTCTCTCCACCGGGACAGCAGCGTGTAACGCGATTTTCTCTTCTGTTCTGGCCTAATGGGCACGGAGTTCCAGGTATCAGATGAGTAAGTTCTGGGACCTGACGCACAGCATGTTGATAATAGCAACCAACACTAGCGTACGCTTGGAAGCTGCTAAGGGAATCGATCTTAAAAGCTCTCCCCAAACACACAGACGAGGAAACTGCGAGAGGCGATGGGCGTGCTAACTGACCTTCTTGGGGGTAATCATCTTGCAGCATAAGCGGCTATCAGATCACCTCATTGTAACACCTTAAATCCACACAAAGCTGTGTGCCAATCGTATCTCAATAAGCTGCGCAGATTTTCCTTTCCTTGGCTCCTGGGAATGATGTCAGTTAAGCCCCCATCTCATCACATTCCTGCCAACCACTGTAGAATCCCTTGGAGGAAAACTCCCTAAGAGCCTGGACCCTGTAGGGAATTACTAAACAGAGGCCATTGTTTTAGAAATAGGAATTATCTTCATTCACATAAATGAAACAAGTGAACAGGTATCAGCTATTTTTTTTCCTTTAATTTTTTTTCCTCCTATTTGGCTACCTGAGAAATACGGCATTTTGTGGTCAGCAGGCTTCCCCCTTGCTGTATGGATGCAATTTCATTTGCTGTTTTGTATCGTAAGAATGGAAAGCGCACAACAGGACGTGGGCAGGGCTTTCCATTCGGGTTTCACAGGAGGATGTGTCCGTAAAGTGCGAACAGCTTCAGGTGGGCAGAGCGTTCTCTCTGAGGCCACTCGCCTGACCCCACCACTTACACAGGCCACACCTTTTCCTAGAAAAGATTTGTGGAACCTTCAACGAAGACTAAAATCCAAGTAAATGATAAACGTTAAAAGTGGAAGTGTCAAAGGAAAAATTAAATGGTGCCAAGAGTGAGGCAAATTTGAATGAACTAGGGGTTACAAGCTTTTCAGCAGACAAAACAAAAGGAAAATCTCTTAATTATATGATTCAGTTTCCTGGAAGTAAAACTCAATTTTCAGAAGGCGTACAACTAGTCTCTTACGGGCGCGGGAGAGGACTTCTTCTCGGGGGTAATCGCTACGTGCTGCGCATAAAATCATCCAGCAGCATCATTGGCACAAGCTTTGCTAGTTCGTTTACAGCTTCTTTATCGTTCATACCGACAGTTATTACACGGATGTGCTACGGCTCCGACGTGAACTGGAATAACAGCAGGAATTCTCGTGGCCAGTGGGGTGTGGTCCAGCCCCGCTCTCAAGTTTTTATTTTTGTTTACTTAGAAAATGAATGGCGAATGTCAACAGAGGAAGGTGGCCATCCTTCGGAAGCGCGGATGACCTCCACGGAGCTTCGGGCCAACACTGGGTAGCAGTGCGTTCAAGGTCATGGGCCCGACGTGCAGTGCGGGTGCCTCACCCATGTCTCCAAAGGGGACCAGTCCTCACGACTTCACACGTAATGACTTGTCGGTAGAGCTGATGTTCTCTTTTGAAAGCTTGAGATTAACAAGGCATCTGCCTATATAAAAACATGCTTTTACCTGTTTCAAAAATACCATCTGTTTCAGGAGGACAAAGTGACCAGGGAAACAAGAATGGCCAAAAGGAGGGTGGCTCATGGAGTGAGAGCAGAAAATCACAGCTGTGTTAGGGGATGAGCATCGGCCGAGGAGTTCTGACACCTCACGTCCACACAGAACAACCGACTCACAGACAAGTTAAATATTTATTGAGAGTGGGCAAGGTTATGGCATCGCTTTGGAAGCTGAAGATACTTTGGGGAGTTCTAGATGGGTCCGGATGAAAACCGGATGCTTTTTCTGTTCATGCTTCTAAAGTGCCCCCATGTTTCCAACACCTTGGATTTTCCATTTCCATTTTCGGGTGTGTTGTTAAGCCTATCGTTGTCGCGAAAGTGTATTTGTAATACTGGAGTCTTCTAGATCGTGTTCAATTAAACAAATCACCGGTGCATAACAAACAGCCTCCAATCCCATAAAATCACTCCCGCCTTGTTAAAATCTCATTTGTTATAGGGACTCTTAAAGACGTAAGGTGCCTCCGAGGAGAAATTATTACCACTCATATTGAAACAAGAAAGAAGGCTCCCTATAAATCAACACCAGCGGGGATGGTCTTATTAAAAGGGACGCAGAGGTCAATTGCTAATTTCCAGCTGACAGCGTAATTTAGTGAGGCAACTGCGCCCTCACGGTGGCTGGTGATCACTCACGGAGGGAGCAGGGGCTCTGCAGGCAGGTTCTGATGGGAGCAATTTGCAACAGCAATAAAATAGAATCAACGTTTCATAGATCATCTTCTTTTAGATATTTTCTTTTTTAAAAACAGCTTTATTGAGGTATAATTGACCTACGAAGAACTGCGTGTATTTAATGTATAAAGTTGGATGTTTGGACATGTGCAAATGCCCATGATCCCATCACAATCAAGGTGATAAACACATCCCACGCTTTCCAAAGTTTCCCTGTGTCTTCCAAAGTTTCCCTTTCTATCTTTTGTGTGTGTGTTATTTTGTGTGTATGTGTGTGCGCATGCGGTAAGAACACTTAACATCAGATATGCTCTCTTAACAAATTTTGAAACAAACAATACTGTGTTTTTAACGACAGGCACTGTGCTGTACAGCAGATCTCTAGCATTTGTTAATCTTGTGTGATCGTAACTTCGTATTCCTTGAAAAACAACCCCTCTCATTCCCCCCCCCCCCCCAGCCTCCGGAAACCACTATTGTATCCTCTGATTCTATGAATTTGGTGATTTTAGATTCCTTGTGGAAGTGGCATCATGTAGTCTGTGTCCTTCTGTGACCGGCTTATCTCACTTAGCACAGTGCCCTCCAGGTTCGTGCGTGTGGTCACAATGCTAACACTAAATTATATATATATATATATATATATATATATATATATATATACTCTTAATCTTTTACGAGTTTGGTATTTCTTTTGCTATCTTACAGGCTATTTTAATCGAAAATTTGTCAAGTGTGAGCCGGACATCGGTTTGACCTAAACCTTGATTCGGCCTCTAGCAGGGACCCACATGATCCCTGACGTTGCTGGTTTTGTTTCACAGTTGGGAGAACACTGAGCTCAACCGGGTGCACTTTTTGCCATGGTTCAGGTTCACACAGGTAGCAACAGGGTAAATCTGGTGTTTTTAATCCCGGTGCTCTTCAGCTGTCTTCCACGTGATGATAAGATGACACTCATTTTTTTTTCTTTTTTTTTTTTTAGCACATCAGAAACTCCTTCACATCCTTTGTCTTATTTGCTTCTTGCAGTCGCCACACGAGATAGGCAGGCAAGACTCATAACTCCCCCTGACAGGTGGGGAATTGGGGATCAGAGGGTAAGTGCCTCGTCACGGCCACGCTGCTTCTCCGGTGAAAGGCATCATTTTTTGTAGGAAGGAGCCTGGTATGGGGAGAAAAGACACCAGCCTGGGAAAGGGCGTCTGAGAGGCCCGTCTTTCCCCATCCCCTGCACTGTCACTTAAATTCCCAGAGTCTGTGGCTTTCAATGAGAACGAGACACCTGAAATGACACACACCGAATACAATAACACCTTACGTACAACCCCAGAGGGATAATTTGAAGCTTGAGATCATAGGATGAGCTGCAAGCGGGGGAGGCCAAGAAGCCGGGAAAAGTGACAAGCACAGGAGATAAAAATGCTGAAAATGGAGAGGAAAGGCAACTTTGACTGTTATTTGCATTTCTTTCCTTTGCTGGAACCCTCTCTGGGTGTATAATTGGTCACAGACCTAGGACATTGTTGGTGGCGAGGGGCGTGTGGACGCGGTGCCGTCCAGGACATTATTACACTTCCCCTCAGCACCTGCGTCACGTCTTAGAGGGACAGACTGCCCGGGTGTCACCTGGGGAGAGACACTCTGGAAACAGCCTGAGATGTGGAGCCCTGGGGTTTGGGCGAGGGGCTCGCGGATCGTAACATATTGGCTTGTGTTGAATCAGGGGGTCCTTGGCTGGACCAGAGGGCGTCTGGGAAGAATCACTGTCGGATCAGACTCAGATGTCGGGTGATCCAGGCCCTGGGGACGCCCGGGGGCCCGCGGATGTAATTTATTCTCTATTGGCAAATTCTGAGCAAAGCCATACTGTGAGCTCGCTCAGCGCATTCACCCGTTTCCGACCGGGTTATGCAAATTAGGTGACTTTTTGAAATTCCAAACTGTGCTTTATATATAGCTGTAACTGTGTGCTTATTTCTAATATGTCCTTAGATGTTTACGACGACCAGGTAGACAGTCTAAGACACCCGCGGTCTGGTGCCTGGGAGCAAGAGGCCAGGAAGCTGTTCGCCCTGCGTTCTCTACGGGGCGTTTGGAGAGGACGGCACAGGATCTAGAAGGAACAGCATCTACTCCAGTCTCACTTGCTGCGGCTTTAGCGCATGTCGCCTCTCCCAGGTCGCACGCTGTCAAAGTAATTAGTTTTTTTTTTAGAAAAGATTTTTGATCGAACGTCTTCCGGTGATGCTTTTCGATCAGTCTCCCGGGGCTATCTTTACTGTTGCCCAATGCCGAGAGCACGCTCCTGTCTTCGTAATTTCATTTCTATAAATTTACCTGCTCGGGCCCAAATGCACCCTCTTCTCAAATTTGTGAGAGTTACTCTTTTTCACCCTCTCACTCCCGGAAGGAGTAGAAGGAAGGTGCTCACAGCACTAAGCAACAGGAATATATGTGATCTGAAGGCATATTTAACATCGCCCCAGTTAGGTGGAGTTTTAGAAGCTTGTATAAATCACAGTCACTACCTACGAATGGCAGGTGAGAAATGCAAGGACGCATCACAACAAACATTTGAAAACAAAATGAGGCTCTTGCAAAAATAATAATAATAATAAGGCATCCCTGTGTTACTATAGTAAACTATTTTAGTCTGTCAGTCTTATCCACAACTGTCAAACATACACAAAGTACATGCTTTAAGAAAAACCTGCATGAGGGTGACGGGGAAGGGAGCTCAGTCCCAAAGCCACCAACGGCGCACGCAGCTAACACTTGCTGCATAGCCTCAGAAATTTGGAATATAAATCCAAATCGGAAGAGTTTGACTATGCTAAGACTGACGGAGGGTCCTGGGCTGTCCAAAGCTGAAGACGCCTGCAGGGGGTTAGAATACTTGGAGCTCCATCCATTGAGCTGAGACAATGAATTAGGCGTTTGCATAAACAGCCTAATCAGGGCATCTTCTCTGTTCCTGATCTTTCCCTTGGTCTTTTCCTCCCTCCCTCCCTTTCTCTTGATTCGCGTGCGAGCATTGCCTTTCTGCTCCAGGCAGAGCCTGCACTGCTATTGAGGACTGACTCAGAGATACAACTCAAAGACCAAAGTGGGAAACATCCATCAGCTGTCTCCTGCATGTCCCAGCCCCGCTGGGGATTGAACCTTCAACCCGGACCCTGTGCCCTGACCTGGAAGGGAACCCGAGACCTTTCGGGGCACAGAATGATGCCCAACTAACTGAGCCACGCTGGCCAGAGCCGTAGCATTTATTAAAAGGACTTTTATCCAATGAACTGTCTTAGCATCTTTGTCAAAGATCATTGACTATATTTGTGTGGGTCTATTTCTGGGATCTTTATTCTGCTCCGTTGATCTATTGGTTTATCCTTTTGCCAGTGCAGCACCGTCTTGATTATTGTAGCTTTATTCTAAGTCTTGAAGTCGGACAGTGTCTGTCCTCTTGTGGGAGGCAGTTAGATAAGAGCAGAGCAAGGGCGATGGGCCAGGTACAGAAGGTCACCAGGATGGAAAGCCCTGGGTGCTCTAGCAAAGGACAGTTGTAGGGTGAGACCTGGCCTCCAGGGTGGCCTTTCCTCCCTAGCATATCTCTGGTCGTGTGGTTTGGACCCCCTGACCTTTCCTCCCTAGAGATAACATCTAGACCTCAGTTGTGTTTCAGCTCCAGGCCCAGAAAAGCAGCAAAACCAGCCACAGCTGACCTCAGGACCGGCTGCATTGAATGATGGCCCCACCCTGTTGCCGACCAATCAATCAGTGGAGACCACAACCCTGAAAGGACACACCTGGAAAGCTGCTGAATATTCTATTGAGATCTTCTCCTGGGACCTCCCCTAAGATCGCCATGCTTAAAACCATTAGGATGGAGGACCCAGCCCTCTCCCTCCCCGGACCTTGCCCCCACTTGCCCTTCCCTTCCCTTCCCTTCCCTTCCCTTCCCTTCCCTTCCCTTCCCTTCCCTTCCCTTCCCTTCCCTTCCCTTCCCTTCCCTTCCCTTCCCTTCCCTTCCCTTCCCTTCCCTTCCCTTCCCTTCCCTTCCCTTCCCTTCCCTTCCCTTCCCTTCCCTTCCCTTCCCTTCCCTTCCCTTCCCTTCCCTTCCCTTCCCTTCCCTTCCCTTCCCTTCCCTTCCCTGGCTCCTTAGCATTACCTTCCTCACTCCCAAGCTCCAAGGGCCCTTCCTTTGCCTCTAGAGCTTGTCTCCTCAGCCCATTTCTTCTACAAATTACTTCTTCCACCTCAGTGATTTTACCAAATAAATGTCCTCTCATAGTTTGGGTCTCGGCTCTGAATTCTTTCTTAGCCAGAGCCCAAGGACCGAGGCTGCTGAACCCAAGTCTGGTGTGAGCACCGGACTAACACCTGGTGCCGTTCCGTGCCTACCACACCCTGACTTTGTTTTACTCCAGCATCGTGGTGACCTGAGCCATCCTTTCACTCGCTCGCATGGTGCTTCCCCAGAGGCAGGTTCAATGCCGTGTCAGAAAACAAGCCTCATGTTGACGACACAGACATTGAAATCTGGGCCATTCCCTGAAACAACCTTGTCATCAAAGTAACAGTAGAAGGAAATACTTATTTTTCATTTACTGTGTGCTAAAACCTGGGCATATAGATCACTTTTGGAAACTTGTGTTAAAACAGGTAACAGGGCCTGTCTGTGGACTGCTTCATGATTTCTCGGTGCGGTCACACAGCTTCCCGCACACCGTGGGGTCTGTCAGGGGCTCAGACTTTCAGCTGAGAGCAGTTCTTCCAACCACAAGTTTTCAGAACTTCTCTTATGTCTTCCAGCAACAAAAGCGACAGAAAGTAGTGACATTTCAGTTAAGGTCAAACAGGTAATTCAGGTGATAAAACTATCTTCACAACAAATTTAATGTTAAGAATACAAACCATATAAAAAATAAATTTTAAAAAAAGGGTCCTAAAAGCTTCTGGGAGAAAAACAGTTGACCAAACCAGAGATAAAATTCAGTTTGGCTGCAGATATTTTATTTTCTTTATAATGCTGGATAGCAAGGGTCACCTGGGAAATACATGTTGACAGGGCATTGAGTTGATGGAAAGAGCACGTCCTGTCTATATTTCTCCCAAGTTTATTTTAAATATATTTGCATAGCTCTATGGAAAGTGTTCTCTTATAATTTTAATTCCCCCTATATCACTTGTCTTTTCCCCTTTTCTTCCTCTCTTAAATATTTTTTTCTTTTGTCTAATAGCTATTTACCTTTAGCTAATTTTCCAGCTGGGGTGTTGATGTCTTTTTTTCCCATATTTATGATCCCCTTAAATGTTAAGGAGATAATCTACTTACTTGTTTCTCTTTGCCTGCTATCCTTTCAAGTTGTTGCCTTTCAAAAATTATCTTATAAAAATTCTGTTGGTTACTTTCCTTCATGATTGCGTAGTCATAATGCTTTATGCTTAGACGATTTTTTGACCATTTTTTACTTCTTTTTCCCCCCATTTAATTATCTAATCCACCTATAACATTCATGGATCCACAGTGAACAGTGACCACGCAGCCACCTCTCAATCAAATCCTAGTTGCTGACGGAATGACCCCACACTCCCAGCTGCTCCCTCCTACGACCTTCATCCCGTGTTACTTTTTAGGTCACACGTGGGTACTTTCTGGAGCTTCCATTTATCTTCCTGTCACTACATGGAGCCAGATCACATTATTTTAATTATTTTACTTTCAGTATCTGGGAGATTCACTCTCCATTCATTACTCTTTAAAAATTTCCTGTGGCTATTTTCCCTCATTTCTGCTCTAAGATGAAGTCTAAAGTCATTTGGCAAAATTGCAAAGACAAAAATACAACAAAGCAAAAACCTAGCTGGGATATATCGGGAAATGCACGGCCGCGGGAAGGATTGCCAGCTTTATAAAAACTCGTCTGGAACATGCTACGGTTTCCAATTGATTAGTTTTCTTTTGTGCTCTCAGTATTTTTTATTTTTTTAGTTTTCTTTATTTAGGTCTGGCATCCTTCTTGATATTGTCATTCTTGTTTCATTTGCTTGTGTCCTCAATGTGAATGCATTTCTTGTTCCATTATATTTTTCTAACTGGCCTAGAGGAGAGTGCTGTCTTGGTCAATTTATATTTATCTCCTATCATATTATAATCAATTGCTAGCCCTAAAATATGTCCGTTTACCCTCCTGTGCTTTACAGCAGATAATTATTTGCCTCCAAATTATGATAATTAGGTTCTTCTCCCCAGTTTTTTTTTGTCTCATATTTTTGTATTTTGCGCCGGCTAGATGATCAGATCAATGTTAAATGTCAAAGAGCAATCACAGGGACCCTGCTTCTATTTCTCAGCTTAATAAAAGTGTTCATGGTGTTTAAATGTTAATCCCATGTTTTGTTGCTGCTTTAAGACAGATCTCATTCATTTTATTGAGAAAGTATCTTTCAAATCAAAGTTTACAAAGTTGTTTTTAAAGAAGTTTGGACTTTATCACGTGATTTTTTGTCTAAAGAGGTGGTCTTTATTCTCTTAGCCACGTTATAGCCTTCCCTTAGATTACCTCTCTCATCCTCTACGAGCACACACGCTCGGCTCAGTGACGGGCCTCCCCACGCACAGGCTGTCCGCGTCCCAGTGCCAGTGCCCGACCTGCCCGTGGCAGGAACATGCTGAGCCCCTGACCTGGCGCCACGCCCACGAAGGCCTGGGAGGTGGCAGTTGCTTTCCTTGGATCCCTTCCATCCTGGGAGGACGGCCACTTGTTCTGTCCGGAGCACACGAGCCTCTGCATGGGAATGCCCTTCCCCTGGGTCACGCCGTTGCCAGCGCCGTCATCCCAGCAGCGCCTCTGCTCGGGGAACCTTTCCACAGCAGGCCTGTGCCGAGGACGCCTGCCCACTCAAGGCCCTGGTGCCGCTCAGAAGCGGCTGGCCTGACAAAGCGGAGACATGGCCCTCGGAGGACTCGGGTATGCCCTAATTAGCACCAATACCCAGAAGATGATCTAGGACTTGAATCAGGATCTGACGCGTGGGGCCGACTTTTCCAAAGCCAGCGCACGGCTTCCAGGAACGAAGGCTGGAAGAGGGGGTGGCTCCTCCTGTTACACCATTACCCAGCCACAGAGGCTGGGCCCTCCATCCCTTTTTCTCTCTGCTCATTTGGAGATGTTGGTTCTCAAACGAGGGATGCTCCAGCAGGTGACAGACAGTGGCTTCAGGACACTGAAAACTGAGATTGCCACTGGCCATGTTAAACTTTTCATGCCCTTGAACCTGCCATAGATGACCCTAGACATGCAGCTTGTGCTCTCTCTCTATATAAAATTGATTTCAGAGGGAGGAAGGGAGAGGGAGAGAGAGAAACATCAATGATGAGTCATGGATCGGCTGCCTCCTGCACGCCCCCTGCTGGGAATTGAGCCCGAAACCACCCCGATCGGGAATCAGACCGTAATCTCCTGGATCCCAGGTCGATGCTGAACTGCTGAGCCACACCAGCCGGGCTGCAGCTTGTATTCTTGTGTAAATTTTAGTGTTGGTCTCCTGTTATGTCTTAACATTTTATTTTCTTCCATTTTTTAATTTTTTTTTAGTTTCTCACCCAGAATTATGCCTCCTGTTCCTTATTTCAACAGCTTTCTCTGATATCTGCTCCCTAAGGTTTTTTCTGTTAATCATTCATTATCTTTATGTTTATCTTTATTTCTTTTTCTTATCCTCTGGTTCATTTAAATGAACATTTTTACTTTCTCTGGTCGAGAATATAATTATACTATTTCTCGTTTTATAGCATTTAAGAATATCCATTTTTATCAAATTCAGATTTTCATTTACAAAGTGTTAGTCTTGTTATTGCTTTTTAAATTTTTAGTGAGATTGAATATTGTCATGATTACCGGGTCTCTATTTTTTCTCTTGAAAAGTGTTGGTTATTTGCCCATTTTTAAGATGAGATTTTTTTCTTTTGCTCACTGTTTACGTTTTAAAAAAACATGGAAGGATATTGATTTGGACATATCTTGTATGTTGAAGTGGTTTTTCCCTTAGTCTTCCTTTGATTTGGGTTTTTACCTACCTACATTTTAAGCTTTATACTGCCGTTTAATGTACTCTTTCCTCACTTTGTTTTGCTTGAATTTTCCCCCAGATAATTAATCAGTTATTCCAAGTCTGCTTACAGAACAAATCTCCCCCAGTGGTTGGGAATGATGTCTTTACCCTATGCTGATGTGCACCTTGTGTTATGTGTACAATTTTGATTGTCGAGGATCTGTTGTTGGGCTTTTCAAGTTTTGGATGTCTTCTAGGTATCTTAAAAGAAGAGCATTTTTCTGGTTGTAGAATTATCCGCAAGTTGAATTTGGAGCACGGTTTCCTCATGAAACCATAATGCCGGTGGGTTGAGGGCTCAGAGTTTGGCGAGAGTGAGGAAACTGAGAGCGCGACGTTTTATGCAATTACTTGTATCTTCAGGGTCTTCTCAGATGCTTTCTCACGTCTCGGGGGTGGTGGGATGTTGTGGTTTGCTGGGCTTTACAGGCAACGCTAAGTCCTGATAGGTGGCATAATTGCCTGGTGTCCCACATTTATTTAACCTCTACCAGCCGGCAGTGGCAAATGGTTTCTTAAAAGTAGATGAGTCACTTGCCACTGAAGGCAAGACTTTCCTACAGAAGTCTAGCGATGCTTATAGTGCTTCTCCCAGGAAGATGTGTTCAGCAGGTCCCACAGGGGATCCTGAACTTAACAAGGGACGTCACCATTGGACCTGTATGGTTCTGAGTGTTGATGGGCAGAGCTATTTCCTTCATGGCCTGGACCAGATCAAAGGTCTTTTTTCCCCCTCTGGTTTACACTCAAACCTGGAAAACTTTCAGGTTCCTTAATACATGAAGCAGAGGAGCACACTAGGCTGTGGCAAGCATTGTTTCCAAAATCCAAATGGGCCCATGAAACCTGGGACCATTGGTTAGTGTGAGGAAGGGTGAGGTGCGACACATTTCTTCACCTTGGATGGAATTTTCTAGCACACATCAGGCACTGATTCAATTTTCCTTTCTTGAATTTTGCCAAATGGAATCTGGCCATATGTCTGTCCTTGTGTCTTCAATCAATCAAGTGCTAATTACGGCTTTAAGGGCCATCCATAACCCTGTCAATAGCTTTAGGATAGCCTTTTACTTATATATTCTACTCTCAATGGTCAAGTGTGTTCTTTCCAATTACAGGTCATTACAATGCTTCTAAGAACATCATTATATGGTAGATACAGGAGGGTTGGTGGGCTCTATGGTCTTGCTCTTCACTTCTGACTATAAAGGAAAAAATATTCAATGTGTCATAATTGAGTACGGGGTTTGCCACACAGTTTTGAAAATACCCATTACCCAGGTAAGGAAGGACATTTCTATTCCTAGTTTTCGAAGAGTTTCTAGTCAGGAATGGATGTTGGATTTCACCAACATCTTTCTATCACCTACTGAGCTGCATGCGTGCTTTCGCTTCTACTCTGTCAGTGTTGTAGTGGAAACACGAGGTCCATATCCAGTGGGCCGCGGCTCTTCGGTGTGTTCAACCTTTCCACTGCCGACACCTGCAGCTCTTTCCCCAAAGGCGGTCTTGGAAGTTGCACAAGGCTCTTCTGCTCATGCCCAAGGCAGGCTTCAAGTGCCTGGAAGTGAACCTTCCTTCCTTCCTCCTCCCCACAGGGCCGGCCACCTTCAACCAGCGACTGGCAGGAGTTGGTATTTAAATACTCCAGGTTCTCCTTTGGATGGGACACGTCTGAGGCCTGTGTTTTATACCATTTGCTTAGCTCCCCGCGGGCTGGAACTCAGGTGGCCCACGCTGACGGCTGGCTTGGCAACACCGTCTTCTTTTCTCCGTCTTACCCCCCCTCCTCTACTCGCGGTTCTGGAACCTCCCATATAAATCCACCTCACTCGAATCCTGGCCCCACTGTCTGCTTTGGGGCCACTGTCTGCAATTTAAGACCACTGAGAACCTCATTGTCGGTTTTTTCCAATCTGGCGTTCCTGAAGTAAAACACAATTATTCCATGTGGCGTATTATACATTGATGGCCTTGTTCGGTTACTCTAGAGGATTTTTGCACCTATATTCATGAGTTAGGTGAGCCTGTAGTTGCCCTTTCTCACTGCCACTGTGGGGTGTGCGAGCAACGCAGTGCTAGTCTCGTAGAACGAGTCGGAGAGCGGGCCAGTTGCTGTTCACTGGAATGGCCTGTGAAAGGCTGGGGCTGTCACTTCCTTGCGTGTGTAGAGGGATGCTTGAAGCCGTCACGGCCCAATATTTTTTAGAGTTTGATTTTCCATCCTGTAGAGTGTATGCATATTCTGAAGCCTCCAGGGCGCCGTTTCACCCCGACCTCCAGACCCTATCGGGTGATGCCGTCATTAGGAGGCCTGAGGGGCTAGTGGGGAGGACTACGCTGGTGATTCAGGCCCGGAGGAAGGTCAAAGGAGCGTTGAGGCAATTAATCTAATCATTTTCGGAATCAATGAACGTGCAGGGCCATCTCCAGAAAACAGATACACATCTACAGAAATACAGACATGGTTTCAGTGGGCTCACGGGCTTCGCCATGCTCACTTACTAACTCAGGTTGAGAGCCCTGGTTTTAGAAGATATTTTATCTCCTGCTTTATCCTCAAGTGTTTTCATCAGCTTGTTTCATTTGTAAGTCATTTGTAAGTCGTTAAGAAAGAGCCAAAGATTCTGACGTGGATTTAGGCAAGCAATTCAACTTTTTATGATTTCATCTTTTAAAAAGACATTACTTAACCTTGGAAATCAAGGTCGAGAAAATCAGATACCTTATTTATTCTATCTTTATTTGCTTCTATAGTCCTAGTTACATACAAAGTAATAGTCCCAGAGGGATGCAATATAAGGTGAAAATGACTGGAGGGTCTCCTTAATTTGTTATAGCTTCTATGCCATGTTTTTTTTTTCCTCAAAAAGGCCAATGGGTCAGATTTTTGGTAGCATAGTGACAAAGACGTCTTATTTTGGACACTGACACAACGAGTCCACTGAGAGTTTGCCCCCAGCTAGCACATGCCCCTTATTATGAGGGAGCATGGTCAACATCATTGGTACAGACACAGATCTGTCTTGCCTTAGAGCTGACCAATCTAAGGGCCTGATCTTTGGATAAACGTGAATTACATGGTGGATTTTCCTGGACTGACTGAATTTGAATCAGTCTACTAATTTATGCTTGAATGTATAAGATCTTTAAAGTCCGGATAGACTTAACACCATAATATTTATCTTACCATTATTTTATGCATTTTAAGTATTAAACTTTGAAAGAAAATAAATATCTAAGTTAATAAAATAGTGCAATCAAATCCTTTATTTATTTTTCTCATTAGACTGAAATAATAAACCAAATGACCAAGAAAAATGTCAATCAAAGGTTTAGCATGAAACATTAATTCTCAGAAGATAATGTCAAGAATATTATGAAAATATGCACATTGCCTGTAATTGAATTGCAGAAAATCAAATGCATTTACCTTCGAAAAGCAGAGGTATTCATTGCCTTCAAGCTTCCGCTTAAGACCTTAGGCTGGGAGCTGAGGGTCTTCTGGTTTTGTTAGGAAAGGAAAATGGAGCATCTCTCTGGAAGGGAAACTTAGGTCATTCCTGTCTCAACCCGCATCCATTCCACAGCGGATGTGGACCGTGCAAACAGTTCTGCCCACTAGGGTAGAAAACAGGTTCTCAACAAAACAGTCTAAATGACCATAAAACCAAAAATAAGCCCGGAGCATTAAAAATTATAATCCACTTAACAAGCGAACACCGAACACAAGATCTTCAATCAGAAATTTGTCGTCCTTTGCATATCTATTGAGCCAACGACCACATTTTAACTTTTAATGAGGAGACATTAAGATGTCTTCAGGAGCAAAGAACAGAATGACAAAGCTACAGAAATTCACAAAGCTCGAAGGAAGCACACTTTTAGCCTCAGCAAGAAGTGCTCTTCCGTGAAGTCAGGGAATCCCGGTGACCCCTCTGTTTTCTCCATTCACCTCCAAGGCAAACTTTCCAGGAGCAACATTGCTTTTCGACAGTAACAATGGTGATTATAATAGCGGACAGCTGTCAAAACCAGAGTGTACATTCTTGAGTCAAGAGACCCTTGGACCTCAATAAACACCATATATTAAAGAAACATAGCAAGTTCCAACAAGCATACACACAACAAAATCAATTCATTTATCAGAGACTGATACAATTCTGAATATGCATTTTCCAGAAGGAAGCAGAGGCCAACTGAGGCCGCCTGCAGGTGTCAAACCTGTGGAAGTGAAACAAGGCATTACAGGGTCCACACAATCTAAGGATCATGTGAGAAACAAACGCTTTATCAAAAAGAGTTGGTCGATGACCCAACATATAGATATTTCTATGCATATATTTATATATATAATGATAAAAACCAGCTTGCATGAAGGTCATAGTCTATCTATTTTGAAGTTATAGCACACATACTAGAAGCAATGTACAGAATCGGTCAGGTTTGCATATACAGCAGTTGCAAAATGAATTAAAATACATTGAAATAGAGAACACTCAAAATGTATTTATATAAACCTCCCAGGATGGACAGGGATTGGCCGCAATCAGTAACTTGCCACCATCATCGAACAAGAACTGTAATGAAGAAAAAGGGGGAAAAATCCAAGAAAAAAGGGAAAATTAAGAAGAATTCTTTCTTGTATTATTTCTTATCGAAAATAAGGTTCTCCTTGCCTCGCAGCGTCGATGACTTTGTTCCTGCCCCCCCACCACGGGGGTGCCGCTTGATGACAGTTTATGCTCTGTAGTCTTTTGATCTGTTTGCTTCCTGCAGATAACGGGTCTTTTAGTAGGAAATGGTGGTTTCTGTAGTAAATATTTACTATCCCGGTGACATTCAGGCCAACCCCTGAGCGGTCGGGCAGTGAGATGATGCTTTAAGTCGCCGGAAGGAAAGGGGGGAAAAATAGATCCTGCTATTAGAAGATGTCCTATCACTTCTCACTAATTCTCTTGAAATGAAAGACCAGTGATTTGCCCAAGAAAACAGTATGAACAAAGCGTGTGAGAGCCTCTTCGTGTACGCTCCGGAAGCAGGTGCTCCTGGTCTAGGAAATTAGCCTATTGTGGGTGCGGAGTGGTGCTTGGAGTTTAGGGTCAACTTTGCTGTCCGCTCCGTAGAGTTTACAGGCGATTTGCTCTTTGCTTTAAGAAGAGAAAGTGATATTGGAAAAAAGTCAGCACTTTAGACTAAAGCAAAGCACCCTTCACAAAGCCACAAACAAGAAGCAGGACAGAAAGTCCATGGCTTGTAGCTATCCTGGCACCTGCGGAAGAAGTTATAAGATATTCGCTCATCTTGAAGATTTCCAACGCTCCTTATTAGGCTGTTTTAAACACATACACATATATATTTAATTAGCTGGCCAGCTTGGCTCTGGTGCTCATGAGTGTCTTGGCATGCACTGCAAATGACAACACATACAAAGCAGTTCAGTCCCGGGAAGTGGGTCGGGCTGGTCTGTTTTCAAACAATGCCACTCCACAGTGGGGGACAGCGAGAGGAGCGAGCCCCAAACACCTTCCCCCGTCGCTCCGTGCAGGTCGTTCCCTACCGTCAGGGGCGGGACCTAGAGACACAGCCTGCGTCACTGTCACTGCCGCCTGAGCCTGAGCGGAAGGGGGCACAGCCCAGGCCCAGCCGGGCCTCCAGGGCATGGCCTGCGGTCTGGGTCGGCTGCGTGTGGCCGTTCTCCTCCAGGGGACCGTCCTTCTCAGGGTTTACCCTTGAACTCTGAGGACAAGCTAGTGCTCTCAGGAACTGACAATTTTTGGAAGAGCTTGGAGACTGTGTAAGGGGGAGAATTCAATTGTATTTTTGCAAGTTTTCTTCATATGTTTTATCTAATAAGCTTCTAGTTACATAATGTGTGAACTTCCTTGATCAGTAGGGAAACAAGAATATAATCAGGCTCAAAGCATTTTTTCTTTCTTTCTTTCCTTTAATTGGAGAAGTTTAAAAGGGTTTGAAGGGGGTAAGGGTGGAGAAATCCAGCCTTGCGGGTATTTCAGCTAAATCACGTTAGGCCCACAGTGTCACCGAAAACAATCGAGGCAAAAACTTGTACCGTCAACGCGTCACTGTGGCGGGAATGTTTGGGGCTCGGTTCTCCAATGATCACCTGGTGGCCCCGCCTTGCCGTGTTTCTGTTAGGGTTCTTTAGAGCTGTCACTGATTCATTTGGTAGGTGGGCCATACGTTAAACACAGTGTGCCCCCACAGAAACCTAAGGACCGAAGACCCAGAGGTTAGCGATGGGCCTCGGGAGAGTGATCTTTCTCTCCAGCTGGGCACTAAGGTTCAAAACTGTGACAGTGACAGCACAGTAAACGTGCAGCTCTAAGAGCGAAGGCCGTGCAAGGGAAACACGCTCCATCTATGCAGAACCCAGCACCGAGCTTCCAAAGCTAACCAGCGTTCTCGCTGTCCTTTGAGGGGAGATTCTTGCCCAGGGATTCATCTTTCGAAAAACCCCGAAAGGGAATGATTGATCACAAGGCTCCCTAGGTAGCCAATGGCACGGACGCAACGTCTGATATTGAACAGGAGTTTGAAAATGCCAAGACCAAGAAAACTAAGTAACATGGTTCACTCTTCAGAAAAGGTATTCTGTGAAACCATGGTTCCCTTTCAGCGTGGGCATTGCAAACCGGCTCAAAGGCACCGAAACTGTGTGGTCATCTCCCCTTTCTAAGGCGGTCAACCCATCAGAGGAAACCCCTCACCCATCATCCCTGTGGGATATACAGGGAACATCATATCTTATATAACGTTCATTATAACATTTCCTACCACCCTATGTCCAGCATGTGCAAGTTAAAACAAAATTCATGTGAGCAGTGTTATTGCAAAGGAGTCTAATAATTACACAGAAAAGAATACATGTTTTTACTGTTCATGTTCTTTTTCTTAAAAAATTTATCTTTGTTGTTAAAAGTATTACAGATGTCCCCTTTTCCCCCCATTGATCCTCCCTCCCCCCAGGCCTTCCCCACATTATTGTCTGTGTCCGTGGGTTATGCACAGATGCACGTAAGTTCTTTGGTTAATCTCTTCCTACCCACCCCCTTCCCTCTGAGATTCATCAGTCTGTTCCATGCATCTATGTTTTAAGGCTCCTCAAACTCTGACCTGCCGTATTATAGCCAATATACCATCGTAACATAGTACTCTCCTCCCCCCGCCCAAATTATTCATCCACTCCAGGCATATCCATTTCCTGGCATATTTTTAATTAAGTGACATTTATTTCCGTCAGGCCAATTACAAAATTTTCCTTTCCTGCACAGTAAATTAGAAAGCAAATCACTGATTGTTTGTCTCTTCTTTCTATATTTTATTTATGCCTTGAATGAAGAGGTGTGTACTTTATCTTTGTAATCCCAAACACGTAGACAGTGAAATTCTAGAATCTAAAATGCTATAATTTGTCCTGTGAACGCGTCTCAAATAGTCGTCATAGTCAATTTCATTCAGAGGTTCACTATCCTGGACATAACATTATTAACTCTTCTGAGTACAAACCTTGTTTATCAGACACACTATGGTCTGTTTTATAGACAGTTATTATTATTTTTTTTGTAAAAAGCAAACTTTGGCCCCTCATCCTGCTCTATTCTGTCACAGGTAGAAATGTTTTACTTTTGTGAACAAACAAGAGCCAGGATTGTAGTCAGGAGCCGTGGGTTCCAACGGTCTCGCTCCACTCACCTCTAAGAGCCCAAATAAGGTACTTAGTTCTTCCATGTTTTCTAAAGTGAGCGGAATAACTATTCATGTATTTTCTTCCTATTAGTATGCCAGACAGTGTGTTGGAATAGGCCCTTCCCTCCCCTCCCCTCCCCTCCCCTCCCCTCCCCTCCCCTCCCCTCCCCTCCCCTCCCCTCCCCTCCCCTCCCCTCCCCTCCCCTCCCCTCCCCTCCCCTCCCCTCCCCTCCCCTCTTTGCTCTATGCCCAGGCCAAGCAGGACAGCCCGTTACCCCCTACTATGACCATGCATTTAAGCGGCTCTTGCCCTGACACAACCTGCCGTCCCCTGTGTCTGTCCCCACCAGCTCCTTGCCATCTCTCGTCTCTGACCTTCAGCCGTCCTTCGGCGTTGCCTTTCCTACGGCCGCCGCGTGGCTCACACTGACCTGTAATCCATCATTTTCATATCGTATCGCAGTGGTGACCCTACGCACTCCTTCAAGGCCACGGGGGACATTTACGCATCAGTTTTCATTACACTCAGTGTCTAACACGCGCCTGCAGAGCCTTTAAACGTTTGCCCCCAACGCAAGAGGCTGTGCGAGGAGGGACGGGAGATGCTATTATCTAAGAGCACGAGCAGAGACGCCCGGGCGAGGGGCTGCCCACGGAACCTGAGATTTCTCTCGCCCCGAAGGACGTTTCTTGACCTCCTTCGACTTCTCGTGACAAAGATGCCTGTCGTTTGTTTTTGTTTTTTTTTAAAAATATATCTTTATTGATCTCAGAGAGAGGACAGGAGAGGGAGAGAGAGAGGCAGAAACATCAATGATGAGAGTCATTGATCGAGCCCGCAACCCGGGCACGTGCCCTGACCGGGAATCGAACCCCGATCGCCTGGATCCTAGGTCGACGCTCAACCGCTGAGCCCCGCCCGGCCAGGTCCTTTCGTTTGTTCTTAGGTTTATTCGCGCAGCGCTCTCTCGGGCGTGATTCCCTAACCCGTTTGCTCCGCGCCGCAAGCGGAAAAGCCTAGGAAGCCTTCCCGTGAGTCCCAGGAGCTAGAAACCCAGCTTCCAGGTTTTCACACCACACGCGACACGCAGGCAGCCACGCCGCCTTCCCTGGGGTGGGATGAGCGGGCCTTCCCAAGACGGTGTCTGCCCGGTGAGAGTCTGCCCAGGAGAAACATGGAAGGAAGTCTCTAAGGTTTTACCTTCATGGTTACAGTGATTTCACAGAACAACAGCAAACTCCATCTACTTCTTAAAAACAAAAAACACGAAGAAACGACAGCTCAGTAGTTGAGACCGTGGTACCTCAGCCATCAGGTAGAGACGTTGCGCAGTTCACCGCCATCTCATGATTGTCATTGTCACTGACTGCTAAGTCCCCGACTCCCCGCCCCATTGAACTCAGCACAGGGTCCCAGACTGAAAAGCCCGCCTCGGGCCCCTCACCTGTCAGCCAGATGGAAGAGCTTAGCTGCCTTAGCACCTCCCTCTTCAGACTGTGCCATCTGCTCTGCCGAGTCTTCCTCCCTGGGCCGACCGGCCGGAGGCTGGAACGCGGGGCCCGCTGAGTCACGCTGCACCCCCTTCCTGCTCAGGACTGGGCATCTCCCGCGTGTCAGGGAAGGCGCAGTAGGCGCGTCACATGCATTGTGCTAGTTCAGCTCCACCCCCCTGTCACCCCACCGATCAGGAGCGTGGGGCTCAGCCACGGGGAACAGCGCCCCCTAGGGCGCAGGCAGTAAAGCAAAGGAACAGGAACAGGAACCAGCGACGCAGTCAGAGCGCCTGGATGCAGATGAGCCCCCCTCTGCACCCCCGGGGCAGGCAACCTGGCCCCATTCACTGTCTCCACGTCTGCTAAATCAGGACCTGAAGCTAATATTTATATGAACACTAATCTTTTCCAAGAGAATGCACTGGCCGTAACACGCTTTAGAGAAAAACATTATTTGATATAAAACTTCTTTCCCCAACTCTGAGCTCATAAATACTGGATACGAAAACATCAGCCTCCTAGTTTTCCTAAACATTAATAATAAATGCAGTTTGTTTTGCTCCATGTAGTGGACCAAATGTCTTATGATTTAATAATATTTTGAACTTTCCATATAATAGACTTTTAGAACTTAAAGGCTCCTCCACATTCACTTAAATACTTGGGTGAGAGATGGCTTCACCATTATTCTTACACGTCTTCTTCTTTCTAAGAGCTTGTCTTTTCCAAGCTTTTTACTCAAATTTCATAGACTGGGACCAAAGATTTAGCAGATTGTTCAAAGTGCCACCATTAGTGATGCAGAGAAACACCCAGAGCTCTTGGCTACCAGGAAAGATCATCACAAGGGGGCTTGAGTATTTAACTCAAGGGACTGAGTGTTGACCAAGACCTAGACAGTTTACCCCACCTAAAGCTCACCAGCTTCCAAACACCCACTTTCTCTGGGCCGTGAATCTCTGATGCATTAATTTCCGACAAGAGTTCAACTTGTAGGTGGTTTAGATAAGATATGGGAACAGTCACAATTCAGGATATCTGTAGATTTAGGTACAATTCTCCATCTGTTTTTCTGTTTTATTTTTGGTTTGAGCATCTAGCAGAATCGAAAGAAGCAAAAAGAGAGAAAGACAACAATTTCTCTCCTGCTGGGGCTCCGTGGTCTGACTCCAGAGCCTTTATTTTGTAAAATCGAGTATTAGTGATGCTTATCACATGAACAAACCTACAAATGGAAACCCCCCAATAATGAAAGGAGCCACCATCCAGTGATGTTACTTTGCCCGTGAAGAGGCCCGGCTTATACAGAATGGGGTGTCCAGCTCTGGGACAGACTAGGCTTTGACACACCTCTCCTTTGTCACAGACGCCAGCTTCCAGAGCTAAAGTAGCTGCAGGAGAAAATCCGAGCTGGCTTTTAGTGCAATTTTCATTCCAGCTCACACACACTAAGCCACCATTGAAGGGGAAAAGTCAAATAATAGCATAATTCTATCCTATAATTTTTTGAAAAGAATATCTTTCTATTAGAATTTGTATGGGTCCAGTGCCAATTTCTTCCAGAAATCCTCTATTTTTTAAAATGTGCTTCATTATGACCCAATATACAAACTGCTTATTTTATTGAGCCCGGGCATGCTGGCAGTCACCGTTTAAATGTCCTTTCCTGCTTCCCCTTAGTCAGCAAATGTACATTCTCTGCTAGTTATGAGGCCTCTTATTGCAGCTCAGGGAAGGAGGTGCGGCTGCCCACGCTGGCAGGTCTAAATGACAAGGAGCATGGGGACAGCCATTCACCTCAGAATGTTCCTGACTCTCTCATTTACAATGAGTCCCTGCAGGCTTTCAGGATTTCAGTCTCCTCCTGTGACTCAAAAAGGGGACACATCAAAGTGATCCTGCCTCCCACCTGCTAGACCCACAGTGCGCGTTGCAACAGCACAGTGTCACTGTAGTTTTCTCATCCAGGTAGGAACTGCTCTGGGTGCAGACAGGACGATGGTGATGATGATGACAATGATGTGATGACAATGATGATGTAATAATGACGATGATGACGACAACAACGATGACGATGATATGATGGAGATGATGATGATGTGATGACAATGGTAATGGTGTGATGATGATGACAGTGATGATGATGATGTGATGACAATGGTAATGGTGTGATGATGACAGTGATGATGATGATGTGATGATGATGTGATGACAGTGGTAATGGTGTGATGATGATGACAGTGATGATGATGATGTGATGATGATGATGTGATGACAATGGTAATGGTGTGATGATGACAGTGATGATGATGTGATGATGATGATGTGATGACAATGGTAATGGTGTGATGATGACAGTGATGATGATGATGTGATGATGATGATGTGATGACAATGGTAATGGTGTGATGATGATGACAGTGATGATGATGATGATGTGATGATGATGTGATGACAACGGTAATGGTGTGATGATGATCATGTGATGATGATGATGACTGATGATGATGATGATGTGATGATGATGTGATGACAACGGTAATGGTGTGATGATCATGTGATGATCATGTGATGATGATGACGACAGTGATGATGATGATATGACAATGATGATGTGAAGATGAGGTGATGACGATGATGATGATGTAATGATGACGATGTGATGCTGATGATGACAACAATGATGACAATGATGTGATGGTGATGACAATGATGATGTGATGATGATGATGATGATGTGGATGGTGGCAGCAGTAGCTAATATTCCTTGAGCACCTGCTATTTCTTTATCCCTGACTGTGGTCTCCGAGGCTGCTACAATGGTTCTGCTGATGGAGGAACTTTGCTGAGAGGGGAATGCAAGGTGGCCAGGTTTCCTCAGCAGGCAGGTGAGGCAGCTGAGGTTCAAAACCAGTTCTGTTGGACTCTATAAGCTACTTCGCGTCATCTCACCTGGCGATTTGGCACACCTGGAAACCTCGCTTTCTCAACTCTGCCTCTTAGAAATGTGTGGGAATGTGAGTGGCTTTGAGGAAGGGGAAGGAGAACATATCACTGAGTGGAGAAACAAATGAAATATTTTCAAGCAATGATGCTTTCATGACATATTTAATAACTGCTTAATACATAAATAAGGATAATTTATGATTAGCTCTGCATTTACAGGTATATAGATAAATGCTGTTAAAGTGATTGAAACTATTTACTCATGGAGCTTGAATGAACCTGCCTCCAGCATGTGTGTTTTCTTATTAATCAGCAAACTCGATACTCATGATATGAAGGTAGATATCAATCCACACCTTGCCGGAAGGATCGCAAATCCCGTATTAAGGATTGCCCAGACCTGTGTTTGCTGCACACGGTTGAAAAATGCCCAATTTGTTTAAGGGCTTAAATAAGTGTGTTAACTTGGGGACGGTACTGGAGGAGACTGTGAGGAAAGCTGGGACCCGTGTGGGGTGACTTTGCCGCAGGCCCCGAGGCCCCGGGGCACTTGTCCCAGGGGAGGGTAGGAGAGCTCGCCCCGAGGGAGGAGCTGGGGCTGTTCACTGTGGAGCAAAGAGGCCAGAGGGATGTGTGCTCCTATCGGAGCCACCACTGTCTGACGGGAGAGACAGGCCTGGTCCCACCCACACTGCCTGCAGGTCATCCTCGAACCCGTCGCCAGCCCCACCAGAGGAAAACTCCTCACCAAGGAGGGAAACACGCCTTGTACTTAGGGAAATGGCAGCCGAGAGACTCAGTCAAAGATCCGAAGTAAAAGAAAGAAGGAAAGAGACGGAGTTGTGACTATGGTCTCATTTTCACACATTTTCTTATATAAACAGAAATAGAGAAAGCTACCACCATACTTTATAAGCACAGTGATTTGCTAAGTTAAAAATTAATTTTAATTGTTCAGCAATTTTTTTTTTTGAGGAAAAATTGTTTGAGGACCTAATGCCATAGGATACAAAAAAGCACCAGTGATACAGCTTCAGAAAACGCACTTGTTTTAACATGAGTAAGATTTCTTAAGATGCCCACATAGTTTCCAAGTTTGAGTCAATGCTTTCACCCTTTTCACTAAAGTAGCTATTTCAGAATTATCTGGATTAGAATATTTTATACCTTATCCTCATAACAGAAATTTTCTTAGCCATTGGAATGAAGCCAGTTGAAGCCAGAGATAGTTGAAGATTTAAAAAATCCATATCCTACTTATCAAGGCAAATAAAATGATACAACTACATGGTTGCAAGGGACTGCTCCTCAGACTTCCTACAGGGGATTTTTTATGAAACATAATCTAAAATAGAGGAATATTGTTGTCATAGGTGTGGAATGAGGGATAGCCCAAGGGCTATTTTCTAACCCTCTCTCTCCATTGATGCCCAAGTGGTCTGGGGTTGTTTCCTTAAAGATCGACCAAATTACATAAAGATGTATGTATCTTCTTAGCAATATTCCCTCATAAGAGCTTTGTCAAAACATAGCGTTCAATTCCGAAACAGGTATTTAACTCTAACGACGTGCTAAGCACAGTGCCAGGTGCTTCAACACCACCAAAAGCATCGACGCGCAATTCGCACCGGCCCCTGCCCCCCGCCCCCGCCCCCGCCCCCCGCATCGGCGTTTTATTTAAACTGTTCACTTCCTCGAACCTCATGTGGGCAGCTGTGCGGGAAGGCTCACACCCCCCGGGGCAGCGGGGTGCCTTGCGGGCACAAGCTTTCTCAGGACCGTTACTTTATTTCTTTAAAAACTTTTATATTTTCAGATCTTTGGAAGGAGAGTGAGTTTTTATGTTCTAAAGTTTTTTATTTTTCTATTGAGTGGTTGTGATTCTACTGCTTGGTCCCTAAATGCAGCATTTCTCAAGTCATCTCTTTACAATGCCAAGAGAAGTGAGAAAATTGCCTTCATAACAAATACATTTTTTAATCAGAAAAATAAAGTATGAAATATTTTCCAAATGGCTGAAGAAGATGCTGTTAAGGACGTAGCTACAGGGCTTGGCACCTTTGTATTTTGAAGTCTGCGGAATCTGACTGCATTATTTAATCTTCATTACAATTCCTGTGTCCGTGAAGGTAATCAATGTGCTTCATTTGAACTTCTCATTTTTACTTTTCCAACAGTCCCATAGTGGTAGGCCACAGAGAGCGAGCAATTCTAATTCTTAGCTTTTAAAAAAATTTATCTTTATTCTAACTCCTAGCTCTCACAATTCCCTCTAATTCAAGCACTCAGAGTTTAATTTAGATCTTATATCGAGTCTGTTTTGTGCACACAAGGCTCTGAATTCATGCAAAATGCTCTCTGAGACTTTCTGAAGCAGTCATATTAAATGGAACATAATTACCCTTTGTAAATATTCCAGTGTATTGATTTTCCTTGACACTCCCAATGACCACACCATCGCTCATCACTTTGCTCCAGCTCTGAATCGGGGACTGAATGAGTCATACCATTGAGAGGAAAAATGACTGCATAATGTTTTCTTTATGGACTTTATATGCGCTTGATTTATTTAGTCAATATATGTTTATCAAGCTCACCCACTTTGCTTAGAAAAATAGAACGAATAATTTGATGGTCAGATTCTCCACTCAGATCCCAGGAAAGAAGAGAGAATGTTCTTAATCTCAATGCTACTAGCGATTTCTGAGTACCCCATCTTCCTAATATACACACAGACACACGTGTACGTGTGTGTCTATATACACATGTGCACCTGTAAATACATGATCATGTGTGTGTATATATATTTAATTTGTTGTGAGCTCCACAATCACACAATACCATTGTTTCACTTTACCTTTCTTTCTTTACTTATTAAGTATATTTTACTTGATGGTTTGGTTTGTTTTCCCTCTCACAAGCTGTCATTGCCTATTTTTAAAGTTGGAAAATTTTAAATAATGTTTTTTCCCCTTATAACAAAAGCAGTAAGTTATCATTGTTCAATGTTATCGATAGGGACACAAGAATCAAGTAATTAAAAATCATAACTTGAATTTCTTCCTGTCGTCTAAGCACAAGCCTCGGATGGATTTCAAGTTTTGCATTCTGTATTTCTTTAAAGTCTTCCTTCTTTGACTCATCACTGACAGCCCCTGCAAGGCCAGTTCTTGCCCCGGTAGGGCCAGGCGGCGTGTGGCCCTCACCTTCCTCATTTCACTGCTGCCGTCATGAGAATATATGGGCACAAGGCACCAATGGGCATGTAAGCCCAGCAAGTGGGTATCACTTGGGAGGCCTGGGCAGTGCCGTGGTCTCTCTGCACATATATAATTGCATTTAATCCTCAAAGTGAGGACATGGAGACACACACGGCCCTGAGTGATGGGGCTGAGATGTGAGCCGTCTCCCTCCCTCGCCGCTGTGCCTACGCCTCTAGGAGCGTGCGGCTGGGCCACAGGCAGGTCAAAGAAGCAGCTTTGTGTTTCTCTCTGCTCTTTGCAGCTGAGACAGATGCACTTGTGTCAAGAACAGCTGGCAGCGTGTTCCTTGGGAGAAGGCGCCCTCACCTTGCTTTGAGGACCTGGGTCACCTTGACCGGGAAAGTGAGATCTTTGCCGCCACTTCTTCACCCTTTGGTCATCTACCCAGAAAGTGCTTCTCTGGCAGCTTCATGAAATCGTTAGAGACAGGAGCTTAGGACACTGGCAGACCTGCAGCGTGTCCCTCCTCGGCTGCAGAGCTCCTGGTGGTCACGGGTGAACCTCAACGTGGCCATCCACGCACCGGGGAGCCCTGCAGCCCACAGCGAGGCCTTGGGTTTGCAGACCCAGCTAGTTACTGAGTTTCAATGAGTTAAGTTAAATATGGTTTGCGGGAGAACCTAGCCAATCTAGACTATTTATCTACATAATTCCAGTTCAAACAGATCTCCAGCGCATTCCTTGGCCTGTATTATCCAGAGCATTGCCTCAAATCTATGTTTCGTCTCATTCGTAGACACCTGGTGTACACAGCAGCCACTTAACTGATAGAACTGTAATGATGAAATTAATTTTACCAGTGTAAGCAGCCAAGTTGGATCATTTACACCAAAATCAACATTAAGGTCCGAATTACACGCCTGGCTCTCTACCTGGACGCGGACCGGTTCCTGGTACTTTGGATCAGGAAAACCACCTCCTGCCAGCGCCTCGGCCCCCCCCCCCCCAGCAGCTCCGGCTTCAGCCTGAGGCCGTCCTGCCGGCCGGGCAGTCTGGAAAGCCGCCACGCTTACCCGGCCGCGGCGCAGGGCAGCGCTCGGCTTCTAGCGGCTGGAGCGGCTGCTGCTCCCGCTCGGGCTCGCACCGTGGTGGGAACGCAACCACCATATTTCAGAGTCCAGAGAATGAGCGGTCCCGCGGAGCGGCCAGAGGCCCCCACAGACGCCGCCCGGGGAACGTCGCGACACCTGAGCCGCGCCAGCTGCGGACCGCGGGGGCCGAGAGGACACCTTGCCGAGTTCACCTCGATACCGGAGAACAGGTCCCAGCAAAAGACCCGCGTCTAATGAAGTATTTAGTGGCATCTCTCACACACACACACACACACACACACACACACACATCCCATAGTCAATGACAGAAGAAATTTTCTCACCCATAAGAACTTTTTAGAGCGCACGATTCTCATAATTTACCACTCACAGAAATGCCTATTTCTAGTTCTAGGCTCAACTTTTGATCCGATAGGTGCTGCATGAAGTCCTGGAGTATGGATTTTCACAAGCTTGAGTCTGGCACAGTCGCCTGCCCACCTATTTGAGAAACACTGCGGAGGAGTCTTGCTCCGTTTTGGGGTGGTGGTGGCGCTAGTGATGTAAATATAATCATAAGAGAAAGAGGAGAAAAACAAACATATATCGTTCCTCTCTCTTTCCCTGTGTTCCACCAAACATGAGCTCTGCTTGCCCTGGGCACTTAAAGAAAGTGAGTGCAGCCTGTCGTGTTTGCAGCCAAGAAGTCCTTGTTAGGGAGACGCCCACCTGCTCTGCCTGCCACCGAGAGGCGCCCGGAAAGCGGGACTCCCCGCACCGAAGGAGGGAAGTCCCAGGAAGAAAGTCCTACGAGGCCCGCGGCGGGCTTCAAGGTAAACACACAAGCTGCCTTGGGGGCCTGAGTGACAAAAATTGATTCTCACCATGACGATACCGCGAAGCTGTATAGAAGAATTTGCATCAGCAAATAAGGAATGACCCACGCCAAGAAAACGGCATTTCCTAAGTCACAGAAGTAAGAAAGTGTCTAAAAACACTCAGGAAATACCACGTAGGGAGCCGATGTGCGAGGACGAGGGACTCAGGAGAAACGGGGCTGGAAACCAGGCCATGAGCGTCGGCGACGGCGCCGTGGAGACGCCGTTCCTGACTGCTCGCCCTGCCGTGGCCGCTCCGTGTTTGAGAAGGGGGACAGGCATGTTACCGGGAGCCGGCTAAGCAGAGGAGACAGAGAAGAGGCTTGTGCTGAGAGCTGAGCCCACGTTGGCGGAACAGAGAAGATCCGTTGGTCAAGGACACTCTGAAGAGACCACTGGTAGGACCCGATGACTGGCTCGCTGTGGCAACTGACCGAAGAAGGGGTGATAGGACATTTTCAAGGTCTCAAGACCTGTGGTTGTGATGATGTTTGTTATTAAAAGAGTTTGGGAACATCGGAGGGAGAACATTGTGTTTCGGCGGAAAAGCTAAGATAATAAATTCAGCTCTGGATGCTGGGGTTCAGGGGCCTGACTTGGATATTGTATTGCTATGAAACAACCCCCCTGAAGCCGAGTGCCTGAGAACAACCCTCGGCTATGATCTCTCAGGAGTCTGTGTCCCGCTGGCTCAGGGGGCAGTGCCAGCTTGGGGTCTCTCCCAGTGCCATGACGTGGCAGCTGGGGCTCAAGTTCAAGGCTGGGGGCTTGGGCTTTGCTGGGGAAGGTGATGTCAAGGTCACTGCACTTCTGAAAAGGTTGCTGGCTTCCAAGAGGCCACAGAAGAAGCTGCCGGTCCTCTTAAAGCGAGGTCTGCAATGAGCGTAGCTTGACCTGCATGGCATGACTCCACCTCTTACTGTGAAAGTGGTCACAGGGCGGCTCAGGAAAGGCGCTGGGGGCCTCTCCATGGTGGAGTGTCAACAAATGTGCAGCCCTCTCTACTCTGCCATGGTGCACATATGTGGAGAAATATTGGGGGGCAATAGTGAACCCCAGCCTGGCTCTCCAGAAAGAGGTCAGAATTGGAGATGTGAGTGATGGAGAGGGAATGAGTGAGTAAATAAAGTGTGGGTGCTGAAATCAGCTTTAGTTGAATACAGCCTGAGAAATTATAAAGCAAAATTATAAGTCAGGATGTGGGCAGTACAGTGAATTACTGTATAAATATCCATCCCAGACACTGCGTTTTGTATAATGATTGTGCAAGTCTAGAAACTTACACACGAAGAGAATGGGTGGCTGGGCCCCCCAGCTTCTGAACTAGAAGTTAGAAAATTTGTTACAGGTATAAAAAGTGTTTTCCAGTATTCATTGGTAGAAAAAAATTAGAAATTTTGATATATTTCGGATTAATCTTTGCTGTAAGCAGATAATGTTTAGTGAATAGAGACTTCCATGAGTCGGCACCCCTTCTCTCCAGTCACCTTACTCCAGGAAAAGCGATGGGTGAGCCTGGGAGTGGGCTGCAAAATCAGCGGTGATTTTCACTTGAAAATTGTTAGAAGATCTCTAGAGTTTACCGTTTAGCTCCAATCTCAATACTAAAACAGATGTATTAAAATAAAACAGGTATTTGCAGAGTACATTATATAATCAAAAGTTAATAGTTTAGAAATAGCTGGAACATTTTATTCTATGCTTAGAATCCTCCACTGGAATAGGTAATAAAACGTTCGATTTTATTCCGCAGAGCGGGTTTCTGATATCTAGCTTGGAATATTCTATGTGGGTTAATAATTTCACTTGCATGACTTGGAGTTTTCTCTAATTAGGCTGTAAACTATCTGTAGGCTACTCTGTAATTTGCATATAGTGTCTAGCTTCGTCTTTTGATGGCACTAAAGGGAGGGAAATGCCTTCAAAGACATGAAATCTCTATCAAATAATGGCTGCAAAAGTTATAACCGTCAGCCTGGCCGGTGGAGCTCAGTGACTGAGAGTCCACCCAGGAACCAAGAGGTCACCGGTTCGATTCCCGGTCAGGGCACATGCCCAGGTTGCGGGCTCGATCCCCAGTAGGGGGCGTGCAGGAGGCAGCCGATCAATGACTTTCTTACTGATGTTTCTCTCTCTCTATCCCCTCCCTTCCTCTTTCTCTAAAAATCAATAAAAAAAAAAGATATTGATTAGAGTGTGGAGTCAGGGAGAGAATTCTCTTTGAAAAAAAAGGTATAACCATCAGGTACACATATATGCGTGTGCTACGTATGTACAAGCACATATATAAGCATCTAATGCACATATATATATATATATATATATATTCTAAGTGTGGTTTTGTTCTTTAATTTGGGGAACAAAAGAGACAATAAAGAGGAAAATGAGACAAAGCCACACAAACTGAGCTTTAGTGAAGGCAGGTCACCTATTCATAGGCCGACATGAATCGCCGTGACCGAGGCGTGCGGAGATGGCCACTCCCCTACCCTGCAAGGCACTGCGAGCTCACAGGGACCCTCAGCCAAGCTCTCCACAAACACGCCATCAGCACAGGAACCGTGAGGAGGAAATCTAGGGTGCACTCACTGTTTCAAAAGTACTGGTCACAAGGAAGGATTTAAAGACATAGCTAAGATCAGATGATAAGAATGTATATATTCCTGATGAAATGGCCAGATTCTTAAAAATTTACTGGCTACAGAAACCTTGGTAGTTAGCGATGTAACGTTCTATGACCAATGCTAGTAGCAACACTTTTTCGACGGTAAACTGTAAAGAGAAAGAACATAAAGAACTATAAATATTTTTACGCCCCCTCCTTGCTACAGTCTTACGTCAAGTGCTGGAGTGGAACCCAGAAGGTCCCGAGAAGCCTGCATCCCACCCCGAGGTGGGAGCTCCACCGAGTTCCCACGGGCGGAACCGCCGCGTAAACCACTGCGATTCAGAACCGCTTTAACTTGCACAGCTGGCGCTGGGGACGTGTGACTAAGCTTCCCAACGGCGTCGAAGGCGCATCTGCGGGAGCTGCCTCGTCTCCGGCCACTTCCTGCCGTTACCGTCACCGCTCACCACCGGCAGCTGACGTTTCTCTCACACGCTAAAGCCCTTGGGGGACAGCCCCGCCTAATGCTAAGGGTTGCTGAAAATGTGTTCCCCTCTCATCTACATTTTTGATGAAGGGAGAGGGTCTTAATTTGGGTCATTTTTGGAAACATAAATCTGTAGAGAAAATGCACATGCATTTATAATGCAACCAACATCGCGTGATTTATTGTTCTTAGCGTGTGTAAATACAGAAGGTAAACCAAAGTCCAGCTCTTAGGTCCCCCGGACAGGAAACACTGCCAGCCACTAACGGGGCAGGTGACCTCCCCTGTGAAGGCCAGTCTCAGGCCCACTGGGTCCCGTCTCATCATTTCAGCTGAGCTAGGTCCCCAGTTTCATAAACCGTCATCGTGAACCCGTCTACCCTCCTCGGGCCACCGTCCTGGGGAGGGCTTGGTGAGTGGTAAAATGAAGGCTCGAAATGGGTTCGCATACCTGATTGTGGACTTTGCTTGGGGATTTTGGCTACCGCTTGAGGGCTGGAGGTGGAGGGCGCGCGCTGGCTGGCAGAGCCGTGGGTGCTGCTGGGCGCGGCGGCCGAGCCATTCTTCCTCGGCTTGGCGTCCTGCAGCCACATGGGCGAGGCTTCGAAGGCCTGCACCCTCCGAGCGTGGCCGCTGGCGGTGACGTTCAGGAAGGCCTGGGCCTTGTGCTCCCGAAGCTCTCCGTAGCTGGCGTCGGTCACCCTGCACTCGTAGAGGCCCTGGTCCTTTTTCCGCACTTTGGAAATCTGCAGCTTGTGGGAGATGTCGTTGCCTTGGACTTTCACTGTCTGCAGCATTGCGGGGAAGGAAAAAAAAGGGGGGGGGCCTGCATGAAATGATGGTGTCTCCAGACTTTGTCCTGAGCTTGCTCACCTTGGACAATGCAAGTCTTCATGGCTACGGTCAGAGAGCTCCTGAGGGTCTCAGCTGTGAAATCTCAAGGTCTCGTTGACCCCGGTCTACTCCAGCTCAGGGCCTAGTGAGTTCAGTTCAGCCTGCGCCTGATCCCACCAGCCACACCATCCCCGTTCCCCAGATTCTGGCGACACCTCTGCCGTTTTCCACTCATGGGGTCGCCTCTGCCTGGTTAGCTCAGTGGAGTGAAGCGTGAACCGAGTGAGGTCAAGTTTGGACTTTACACAATCTCTTTACTTTCGGCTCCACCTCTGAGAGGCCACAGAAATACCTGGGGGGCGGCTGTGACCAAGGGCGAGTTCAACTGAGAATGAGCTTTTATCCCCACGTTGGAATAACTATTAAAGGTACTGACACAATGGACTTGGATAGTCACGATTTTTCTTCTCGATGTTTTTGGTACACTCTGACCTACAGGCATGGGGTGGCATGGCCCAGGGTGCAGACTGATACCACCCGAAGTCTTGGGGCTCAGGGTACACCCCTCCCCTTCCTCTCACCATTACAGGGTTTCTATGCTACTGGAACTTTATAATGCTTTGATTTTCAAAATTGAAATTGGCTCCCTTATTTCTTCTAATAATTTGTAGGCCAGATTAATAGCAAGATTATATATATGTGATTATGTATATAACATATAAAATTCTATATAATATGTAATATATGTCCCTAAGCATCTTTATCAAAACAGCTAGATTTGATATCCACCATATATTATGCATGATTGAATGATGATGGATTTCATAAGACATTCAGAATGCTCCACACACAGTTACGACAAGTGATAACCAGCAAAGCGGAAAGATATCTGTACATTACAATGGGTTAACCTCTTCAATGATGCGTCTATGTCCATATTGGCTTTTGATTTTCTACTCATATGATTTCGTGTATCCAGAAGCATCACTATCCCCACAATGTTGAATGGACAGCAGCATTGCAGCGCTCTGCTCTTACAGTTATATAACTGTTAAAACGCAAAAAAAAAAAAAAGTCTCGCACACCTCTCGCTAGAGAGCAGAACGATTCTCTGGCATTTACGTGATTACAATAAATAGCTCCACTGGACCCGCTCTGAACCATTCTCAGTCTCTATGCGCCGGGGAGGTGAGAGGCGCGGGCTCCCGCCCCGCGCCTGGGGAGCGGCCGTTTCCAGGACAGGAAGCTGAAAGGCCGGGGGAGAGGACCCTGAGCTGGAGCCCCGGGCGCGGCTCTCCGCGGGCTGCCCGGCAGCGCCCCCTGTCGCCGGCCCGCGATACTCACACTGATCTTGGTCCCGTCGTTGTCCGGGTCGCGGTCGGGCAGGAGCTCCACCTGCGGGAGGAGACGGCGGCTCAGCCCGGACCCGACGGCCCGGCGGGACCCGCCGCGGCCCGGTCGCCGGAGCCTTGGGGGGCGGGGGGGGGCCGGTGTAGCAGAGGGAGGAGCGCGGGCCCGGCGGCGCGGGCGAGGCCGAGCCACCACCGCGCGGGGGCGCTGCCTGGACGCGCGCCGCTCGGATGCGCCCCGGGCGCGCGGTGTCCCGGAGGGAGGGAGGCAGGGGCGGGGGCGCGGGCGCGCGTGCGGGCGGAAGTTTTCGGGGACGGGACTCACTCTGAGCCTTTGCCCCGACTGCGCCCCCTCCCTGGGGCCTCATGGACGGATTTCCTTTCTCTGGCCCCCGCAGCCCCGACCCGTCTGCGCCTCTTTCGCTGACCCGTCGCCAGGCTGCGCTCCGACCCCCTCCTTCCCTTTCCCTCTCCCCTCCTTTCTCCGCCCACCTCCTCTCCCCTCCCTCTTCCCAGCCACGCCCCCTGCGCCCCCCCCCCCCCCCCGCGGCCCTTCGCCTCTTCTCCAGGGGCCTAGGGTCCCTCCCTCTGGCCCCCTCGCCCCCTCTCCTGGGGCCCTCGCTCCCTCCCCTCGCCCCCTCTGCCTCCTTCCACTCTCACTCCCCTCTCTGCGGGTCACGGGCGTGGGCCGGCCCCAGCATTCCCCCCGCGGGCCCACGGTCCCCGAGATGGGGCCGCGAGCGTCCCGGACCGGCCAACACCGCAGAGCCAGCGCTGACCGGAGGGGCCGTTCCCAGCTTCCACCAGAAAGACTCGCAAGTCTTCCTCCTGGGCTTCAACCTGGAGTCTCCAGGACACACTCAGGCGCCCCCCCGGGGTCCCTGGGCCTCCGTCACGCCGAGGGAGCCGGGGTCCCGAGGGGCACCCGGGCACCGCCTTGGGCCGCGGGCCCCCTGGCCGGACGCCCGGGGGACGCGGGGAGGGAGGGGACGGACGCAGCCCCGGGGCTACCTGCGCGCCGGCCACCTCGGCCGCGGGCTCCGGGTCCTCGGGGCCCCGCAGGAACCACCACTGGATCTCCAGGTACACGGAGGCCGAGCCGCTCTGGAAGGCGCACGACATCTCCACATTCTGCCCCTCGGTCGCGGTCACGTTGCGCGGAAACTCAGTAAATTTTGCTGTAAAACAGAAAGGCGTCCTTTTAGCGTGTCCACACCGCCCTGGCCGCCTCTCTTCCCTTGAGAGATCGCTACATTTTTCTTGGCCTGAAAAAAAAAAAAAACACCCCAAAACCGAGAACAAAACCCGCTCTGTGACATCCCGCCCCGCCCCCTCGCCGCCGCTCGCCCGCCTGATTTTTGGCATCCTGCCTGAACCACGTCGCCGTCCATCGGGTCTGATAAAGGAAAACCTAACGAGCTTGCCAATAACGCCCTCTGTTAGCCAGGCTGCTCCCCAGAAGCAACGCAAACCTCTTGTCAGACCGCAGTGCTCCCCCAAACGGACTGAGGTGCGTTTTAGACGCATCTGTCAAGTTGATGCGTGAGGACAGCCTCTGGCCCCCAAGTTTCTAAACCATCTGCGGTAACTGCGTGTCTCACGTCCCAGAGAACGGACCACGGTCACCTGTCGAGACGCACATTCCTGATTTATCGAACCATCAGCAACTGTGAATCTCAGGCCGCAGCCCCGAAACCAGCCTCGCACTTTCTAGGCTGTAAATGTTTCCTTCTGTCCACCTTCACCTTCACAGGGGTTCCCTCAAGCCATTGCATTGTAAACTGCCGCACGTCCTGGGGGGTCAGGCTCACCCCTGGACCTGGTTCAGATGAAAGAGTGTTGTGAAGTCACTAGAGAGATCCCCCCCCATCTTCATCACCAACCTCGACCCTGCTAGTTTGCAAGATTCGTGGAACCGTAGCCAAACTCACAAGGATGCCACGCTCCCTTTCTCCCCAAGGCATCCCTTGCACACGGCTGCTTTGGATGGTGGTTCTTTATCTTGTCTCAGGGACAGTTGGGAAGAGCGGATGGTTCCCTAAAAGTAGCGTTAGAGACACCTGGGGCTGGCAGTGGGCACAGACACAGCGCACACGCCCGGAGAGGGGGCCCAGGGGCTGCAGGGCTGGCGCAGGGGGAACGCACATCCCCCCTCCCCCCAATTTTTAAGGAAAGACACCGTCAGCGCCCCTTTTCACGATTTCACGAAATCCCAAGTGACCTGCATTGCAATGGACCTGCATTTACACCCAAAGCGAACGGGGGACGCGAGGAAGGCTTCAGCCGGGAGAGGACTTTTCGCTGGCGCGGGAGGGAGGCGCGGCCTGCGCTCCTCGGGGCCGACGCGTCCTCGCGCGCGGGGCGAGCTCTGTTCGTGGTGCTGAAGCGGCGCCGCAGCCTGCGGGTCCTGACCGGCCGCGTTCCCGGGGCTGCCGCCCTGCTTGGGATGCCGGCCGTGCCTTTGAGCGCGGCCTCCGAGCAGGACGCCGTCCTTTGATACACACACATGCAGACGAAGTCACAGGGACCCCGAAAAAAGACACTTATCTAAACCCATCTGCCGGCAGGGAGCGGGAGGACTGGCCGCCGAGGGTCCCTGCTCGTTTGCGGTGATTAGCTGCGCGTGAGTGGTTCCCTTGTGCATGCACACGGAGGCACACACGCGCGCACACCCCTGCGTGTCTGCTCGCCGGGCCACCTCGCTCACCGTCAGGCACCAAAGAGACCTGCTCGCAAGTCCCGCTTGCCGACCACTGAATCAACTTTAAGGAAAAATGCCCAGCAGAGCCGGATTCCGCGGCCCCTCGCAGGAACCTCGCATCCGCCTGGACGCGCGCGCGCACGGCCCCAGCACAGGCGCATCTGGCAGCGAGCACAGACTTACCTTGGGAAGCAAGCCCTTGCTGCACGTAGACCAGCGAGAAGACGAGTCCGACATACGCCCCAAAGATCCCCATCATTCCAAAAAATACAAGGGAGGAGCCGGGGGGGGGGGGGGTCACATCGGTGTAGCCAGCAGCCAAGAAGCCCCCGAAGAGAGGAACGCGCCCGTGTCGGCGGCGTCTCAGAGCGCGGCGCGCGCCGCCGCCCGCATCCCGCCGCGGGCTGGGCCCTGGCTCGGGGAGGCGGCGCGGGCGCGGCGCGGGGCTGCGGCGGCCGGGGCTGGGCAGCCGGAGCGCAGAGCCGCCGGCCGCGCGGAGCGTCTCCGCCGCCTGCCCGCCGCGTCCCGCCGGCCGCCCGCGCGGCCCACGTCAGCCGCGGCTCGGGCTTGCGTGGCCGCCGCCCCCCACGCCGCGCCAGCCGGGCGCGCAGAGTGGGCCGGGCGGGCGGAGGACCTCGGCGGGCTCGCGGCGCCGCAACTTTTCCCCCGAATGGCTGCGACGACGCTTTAACCCCGTGCGCGCCGGGCCGCCCGCGCCCCAGCCGGGCCACGCAGCGCGCGGGGGGCGGGCTGGGCTCCGGCTTCCTTGCGCAGAGCAGAGCGTTTGATGTCCCCCCGCCCCCCCAATTTGTTTCGTTCCCTCCCCGCCCCCTCGTCGAGTGATTCTTTCCAGCATCAGCTCGCTGTGCGCTTAAGGGGCCAGAGATCACCGGCGCGGGGCTGCGGGGCAGCGGGGCCAGGAGGGGGCCTTGGGGCACGTTGGGGGTGGGTGGGGGTGGCTGGGGCCGGGAGGGGGCCTTGGGGCACGTTGGGGGTGGGTGGGGGTGGCTCGGGCGGGGAGGGGGCCTTGGGGCACGTTGGGGGTGGGTGGGGGTGGCTCGGGCGGGGAGGGGGCCTTGGGGCACGTTGGGGGTGGGTGGGGGTGGCTCGGGCGGGGAGGGGGCCTTGGGGCACGTTGGGGGTGGGTGGGGGTGGCTCGGGCCGGGATTGGGGCTCCGGTTGAACCCAGCCGTCGAGGGCACGCGTCTTAACCAGTTACCACCCGCGCCCACTGGAGCCCAGCGGCGCCCGCGCCCCGCAGGCCGCAGAGTCACGCACCGAGGGAGCCCCCCGGAGCGGAGATCCCCCCCGCACGACGTTTACTTTTATTTATTTTTAAAATCCACACGCCCCACTGCCTCTGCCTCGAGTGTATTTTGGGACGGGGGGGGGGGTAGGGGGGAGGGAGGGGTTTTAAATACCATGTAGTCTTGGTTAGTTTTATTTGCTTTTCTTTGGCCGGACACGATACTGCTTCAATGCTCCCCAGGAACACGGGAGGTTGTTTTAGGGACAAAAAGTACACAGCAAGTTTTAGAATTTGGAGCAAGTCTAGCTGTACCTCCGCCCTGGAGAAGCTCCGAGGCGTCTGTTCTGTTCCTCAGCGAGAATTCAGGAGCAGGAGCCATCAGTCAAAGACTCTGTCCTTAGGAAGTCCAACCATTAGTCAGCGATGGTAAATGTCTTTAACAGAATCAAAGTTATCTGCTCTCTAAGCAGAGAACCAGATATTTCATCCCACCCCCCGTTTCTATCAACACCTCGAATCTTCAATCCTGTTTGGAAACATGACTCAGTCTTAACAATGTGGCCAGGAAACCAAATGCAGTAAAATGCATTTTCGTTTTACTTATAAACATTTGTCGTTGGCTAATTTCTCCCCTGACCAGGAAAAAAAAAAAAATTAACCTTAACAGAGCAGTTGGATTTTTAAACCTCTGTGTACCGCCGACCGGGGAGGTGCCTCACAAGACCAGAAAACAAAGCCACAATGTCTTTGAAGCAGTCGTATTTGTTTCCCGAAGCCGCCCTGATTTCTCACTGTGGGTGGCGGCAGAAGAAAACATCTGGAGAAAGTCGTGGGGTTTCACATCTGTTCTTGTCTAGGCCAACAAGCAGCTATTCCCTTCTGGGTCGAACAAATGATCCTGAAGTATGTCATCCCCCCGAATGAGCAAGTCTCATGGGCAATGTGCTCAGAATGTAGATGCAGACCTAGGTTAATCCGTCTACTCCATGCCGAACGTTACCCGGAAAATAAAACTCCCCTCTAGGCCCCAGAGGTGAGTCCTCGCCGGCCTTCAGTGCCTGCCTGGATGTGCTCAGTGTTTACCACAGGCTTTGGCTTCATGAGAGGGTTCAATGTAAATATGTGATTAATGTGTCATGAACGTGGGCTGAGTTCAAGGTTACCTGCTGCTGGAAGAGTTTCCAATGTGAAGCAAAGGGGTCAGACAGCACTACTGTGGTTACCGGAGGGAAGGGGCCCGAACATACGGTGACAGGAGGCTTGACTTGGGGTGGTGGGCACAGTGCAGCACACAGATCATGTCTCGTAGAATCGTGCACTTGAAAGCTGTATAATCTCATGAACCAGTGCCACCCCAATACATTCAATTAAACAGATAAAAAATAAAATAAGAAACGTGCTAACCGTTTCAGAACAAAACAGAAGGGCCTCCGTTTTAAGCAAGGGGAGTTCTGAGTTCATTTAGCAAAGCACTTTAACTGCTTTTAATGGAACTTGATGGCTCTCCCTGCAAAAAAATTAATAAAAATAAGTTTAAAATGTGAAAAGGAACGTGTGAGAAAGGCGTTTATGGTACAGATAAACCATCAGACGCTTAAAATAGAAAGTTACAACCTTAAAGCAGGAAGAGAGAGAGAGAGAAGGAAGCAGGGAGGGAGGGAGAACTCGAAAAGGAGTCAAGTTCTTCTTATGAAGAGTGCCTGGTATTTTATTTTCAGTTTTGCCGATGTCGACCAAAACTTTTATCTTAAATACCATCTGTTCTATCATCTCCAGGGCTGTAAATAGTGCTGGTAAACAATTTTGCATGATCTCCTTTAGAACATTTGCTTCCTTTAAGACAGACTGTCTCTCCATTAAGAGTTTGAAGTGATAAGAAAATTTAATTAAAAAGTAAATATACCCAGTATATCAAACGGCACAGTTCTGAGACCGCCTGCATTATTTTAAACGAATCCTCGTAGACACCGCGCTCTCCTCTTCCCCGCGTGGGGGGGACGCGTCCCGCCTGCTCCTCCTTCCCCAAGGTGATGGCCGACGCCCGATTCTATAAAAGTGACAGCAGGCCTCTTCTTTAAAAAACTAGTTATGAAAGACCGCTCCAGAAATAAAATCCTACAATCTCGTTTTAAATATTGCTTTCTTGCTCTCCGAGTTAACTTTTGGTCGTTTTTCTTTCTGTTTTAAAATTTAAATATCTTTATCACTGCGGCTATTTTGCTCCTGCAATTTATGATACGAATGCTGACTCGGACCTGCTCCTTCCTCAGGCATAATTAAATCTGAGTTCATTCCATTGCCTTACTTTGGTATCTTACTGCATTTTATTATTTTCTTTTCTGTTTTTGTATATAAATACTAGTTTGCCCAGCCGGGCGTGGCTCAGCGGTTGAGTGTCGACCTAGGATCCAGGAGATCGCAGCTGGACTCCTGGGTGGGGCACAGGCCCGGGTTTCAGGCTCCATCCCTGGGTGGGGGCCTGCAGGAGGCAGCCGGTCAATGACTCATCACTGATGTTTCTCTCTCTTTCTCTCTCTCCCTTCCTCTCTCTGAAATCAATTAAGATATATTTTTAAAAACACACACATGAAATACCAAAAAAACTAGTTTGAATTTGTCTTTCAAACACTGCTCCCTTACGGTGTCTGCAGCTGGTGCACAGCTTTCAGAGCCATTAGTCCACCAAGAGCTGAACTGGGGGTGGGGCTCCTCCAGTTCTGTGATTACCAACAGCATCACCCCCTTTTTTTCCTAAGAGGGCCTTGAACTTGAGGAGGATACACCTTCATCCCAAAAATCTCATCACAGAACCACTTTCCACACTGCACTCTCATAATCTGTTCTAAACTGGGGCTTAAGGGCCCAAGGTAAACTTTTCTGAATAATTGGAAGACACAAAATCAGGCATTTTATTTAGAAATAAACTTTAAAATGAAGGAATTAGAAGATCATCCCTAGGGATCCAGGGGCATCGCTGCATTTCTTCACCTCTCCCCAGGCATCTGGGGGTGGGGGGCAGCGGAGCTGCACAAGCCTTTCCATCCAGGCTCCAGGGGCGCGTCCCACTCGGCTCTCAACAGCATCTTTGGAGAAGCTCGAAGCTGCAAAGCAGGTAAAGAGGAGGAAAGGAAGGGAAGTGGGAACAGGAAACACAGAAAAAAACCCAAGTCTTTTCCAAAGTGGGCTTTGAAAAATATCTTGACTTTCAGAATGAGTAGAGGGCTACTCCCAGAGCTTGTTAGGAAAACACGCCGGTCATTGGAAGCGGTCAAGCACCTTGCCAAGCCAGGAGGCCTCTACGGACTCTCCCTGCCCACTATATGGCTCCTGTTCGTTTTAACCTTCCAGAGCCTCTCTCCCTTTACCTTTGCCTTTCATTCATGGCTAAAATGTAAATCACCTGGGTCTAGCTTATACTCCATGGAACTCCATAACTTTCTAATTGAAGTTCACCCAGTTAGAACTCAAATTATTCATGAGGTCATGTTATGTTATTTTAAAACTCTAATGTCTGGCCCAGAGGCGACCTCTGAAAATGGCAGCGGAAGCTTCACCTTTTCCGTAAAAGTTAATATCAAAATCTGCTTAGATGTCCTCTACACAACTCACCAACACTTACATCCATTTTTTTCTCTTGGGAGAGATTAAAATGGGCTCGTGATTAGGTTATAGGTTATGTCTGTTAATTTCTTCATTAGCAAAGAAAGTTGACATGAATATTACGTGTCCATTCCCTAGTGAAAAATCTACAGCGAGGCCATGAAGCGAGAAAAGCTGAGGGTGATGGAACTGAATGGACTACCTCTGGGAAGTTTCTTTTTGCTTCAAAATTATGCAGCAGTTAAAGCTGAGGTTTTTCTTCCCCGAGTACTTATCTGCGGTACAAAACTAGGTATGGAAGGCAGTTATTCATGTCGAAGAAAACCCATAGGATTTTTAATGACAAAAGCATCTATTGAAATGAACAAATATCACCAAAAATAACTGTAAGAGCTACTCGTAAGGATCATTATTTTTCTCAATTAAATTTAGAACTCTTACCCCCAGAGTTCATGAAACTGTAGGAAAAACCAGCTGTTAGGACGACAAATAAAGTCCTGAGAACTTGCAGGGCAGTTTCTGTGTTGAAGCCCCATCAAGATCATCTTGGAGACAAAGACTGAAAATAAGAACCAGGCGGTCAATACTACAGTCTCTAAAACGGGGAGATTTAACTTAATGGAATTAAAGAACGGCCCAGTAAGCAATCAGCTCCCAACCTTTTAAAATATGTATTGCTTTTAAAAATAAATGTATGGTGTACAGCTTATATATACAAAAACCTGCAGTCTTCACTACGATTCATGAACTTTCACAAATGCACACACATTGAATCAACACCCAGTCATAATATTATGTCTCCATCATACAGAATAGTTCACCACCACCACTCCCCGAAATTCAGGCGTCTTCCTGAATTATGTCCCCAAGAATCACTATCTTCACAGATCTACAACTATGTTTTCATTCTTACCTACCCACATCATCCGTGACCCTGATCAATCTCCAGTCCTAAGATAATTGACCTAAATTGCTTCTGATGTTATTATGAAACACAGCTGGTTAGGACCAGTGTCCTGCGTTCACACGCCCCGCTCTCTGATTACTCATCCCTAGATTTCCTGCGTGTTCTCCGGCCCATTCCCCCCAGTACTCGATCCCATCGAAGCCTCCAGTCCATTAACCCAGTCGCCTGTTCGTGGCCCACCATCCTGATGAGCTCCTTATGTCTCTCCTTACCCAGCTTATGGTTCATAATCCACCCCTTCACCAGCTCCTGTCCTTTCTTCCTCGCCTGGCAAGTTGACTCCCCACTGAGAGAGCAGAACGCAGAGCCTCCCTGTGCTCCCCGAGTCCCATGGTTGAACCTACAAGCTTTCCTGCATCCGCACTATGCTTTTCTGTCTTTTTCTTTCAGTAGATTCATTTCTATGCTCTTAGATAAAGTCAATTCCTGCTCTTGTGCCCGAATTCCATCCTTGTGATACAACTCTGCCCTTTACTCAGGGATAATTTTTTATTCTCTGCTGTATCACCCCCAAATAGCTTAATAACACATGGGATATACCCAAGATCCACCTTCAAAGACTCTTCCCCTGATTCCGCATTTCCCTCCAGCTATGGTTCTTTTTGTCTGCTATTTTTGGCTACTGTTTTATAAAAACATATCTTGAGCGAATGGTTTGTCTCTGCCTTTTCTATTTCCTCTCATTCTTTCCATTTCCTTTTTTTTAAAAAAAATGTTTACTTTGAGACAATTTAAAATTTGCCAGAAAGTTTCAAGTACAGGACAAGTAGCCTTTTTTCCTGAATCATTTGAGAGCGCGTCACGGACTGAAGCCCGTGATTTCTGAACACTCTAGTGCATGTTTCCCAAGAGCAAAGATTTCCCCCTGCAGAACCACAAACAACAAACTAAACTCATGATACGATGAATCCATCTGATCCCAGACCCCAACCAGGTTTCACCGACTGTCCCTCGAATATCCTTTACCACAGGAGGGTCAAGTTCAGAATCATGCTCTGCAATGAACTGTTCTGTCTCTTCCGTCTGCTCGAACCTGGAATGGTTCTACGTTCTGTTCTTGACTTTGTCACCTTGACAAGGTTGACAAGCCATCTTATAAGGGCACTATCTATATTGGACCAGGGCCCCACCCTTATCACCTTAGAGGTCATAACTCTAAAAATACAGGCACACTGGAATTTGGGGTCCAACACATGAATTCGGGGGTCACAAACATTCAACGCATAACACCCACCCATGGATATGCCCCCTTCGTGTCACGCCGAGCCCCCTCCTGGGCCACTGTACCTCCCCAAACCCCACTGCTCTGTGGACACCTCCCTGATCAGCCCTAGGCGGCCTATAGGATTTTGGGCTGAATTTTTCGGGAGGAAAAGGAAGGAGCTTTTCTTTTCTGTAATTCATTCTCCCTCTTCTCTTTCTCTCCCTTTTTTAGCATCTTGAAATTACCACCTAACCCATAAATAGGAGATTCTCAATAACTGGCACCTGAACATGTGGTTTTCCTCCAGTCCATTCCCCTGCGACTCCCCCACCAGGGGCAACAGGCTTACAGAACCTGCTCACTGAGTGGACCCACCTGCCTCACTCATTCCCTTAGATCTCGGCTCAGAGTCACCTCTGCAGACGGCCTCCCCTGATGAGCTTCTGCAAAGTATCACCTCGCAGGCCCTGTTGCTCTCTAAGTAGTCATATGGGTGTATTTGATCAGAACTCTATCATCTATCATCTATCTATGTATCTATCTATGTATCTATCTATCATCTATCTATCATCTAGCTATCTGTCTATCTATCTATCTATCTATCTATCTATCTATCTATCTATCATCTATCTATCATCTAGCTATCTGTCTATCTATCTATCTATCTATCTATCTATCTATCATCTATCTATCTATCATCTATCTATCTATCTATCTATCTATCTATCTATCTATCTATCTATCATCTATCTATCTATCATCTATCTATCTATCTATCTATCTATCTATCTATCTATCTATCATCTATCTATCATCTAGCTATCTGTCTATCTATCTATCTATCTATCTATCTATCTATCTATCTATCTATCATCTATCTATCATCTAGCTATCTGTCTATCTATCTATCTATCTATCTATCTATCTATCTATCTATCTATCATCTAGCTATCTATCATCTATCTATCTATCTATCTATCTATCTATCTATCTATCTATCTATCTATCTATCTATCTATCTATCATCTATCATCTATCATCTATCATCTATCATCTGTCTAAGATCTGCTGTGACAACGCGAGCTGTATACATGTTTGGCGTGTGCATTGGCTCATTAGCTCTTCCTTTACTGCTTCTGTTTCTAGTGCTAAGAACCCCCATATCTGGCACAGAATAGGTACTTAACACATTTTTTTAGATGAAAGCTATTTTGCAATGATGTGGTGGAGCTGAAAGCCTCAGGGCAACTTAAGAAAAAGAGAAATCAGTGTACTAACAAATACTTTGAGAGACAAAGATTCAATTTAAGAATTCGAAGAGATCCAAAATAAAAGGTAGGGAAATAGGAAAAAACAAGAGTTAAGTGACACGAAAATATTTTTGGTAAGAAAACAAAACAAATGATCAATAATTTTAAGAAACATTCTTTAACCTAGAGGTCAGACAAGTGCACAGCAGGACGCACCCTGTGGCCACATCGGGCCTCTGGCGAGGGTGAGTCCAGGCTGGTGGCCTGTGGAGAGGCCGGGGGCTGGCTGTCGGCGGCAAATCCAAACACGTGGCAAACTTGTGTTAAAAGACTTACGGGCCCCGGCCGGGTGGCTCAGTGGGTTGGAGCCTCACCCCAAACACCAAAAAGGTTGGGGGTCTGATTCCCAGTCAAAGAACTTACCTAGGTTGTGGTTTCCATCCCCGGCTGGGGAGACCAGGGAAGCAACCAATTGGTGCTTCTCTATTACATCGAAGTTTCTCTCTCCCTCTCCCTCTCTCTCTCTCAAATAAAGAAAAAAAGACTCAGAGAATCCACACATTTTTACCCATTCCACCACTTAGGATCTAGTCAGAAGAAGAAAAAAACTACGCAAGTTATTCTAAGGGACAAAATTGATGATAAGGAATTTTAATTGCATACTGGAGACTGAAGCAAGATTAACGTTAAGGTGTTTTGCAGTTACACCTACAGGGACTGGGGGGAAAGAGGGAAAAGGTGGTGATAATTAAGATTCTGAAGCGTGGAGGAGCGGCCCAGCCAGCCGCAGCCGGGGCCGGGCCCAGGCCTCTGGAGGGGGAGCTGCTTGCCTGGCCCCGAGGCCTCAGGAACTCGAGGTTGGTCCTTTGCAGCCGGGACCAGAGCTCTCCGGGGGCCAGGGAGGAGCTGACACACAATGAAGCCTGTTTGGGACTGTTGGAAACATGGCCAATTGTGATCCGCTGCTGCTGGCAACACAGGCATCGCCTGGGGGAAGACACCGCGCTGGAGAAGCGCTGCAGGTAAACGAGGCAAAGTTGGAGCAGGGAGGAAACAGGCCAGAGCGCCCTGGTCCCCTTCCCGAGCCTCCCAGGGCCCCCCAGCGCCTGTCGCGGAGCCTCGCCAAATGCCAGCGAGCAAAACAGAAATGTGGTTGCAGAGTCCTGGCCTTGGGCACGCGGCGCGGCGCGGACGGGAGCGGGTTCGAGGCCGAGGGGTAAGCTGGCAGCCTCGCTGCGTCCGCCTCTGGGCCGTGGGCCTGATGCAGCGGCCAAGGGGCCCCGTTACACGGGCGAGTTGCGTAAGTCAACGCCGTCGAGGCGCTTGCGGTCGTTGTGCGTTTTATCCACAGTAATTCCCAACAGGCGGAGCTCTATGAACTGAGGCCCCTGTTTAGAGCGTGGTTCCTAGTTGCGTTTATGCAGACGGGTGGCAATGGGGGTCCTTCTGGGTGGCGATGGGCAATACAGGGATAAAGTAGCAATGGTGTGATATGAGCTAATAACTAACATAATCGCAGTAAAATAATAAAAAATTATGATGGCACTTCTCGCTAATGCTTACTAAGACACTCCTCACTTTTGCCAGGCAGTTTGCTTTTCATTTATTATCTCTTTCAAACACTCCCCATGAACCTGGTGGCCAGGGCGCTGCTGTGCTCCCCAAGGTCGTGTCCCCAAGGCGGCAGGTCGAGACGTGAGCCCGGGTGCCTCAGGCTGGGCCCTTGCGCTTCATGTCTGACGTTTCGATCTCGCGCGGGTGGCATGCATCACATGTATGTGCGTCAGACATTAGTAACGTGCTTATGACCCACCGGGCGCCGTGCCGCACACAGGAGCCCAGGGCTGGGGCCTCTGAAAGGCGTCCGCTTTCTCCTGGGACCGTGCGGAGAGGACCATGAGGACATGCGGATGGCTTTCTAACTTTTCTAGCGTGCATTTGGGCGGAAAGAACTGCAACAAATCCCTACCTCGTGCCACTTAAATATTTGATTAGGAAAATATAAGGAATGTGTTTTTTTAAAAAAATTATCTTTAGTTTCAAACATTTTGAAGACTCAGAAATTGAAATGTAATGTCAACGAAGACTAACGTGCTTGGCCAGCATGGCTCAGTGGTTGAGCATCGACCTATGAACCACGAGGTCACGGTTGGATTCCCGGTCAGGGCACAGGCCCGGGTTGAGGGTTTGATCCTCAGCAGGGGGCGCGCAGGAGGCAGCCGATCCATGACTCTCATCATTGATGTTTCTCTCTCCCCCTCTCCCTCTCTCTCTTTGAAATCAATAAAAACATATATTTTTTAAGAAAAGATTAACGTGTACACGCGCACGAGCTAATGAGTTGTAAGTCACGGTAATATTCAGGGACACGGTCGTGGATTCGGCCTCTTCATTAGCATTCGCTCCAGGTGAAGGCCTGATTTTTCCACTCGCCTCTGTGACCAGCTGTGGCAGGAGCAGGGCTTCGGTCCTCTGCACAATTCCCGGGACTTATTTCTGGGCCGACGGGAACATCTTCTGAGGCTGGAGGCGTTCACCTGGGCTAGCAAACTTTCCACTGAAGTGCTGAAATTCAGCTACTTCGCCCGCTTCCCGTTACAAAGTAGGATCTGATTTTAATACAAAATCGAACTGAAGGACCGGCTCCACTGTCTTTTGAAAGGCTGCTCCGCACTGTGGGCGCTGCCCACCCAGCAGAGGGCATCGCTGGAGGTGGCTGGGCACATCCGACCAGTGGCTGGGATGTGGGAGGATTTTCCGAGCCCCTGGAAGCGGGACTGATCTCGCACTTACGGGCCGGACAGGCCGTGTATGAGCGTGAAGCTCTGTGCTCCGGGTCTGTACGTCACAGTGCTTCTCTTTTCACTGTTTGACGGGTCACCACCCAGGGTCCACTCATTTGTCACTGCCGAGTGCCAAGGCTACTTGAGCCAGGGCCTCGGAGCCACCTGGGAATGACAGTGGTGACTGAGAGCCGCTGCCAGCCCCACGAACTCGCCTGTCCGGGAAAAGTGGTCCTGCGGAGGGAGGCTGACAGTGGGAAAACTGGTCCTAAATCTCTGAGGGGACACTTGGTTGCACGGGCCTGGCCTGGCCAGGCAGCCCCGGGCTGAAGGGTGGGGTCGATGTGAGGGCGAAGCCGGCAGAAGTCTTCTGAGAAAAGTCTGTCTCTGCCGTGGACTTGGCAGGTTTCATTCTGAATGAAATCTTATGTGCCTGCATCTGGCATCACAAGAGCTGGCCTCCCTGCCTGTTCCATTGGTTTACTGTGTGCCGTGTCTGTGGCTGCTGAGTTGAGCATTTAAACTATAGGAATAGATTCCTTAATTTTAATCCATTCGTAACAGATTTTCGGGGTCATTGCAAATATATCTATTTTTTCCATAATACTATACGCAGTGTTTACTTAGAATTTATGCATCTTACGTGACGTGTTTCTGTGAGCTATCTCCAATGGGTTGTATTGCGTGCACCAATTAAAAAAAAAAATAAAACACATAGCAACAAAGCCATTGAAATATTATAAACATTAAAAGATCTATTTGGTAGTTATTTGTTTGTTTTTGTCCCTTTATGAAAGTTAAGACAATTTGAATACTTTGGCCAACCAAAATAGTCAAGTATAATTTTCTGACTCCAAACTATTAAGAAGTTTCTCCAAACGGTGGTGCTAAGATTAGTATGGATTTGCCTTAAGCCAGCAGGTGGTCCCTATTGACTGGAGTCTGAATATATTCTTTCTCACTTCCCAGTCCCCACGACTGAGGAGACCTCTGAGATGACAGCCGGTCCCTCCAAAGATTCTTCCAAAGTCCTTTGTGATGAAGCTGCCATCGGCTTCCTCAGCTCATCGCGTTCAGGGAACAAGGCGCTTGGCGCAGTTCCGCAGTCGCTGCTTTGTTACGAGCTGGGGATGAACGTCAGCTTTTACTCCTGTGTCCCCTGACTTCGTCCTCTGAGTGGGAATCCGGTTTAGCCAACTGTGCCTCTTGCGCCATCCCCACCAGCCCTTCTGTGTTTCAGTGGATCATCTCTTGCGTGAATCTCTTAACGGGCCCTTTAAAGGCCTTTTATCTCCATTCTTACTCCATTACAATTAATTATCAAGCCCAAGTCTAACTAAAATTTTCAAAAATGCCAATATGAACACGCCTTTTCTCCTTGTAAAGCCCCAATACTCGCCCTTTGCCTGAAAATAGCCTCTGAGCTCAGGTTAGCACAACACAGGCAGACCCTGAGCATGTGGCCCCAGCTGAGCCCCTTCCTCACACCCTGCCCCTGCTCCTCCCGGGCGCCCGTCCCACGCTGCTGGCGCAGGTCCTCCCCTGTCCCCGTGGCGCCGTCTCGGGTGTCCCTGTGATGCTCATGCCCTCTCTTGTGTGCATTGTCAGGGTCTCTATACCGGAGACGACAAAGTCACGTGGTCCGTGCCAGAGCCCCTAACGTACACCAGCGGCAGGTGATCGAAGCAAATTCCTGGTTACGTTTTCTACCCAGGGCCAAGTAATGCTTCAAATTATTATTATTATTATTATTATTATTATTATTGTTATTATTATTATTATTTGCTTCACTTAATCTGCTCCTGGGTGAGGGGACTCTTAGTGACAGAAGCGATCTTCCTGTTCTCTCCTCATGCCTACAGTTACCACCATCAACGCATTCTTGAGCGGGGACCCTCGACATTGCACCCCAAATTCATTCCATTTGGGGGTAATACTCCTTGTAAACGAGTTCTTGGCTTTGATGAGACAGTGATTAAAATATTAAAAGATAAAAGGGGCTCAGAAAAGATAATACGATTTTGTGGGGAAGTTGTCTTATCTATGAACCTCTTTTGCTCATTGCCCCCCTTCCTGGGTCCTCATCTCAATCAGAGCTCAGTGATCCAGCTCCCCCAAACCCGGGCAGAGTGGTGGCGGCCCAAGGGCACGTTTTATAACGGTTTCAACCTTCTGCACAAAGAGGTTGTGCTCTGATTGGCACTTAGACCTGATTTACCAGCCCTGATAATGAGCTGAACAGCCAGTGAGTCAGAAAGCAAGCCTCGGACCAGACTGGGGAAAAGCTGAATCAAATT